>NC_039360.1:199370648-199732766 GCF_003573695.1 Papaver somniferum
TTAGTTTACGAACCGTAACTAAGTTAAGGTTCGTCTCGAGCATTTGGTTAACAATCGTAACTGGTTTTACGATTGGGTTTTCCCCAAATTTAACCAGTTACGGTTGGTAGTTCATCTTTTACGAACCGTAACTAAGATTTACTGTTGGTTACGAGCAAAATTCCAACCGTAATTAGCTCTGAAAATGTAAAAAAATGTATTTTTTTTAACCCTAAAAAATCTGATTTTGTTTTGATTTAAAGTTAATTGAAGTGAAAATTAATCATTAACACTAAACTAAATTTATCAACAGTAAACTATGTAAGGATTAATTAGTCATTTTTAATTTTTTTTTGGATAAGAGACACTTCAAATTACCATGTAATGACCCTTTTATCCTGTTACCCGCCGCCCCTCTAATAAAATCTGCTCCCACTACAACAAGATTGTTCTAATAAGATATATAGGCTAAAGATTTTTCCGATGAATATTGAAACCAAATCCATCGGTGTAAGAGAAAGTTATGAGAGAGTGAGGAGAGGGCAAACCGTTCAATTCCCACAAATATAAACCTTTTCACAAAACTAAAGGGCATGATGGTCTTGGAAAGAAGTATGTCAAACCAGAAATAAATCAATTGAGGAGGGGTATACGAGTAATTTAAGGAAGAAAAACTGTACAGACAAACCTACTATAAATTAGGGGATATAAGATTCTCAGTTTCCCAAATATTTAGCTCACACAAAAAAGAAGAAAAAAAAGAAATTCATAAAAAAGACAGTAATGATGGTGTTTTACTCTTTCCGAAGAGATTTTATCACAAATTTTCCATTTTTTTCTTCTTCCTTTCTTTACATTCCAAATCTTCATTAACAAACGTTGACGATCAATGACTATAACACTGACACGTCAACAAAAGGGTACCGGTGCGCATGTACCTTGTTAACCTGTCCCCCCACCCCTTTCAATTCAATTCTTTCCTTGTTTCAACAGTTCCACTACTCCAGCTGCTGCTCTCTCTTCTTTCTTACTCATCCACCTCATCACAGACCTCTTGAATTCTTTAATGGCAGAAGAAAGAAGATCGGACGAATCTTAATATCTCTCCTATCCATCTGTCCAAATCCAAATTAAGCTACATTCATATGTATTAGAAGAAGAAAAACACATGTAGAAAGTTTTCATCTTTTTTTCTTTTTCTGGGGGGTTCATCTTCTTCTTCTTCTGGTCCTTTGACATTGATGTGTGTTTTTTTTAGATGTTATCTGATGTAAATCGATATGGGTTCTTTAGAAAATGGGGTTCCTCCATTAAAAAGAGCTCCTTTATTTCGTCCTTCAAGTAGAACTAGTAGCAGTGATAGTAGGCAGTCTTTTGGGTACAGACCCAGATCGAGATTTGCTCGCTTTTTGTTATTTGAAAAAGTTGATTATCTACAATGGATTTGTACCATAGCTGTGTTTTTATTTGTTATTGTTCTTTTCCAAGCCTTCTTACCTGGTTCAGTCATGGAGAAATCTGGTGATTATTTGGTAGAGCAAAAACAGAATGAGCTGGTATCAACAGACTTAATGGTTTTCAAAGAATTTCATGGGTTAGAATTTGGGGATGGGATTCGTTTTCAACCTTCTAAACTCTTAGACAAGTTAGACAGAGAAAAGAAAGATTTGAATTTATCTTCAGCTTTGAGCCGCCCATTGGTCAGGTCAGGGATCAGGAAACCACAACTTGCTTTGGTGGGTACTCATTAAATTTTGTTTTTTCATTATTTGTTTCATTTTATAGCACTGAATTTTGGTTTTAGTTAATTAATTCTGTTCAATTGTCAAGTTTTTGTGATGTAACATTTTTGGATCCTTCGCTATCTGTTTTTTTTTTGTTTAATTTGGATACGATGTTTTATATCCTGCAGGTTTTTGGTGATCTATTGTTGGAACCTGGGCAATTGTTAATGACCAGCGTAGCAGTTTCTTTGATGGAGATTGGGTATGCAATTCAGGTACTAAATAGTTAGGCATTTCTGAAATTCAAAGACTCTCGAGTGTTGTATGTAAACTTAGTACAATCTGTGTGATTATCTAGAGACAATTCACGGCCATAGACAACTATACACTAATAGGAATAGGAGATAGGGACTATAAGGTGGAACCTGTTGAGATAGCCAGATAATTCTCTCAGCTGGATATTACTAACAGTTCCTTAAAGTCATGCAAGGTTTATAGTTGTTTTTCTAAAATGCAGTGGGACTATGTATTCAATGGATAAACTCTGCAGTTTCAAGTACTTTTACTCAGGTTAACTAGTTTTGCTGGCTCAATTTCATCTGGGATTTAAATGATGCACTCTTTTAGCTCAGTAAGCTAATCTAGTCAAGAAATTGAGATGCCGCAGATAGCTACATTATCTGATAAGAAGAATCAATCAAAAGAAAAGAATTCATATCAGGAGTTTTGCTTTTCGATAAAGCTTTATAGAGAGTGCTAATGGTGTATTCAGAGATGTTCAGTCTTGACATGTATACTTTAAGTCCCTTCTTTTGGCAGTATGGTTTTATCACTGAGTTCCTATGTAGAGAAACATCAACAACAATAGAGAGCGACAGTCACAGAATATTAAGTTTTAGTTGGCAGTATAGTGGCAACTAAAGCACATACGATATTTCATACGATATTTCTATCAGCTTGATACAAGAGTGCAAGTCATCCCAGAAGTGAATTTGCTCAGAATATCATGTTAGATTATGACAGGTTGTAGGCAAAGTGGGTACTGATTCAGTTTTGGTTTTCAGTGGCCCCTAACAATTTGTTCCCCATTCAAGAACCAATTAGCGATAAAAACAAAACCAAATTGGATAAGCACTCAAAGACATACTTCCTTGTCTTGAGTTTTCTATTTTCAGTTAGTTGTTAGTGTTGAGTTTTAAGGCATTACATTGCTGGGGCTGGTAACTTAAAAGTTGCATTCCTGGCTATGTTTTCTGCAGCAGTTGGCCCCATCCTTCTTTGATTTTTTAGCACAAACCGTACTAGGATGTCTGGTTTTCTTCACCCACCTTCTAGGTAGGTAAAAATGACACTCCATTTTCATTTTCATCTTTATGATTATGGTATTTTCATGTCCAAAAGATTGAGAAATGTGGCTATTCACATAAGTACATCAACACAGTCCACAAATCAATTGAAATATATGTTTCTTGCCCAACTTGCATTCACAGTTATATTTGCTTCAAGGATTCACTAATTTGGAGGAGCTACAAATGCAATATACATATGATTATTATCGCATTTTTATTTCGATACTTTTCAGGTTCATACTCTCGAAGATGGTCCTGCAAGTGCTGTTTGGAAAAATTTAGGAGTCCCTATTACGATACTTGAGGACAAAAATACGCCAGAGATTGCCGTGGATTGGTTAAAGTATGTAAAATTTTATTTATTGAAGTGTTCCTCTTCTGGAAGTCACTAATTTTACATTGATTTGCTGAAATAGTAGTGAGAGACTAAGATAGCTTTACAATTTATCTTAATGTCTTATAGTACATTTAATTTTTCCAATTGCTAACTTCTGGAGTTGGCATATCATTCATGCACAGATATATGTGCATCGAACCTTTTAGATCATTGGAATACGATGGTCAATATGTCCTAACCTCATTTCTGTCTTGAAAAATATCTGTAAACCTTTTGTAAGTTAAACCAGTGCATTCCGGTCAAGTATCTGATGAAGATTTTGCTTTATGCAGCTATGATGGGATACTTGTGAATTCCCTTGAAGCCAGAGATGTGATCTTATGGTATTTATATACTTTCTATCTGTCTAAAGTCCCAGTTATTGATTTTATGTGACTTGTCCTGTAGCATCTCTTGCATTTGTATACTAGCGCATGAGCAACAACACATCTTTTCATATTTCCTCATTCATATCTTTCAAGTAGAGAAGCATAAATTTCTTGACGATTAATAGTGAATGTATTATCTGTCTTCATGAACATAATTGATGATAGACTGTCCGAAAATATATATTTCAATATGAGAATAATTATGTTTATTACAGTCTTGCACAGGAACCTTTCAAGTCATTACATATTATATGGACAGTTCATGAAAGATCCCTCGGTGTTCGGTTGCGGCAGTATGTTTCTAACGGACAAACTCAGCTTGTCAGTGATTGGAAGCGAGCATTTAACCGAGCTAGTGTCGTGGTCTTCCCTAACTATTTCTTGCCGGTAATGTTATTAAAATATTATATATTAAGAGGGATACTGGATACGTACTCAATTTACATCTCATCATGTGGGTCATGGAGATCATATCGGTCTCACTTTAGCTAATGGCTGTCTTACCATTAAAATTAACCCAGTCTAAATATTCCTAATACATACATCAAAACTGAGTGGAAATCAAGAGGCACGATTATTTTATTATTTTTCTTTTTTTTCTTTTTGGGTGAAGTACAAAATGATCCTAATCGCACTCAAAATCAAAATACAACACAATTCAAATTGATAACTTCCTCCCAATTAAGCTGCACCTGAGTTGCCGAGTGATTCTTGAAAGTACTCTGATGTGCCCCAAAGTATTAATGCTTGCTTTAAGGGGGCAGTAAGATGACTATGATTCTTTAGTTCTTTTAAAGAGGTTAGAAGATCTGCAATTTCCTGATATTATGATCTAGATGGGCTGGAGATCATCCTCAGCCAGACCTAGTTTCATTTTAGATCTTACTCCATGAATGGGGTGCAATGGTCCTCCTTTTTATGAGTGCATATTTGCTGTATTACCACTTTATCAACAATATATCATGATATTGTTTTGTAATGTGCCTTTGTTTCTTCACCCCACAGATGATGTATTCCGCAGTTGATGCTGGAAACTATTTTGTTATCCCGGGGTCTCCAGATGAAGCATGGTATGCAGCTAATTTTATGGCGTCATATAATAGGGACCTATTGCGAGTCAAGATGGGCTATGGAACGGATGATTTTGTTATTTCCATTGCCGGAAGTGAATTTTTGTACAGTGGTTTGTGGTTGGAGCATGCCTTTGTTTTGCAAGCCTTACTACCGCTCTTTTCCCAAATTCATTCAGAAACTAGTTCAGTTTCTCATCTGAAAATTAGCTTTTTAAGCAAGAATTCTACTAACAACTACGAGCTGGCTTTACAGGTATAGTATAACCATTCCCATATTGATCCTGTTTCAATGTTATTATTTTGTTAAATTGGTTTTATCTTTTTTGATTTAACAAGTGCATCGTGACATTTCCTTGTTTTGTAGGCAATTGCTCTTAACTTAGGATATCCAAAGGAAAGCGCAGAGCAGATTAGCATAAATGGCGACGTGAATAGCTTTCTCGGCATGGCTGATCTTGTGATCTATGGTTCCTTCCTTGAAGAGCAATCTTTTCCTGAAATCTTGGTTCAAGCCATGTGCTTCGGAAAACCAATTGTAGCTCCGGACCTAGCCATGATTAAGAAATATGTATACTTTCTGAATATACTTGTCTCTTTCTCTTTTTTAGATGAGCATGTCCCTCACATGTCCTGTAGACCTATTCATTGAACATTACTATTATCTTCCATGAATATGCTTTGAAATGGACTAACAACATTGCGTCTTACAATCAGGTTGATGACAGAGTGAATGGATATATTTTTCCAAAGGATAATATTGGTGCTTTGACGCAAGTTTTATCCCAAGCAATCACAGATGCAAAATTATCCCCCTTAGCTCGCAATATTGCATCAATAGCAAAAGATCCTGCAAGAAACCTTATGGTTTCAGAAACAATTGAAGGGTATGCTTCTCTTCTTGAAAAAGTTCTTAAATTCCCATCAGAAGTTGCAGAACCCAGTGTTGTTGCTGATATCCCGCCAAGAATGAGAGAAGAATGGCAGTGGCATCTCTTTGAAGAAATTAAAGGTGAAAAATATGTAAATAGAACTTTTAGGAGTTACAGATATTTAGATAAGGTTGAGGAGCTTTGGAATGATACCCAACTGGAAACTTCCACCAATGCGATAAGTCAAGCCTTCTCCTATACTAATTGGGGAGAAGAGAAATCCATTGAGATGGTAAATGCTAGAAAGAGACGGGAAGAGGAAGAGGCAAGTAATCAAGGCGTCATAATTAGTAATTTCACATTTCTGTCATTGATGGTTACATTTTGTAGTTTGTTAATGAAAATCTTTTATGCATAAAATTATTGCAGCTCAAGGATAGATCAGATCAGCGTCATGGAAGTTGGGAAGAAGTCTATCGAGGTGCTAAGAGGGCTGATAGAGCCAAGAGTGATTTGCGCGAAAGAGATGATAGGGAGCTTGAGAGAACTGGCCAGCCATTGGTCATCTATGAACCTTACTTTGGGGAAGGGGCCTGGCCGTTTCTTCATAATAGTTCTCTCTATCGTGCAATTGGGTTGGTGAGTTTTTTTATGGTCACTTTCGTATCTTAATTTTCTTACACTTGATCAGGCATCTGCATGGATATGATTAAAGCTAATTGTGATCTTAAAATCAAGTGGATCAAAGTCTGCTTTTGGTTTGCTCTTTTGCTAGATTTCATTTGGCCTCCAGATCTGATTTCAATCATTTTCATGTGAGCGCACAAATGGATATAGATGTTCCTCGTAAGAAAGATTCTCTCATGTAGCACTCCTGCAAGAAACAAGCTCAACAATTTCTGGGCTTGCAAACCTAGAATGAGTTAAAGTAGTATACTTGCATAAGCTTAATTACTTACACTATGTAAGAGATCGGATGGAATAGCTTCTATCACGGCGTTTAGTTTAATTTATTAATCTTCATATAATATAATGTTAATAATCACTCTAGGAACCCCTGTTGTCTCTCGTCCGGTGTTTATATCTGCATTTCTTTTTTCTTAATTGTAGTCCAGTAAAGGTAGAAGGCCAGGAGCAGATGATGTAGATGCTCCTTCTCGCCTTGCCCTTCTGAACAATCCTTATTACCGTGATGCGCTCAGTGAATATGGAGCCTTCTTTGCTATTGCTAACCGGGTTGATCGGGTACACAAGAATGCCTGGATAGGATTTCAATCCTGGAGAGCAGCAGCAAGAAAGGTATTTATCTATATAACTTTTTAAGTGTTGTACACTGACAATCGTGGACGAAGATTATGTAATAAACAAGTGCGGAAAAATTTCTTTCTCCTAACTAACTTCTACAAATAAGTAAAACTCATGTTAAGTGGAATGCAATTTACTAAACATGCCAATGTTAGTTCCCGTGTAGGTTTCTGTTTCTAATATCAATATCCCTGAATCAGGTTTCTTTGTCTAAGTTCGCTGAAAGTTCGTTGTTAGAGGCCATCGAGCGGCAAAAGCATGGGGACACTCTTTACTTTTGGGCTCGTATGGATACAGATCCAAGAAATGCATTGCAACAGGATTTCTGGTCTTTTTGCGATGCTATAAATGCTGGAAATTGTAGGTGAGAAGAATAGATTCACAACTTTCTGTTTATACCATCATTTAACTATAAAAAGTTTATTCTAAAGAGTTGGGACCTGTTTATGGTTCTGTGACGTGTGCATCTGGTCTTACAGAAGATAGGAGTATAGCATGGTTATTTAAGTAGTATCGAACTAAACTCATCCCGCTTCTTGCTGAATATAGGTTTGCGGTTTCTGAGGCTCTTCGTAGGATGTATGGTATTAAACCTAATTTGGAGTCTCTTCCACGCATGCCTATGAATGCAGACACATGGTCTGTTATGCACAGTTGGGCTTTGCCAACTAGATCCTTCCTTGAGTTTGTCATGTTTTCGAGGTACGTAACATACCATGTTGATTTACAGTCAGCATCTCTAGATTCGTTCATCTATTTTCTTTTGGCCTGCACACAAATATTTACATTATTATCACATGGTATCTGCAGAATGTTCGTAGATGCGTTGGACGCGCAGATGTATGACGAGCACCATCAAAGTGGACGTTGTTATCTGAGTCTATTGAAGGTAACTGACGTTTTCTCCCTGATTTTTAATTTCTGTTCTTACGTGACTTGGGCAGTATATTGTGATTTCTTAAAAGAATACACAATTTTTGGGAGCGGCTTAATCTTTTCACCTAAAAGGAGATACAGATTTCGGGTTTTATATACATTGCAAAGAGGGGTATCATCCTAAATTTTCCAACTTAGGCTCCAAGTATCAAGTTAACTGTCGAACCTCTTTGGCCATTAAGGAAGTTAAATCTATTAAAGTTACTGATCTGAGATTTGAATTTGGGGACGCTAGGGGATGATCCAATGATTACATAAGTTGGAGAAGGATCCTATGGAACTTGACCTTGGGTCTCAAGTAGTCTACCGACTGTAAGCCTCTTTGACCGTTAAGAAAGTTAATCTGTATAACAATGATGGTCTGAGACTTGAGTTTTGTGACAAATGGAGATGATCCAAGGGTTGGTTTTGGACGTGGATGTTATATCAACCATCACATTAGTTTTGAAACTTCTGACCCTGTATCCGTTGATTGCATAACAACTATACATAGTGAATGCCACATCTCGGATTCCCAATCACATTATTAAGGGTTAGAAGTTTCCGAACGGCTAATTTTATGTGAGATGTAAGAATGGTCTACATGGTGAGGAGTACAGCCTCACCGAAAATTTCCCCGCCCTAAGATCATCTCCTTTTTACCAGACAATCTGCCACTGCGCCACATCATCATCACTATTTTTATTTGTAATCAAAAGAAGATCAACAATCAACTTGTACCTGAATTTTAAATGGTTCAGGACCCTAAGCACAATCTTGCAAAGAATATTGAATATCAAAAGAAATGACCAGGTATCGGACACCTGGTCCAAAATTCTTTGTATTGTACAACTTTCTATTCCTGGTGTGCTTCCTTTTTTACAAAAATGATCTTGGAGATTGGTGTAACGCTGACGGTGCAAATATTCTTTGTGATTGTTCATCTGAACAGCCTGAGAAATATGTTGCTGTAGTGGTGGGGTGACAAGTATAGATGTAAATTCATGATTGATTGGAGACTTAAGTATCCACCTGTTGTCAGGATTAGTTCGAGACTTATTCAGCTAGCACTTGTTTTCCAATGGTTATTTTGTATTCGCAGGACCGGCATTGCTATTCCCGTGTTTTGGAGCTTATGGTGAACGTCTGGGCATACCATAGTGCAAGAAGAATGGTCTACGTGAATCCTGAGAACGGTGAAATGCAGGAACAACATAAACTAAAAACCCGAAGAGGACAGATGTGGATCAAATGGTTTTCAGACACCACTCTGAAGAGTATGGATGAAGACTTGGCTGAGGAGTCAGATTCTGATAACCCAACAAGACGGTGGCTTTGGCCGTCAACGGGTGAGGTTTTCTGGCAGGGCATTTTAGAAAGAGAACGAAGTATTAGAAATCGTCAAAAAGAAAAAAAGAAGCAACAAAGTAAAGACAAGATATCAAGAATGAGGAGACGGGTGCGGCAAAAAGCAATAGGAAAATACGTGAAACCAACTCCGGAGGAGGATAAAGTAGATTCAAATTCAACAGCTCTTCAATAGAAGGCTTTTCAAGGAATCGGGAGTGGTTGGTATTTGACCTTAGTGTTTAGTTACCATAATTCTTTTTATTTTCATTTCCGTTCATTTTTTTGTCAGAAAAGGGTGAGCATTGCTAAGGCCTGATGTTGTATTTTAGGATGGGCTGGCTGAGTGTGTAATATTTGCATCTTTATCTGGTCAATGAAGATGTTGATGGGTGTTGTAAAGATGTATATTTCTTTAGTTCCTTTTTCCTTTTCTTGATTACTTGGTAATCAGTTCTCCTTATTAATTCATTATTATTTCATTCAAGAAAAGATATGAGCAAGCAAACAATTGCATCCTTATACTCAGTAACCCAAAATCCAGCAGACAGGAAATTGCGTACAAACAGAACCAAATGAGAAAATATATGGGCAAGAAAACAATGCTGGCGTACTCAATAACATAACACAAATTGCCACAGACCGGAAGTTGGAGCTGAGGTGGTCGTAGATCTAGTACCGTGGAAAATAAAATAAAATAGGCAGCAGAAGTAGCAGATAAATTTATTTATTCTTTCATGCATCCGTGAATGTTCTTTTAATTTAAAAGGTAAAATGCTATCCATTGGCAAACTGGATTCTTTTGGTGTGCCATTGTGATATTTCATTGACAAATGTAGGGTAAAGGAATGTGTAACACAGATGAAATTTTGTAGCTAAGCATCCAATTTCAATCCACGGCGGATGATCCAATTACCTGGTTGTCACCCTTCATGCAGCCACTCTGCTCTTATAGAAAGCATTGTTAACCACAAATTTCATCATCGACACACATGTGATCTCAAAGAATATGTTTTTATTCTTTTTGATTGAAAACCACATGTTTTCCCTGTTTCGGAAAGATAATAAATTATACTTTTAGACGTATAAATTTCTTCGAAAAATAGCTCAACAAGTATACTTGACAAGATTACAGGTTTCGTTTAAACTCTTTATAATTGAGTATATTTCTTAGAAGAATAGTTTGGTGGAAGAAAAAAGCCCCGCAATAATGCAAGGCTTTTATGTAAGATGAGAAATTCTAAGGGAACACATCAAAATCAGAACTTGTATTAGTAAGCATCTGGTTCTAATGAAAATCCGCTACCCATATGCTTGTGTATGTGCGATCTATTTCCTTATTGATCTCTCTCGATAATTAGATATATCTATTACCAATATGACATCATTAATTAATATTTTTAAGTAAGAGGGAGGATCCATGGATACTCTTACATGGACAAGATCGGACAAGATACTTTCTCCGCAGAACCCAAACGATAATGAATTTAAGTGTAATATTTTGATGATATGTTCCTCTTATAAGACTCTAAATTCATACAAAAAAACGCAATTCGAAATGACAAACCTCACCATCTACCGATATTAATTTCAACCGTTAACTTTGAACAGCTGATATTCAAAGGTGTAGATGATCGTTTTATATATCTCGAATTGTGTTTATTTTTTGTAGGAATGTAGAGTCTTATAAGGGGAACATATCATCAAAATATTATACTTAAATTCATTGTCGCTTGAATTTTGCGGAGAAAATGGAGCAAATCTTGTCTGACCTTGTCCATCTAAGAGTGCCCATGGATCCTCCCACTTTAAGTAATTAGACATGTCTATTGATAATGATCATTACAGTGCAACTACAAGAAGTCACCTGAGCATTTACAGCAGATGCCAGAAAATGATAGCTAACAGAAACCTAACACATGTAAATTTTACACTAACAGAGATTGTTACAAAAGAAAATAAAAAAACACTAACAGAGATAACACAGAGGATAGATAAAACCAATGTCGTAACACATAGACAACGGTTCACTATATATATATATATATATTTTTTTTTTTCTTTATTTTTTGTTAAGTCCAATAATTTATTAAAACAAAAAAAACGTAATTACAAGAATTACAGGGAGTTATGCATAAACTAAAGGGCTCCTAATTATAACAAATAAATAGCACCAAATAAAATGCAAGAAAAAGAGAAGCTATCTATGTCTAGTACCAACTCTCCTCAATTTTCCTTTGTTATTACTAATTTTATACGATTTAGTCTTGGAAAAAAATGGTATTCATAATGTCTGTATCTTCATAACGTCATAAAATTCGCCATTTTCATCTTGGTCAGAAGCATAATTACCAGGTACAATCTTTATTGAAAAAAATGGTATTGATCTTTATAACCATATCTTCTATCATATCCCCTCAATCTAATGTAGGGGTAGTGAAATGCATAAAATTATCACGTAAACTAGAAAAGATATGATAAGTTAAACCCTTGGTAAGGATGTCAGCTGCAGTGAAAGAAGGAACCTAAGTGAAAGACATAAACTCAGCTTCAAGGAGATTACAAAGAAGATGATATTCAATTTCAATGTATTTTTATGAGCATGGAACACATGGTTGACAACAAAGGCTCGAGCACCATCATTTTCACAGTAGAGAGTAAATGAATGGACAATGGAGAAAAGGTTTAGTGAGATTTGGAAATGTGGGTTGCTTCTTGGATTGCCATGAGATAAGAAATGATCAAAGATAAACACAATAATCAGTTGTGGATTTACGAGTATCACGGCAAAATCAAAGTATCCAGATAAAAAAATGAAATCACCAGCAGAGAGAGCAGTTCCAGAACCCATAAAGTATTTTAGATAATATAAAATTATTTTTACCAAGCAACATGTGAGATGTTCTTGGAGCATGCATAAACTGAGGGTGGTGGCGGCTAGTGTTGTGATAATGGTGGTGGCAGCTATCGTGAGGATTGAAAAACCTAAAGTCTTAATACCATGAAAGAAATTATTTAATTATTAATAATAATTATTGTAATGTCACTACAAAAAGTCACCTAAGCATTGATAGCATATTCCAAGGAGTTAGAGCTAACGTAAATCTACAAAAGTAAATTTTACACCAACAAAGCTAACATAGAGGAAAGATAAAACCACCCCAGTGATAATAGACAAGTGGCTAACCATATCATCTAACAATCTTATGCACGTCTCTTCTATTTTCTTTGCTTTGTTCCAAAGGTCTCAATTATTATGTTCCTTTCATGCTTCAGATCTTTGGTCAAACGACCGTGTTTAACGTTTGGTTTTGTTTTATGGTGCCTCTACGTCAATCCAAAAAATTCTCCTTTAAATAAGTATTACCGATTATGATTCTGGTTGAGGAATATGACTAGGATCAAGAACTAAAGAATTTGAGAACAACATAAAGAAACTAACATAGATTTTTACCTTAATAATTTAAACATAAAATATAAAACAGTTCATAGTGGCAACCAACCCGTTGCCCATAATACCCATGCACCTCATTGATCAAGCATGTGTGCTTCATGTTTGTTTTCTTTTAGACAGACAACTATATCTGAAAAATCTATTCACTAAAAAATAGATTAATTAAATGATCTACTATATTAATATCCTATCGGTTATTTCTTAAACCAAAGTCATTGTATCTCATGGTAATTGGTAAGTATTCATTTATCATTATCTTGTCAAAAAAATAAAGTTAGCATTGTTTAACCCTTTTCCTCGGCGGAAGTTCTTCAATTGAGGCTCATCGTTCTTCTTTTGCAGTAACAAAGTCATATAGTCCATCGAGATTCTGTCACGTAACTCAAGCTATAAAGTCTTAGCTATTATTACAACCATGAGAACATTTTTGTTCCTCTAGGCAGAGTAGTCATAGTCGTTCAGATACAAGGATCGATATCAAAACTACGTAGATGCAAAGAGTTAAAACTTTCAATAAAAAAGGAGAGTATGCCTAAATGCTCTCATTCGTTAGGGAAGAAGCGCCGACACAAAAAGGGAATGCACAATCTCAGGTCTGACACCAATAAGATCTTACTTTGTAAAGGTAATATGAAGAGCTTGATGCATTTATTTATTTATGGGTAAGTTTCAAGCTTCTTCGGATCATACTATTAGCAAACAGAAAACCAAGTTCTATTATGGTGGGGGTTGTAATGCTAAGAAGAGACAGACTGCGGATTCTTTAGGTATTGAAGCTTTGAGTTTCCCTTATAAATATCTAGGTGTGTAGTTGAAACCGTGGTAAGTATGATATGCTAATTAATTTTAGAGTTGTAAAATATTTTTTTGAATTCTTAAACCCCATTGAAAGTCTATGGTCCAAAAATATGTAGAAGTAACTCGAAATGATTTGAATATAACATTAATTGTCATCCGATTATAATCGATAAAAGGATAAATAAGATTTTTTTGATTCAACACTTTCTTTATCTCAAATCTATTAAAGAGTTAAATTTTTTTATGTGGGTCAATTTTTTATATGGCTATGTGGAACCAATCAGAATGCAACATGTAGTGACTAAGTTCGCTAAAATTAAAAATATTTTCTACAAATTTGTCAATTTTGGGTAAGTATTAATCCATTAGAAATTAAATTTGATGTTTTATTAAACAAATTATAATACATGCCAAATCATGATTGGTTCTACATATCCCCGTTAAATATATCGTGCTAAAAACGACCCAAAAACCATATACCCCAAAAGGGGAATAGAAAACCCATTTGGAGAACGATGAGTCCTTAACGAGTGTTTGAGACCCAGAAAAAATATTTTTCATGTAAGTGTGCAGTTTTGAGATAGCTTTGTAGGCGGTTCATCAACCAAACAATAAGTTTATAAAAGTGAGAATTAGATGATAAATCACACATAGAGCAAATCCTCTGTATGAATTAGAAAGCATTTATAGGGGTTGCTCAAATGTTTTAGCAAGTGATTGGGTTATTCCCATCTAGGGTGGTAGGATAAGGGGTATCTATGACCTAAAAAATATCCAATTAAGTTATCTTTTATTTTTTAAATTACTTTATTATCTTCATAATTACAATCCATTGCATACAAACAGTCTGCCTTAAGTTGTTTTTTTTTTGATGGAAAGAGGGGCTTTCTAAATTTTATTTATTAGATTACCTCATTCAAATTAGGATTTGGATAATTACATATAAGACGTGGTAGATTCATCATTATACATCGGTAACTGATACAACCAATCTACAATGAGATTTTTGTGATCTAAATGAAACCAAATAACATGGAAAAACTAACCGACTCCTCGAATCTCCAAAGAACTCCTTGATCATTTTCCAAAATGGTAGGCTGAATGTTATCTGCATCCCCTTCAATTATCACATCAGTGATTTAGGTATGTTGTCGCTTGAGTTCTCCATTCACATACCTCTGCCTCAACCATCAGACAAGTTGTATCAAGATTAATAGTCTGGTATCCCAAAGTTCTTTCTGCATGTATAAACTTCCACACAAATAACGGAAACCTTAGTAATATACTTGAGATTCTCCGAAATTTCTTCTATAAAACTTCATTGATGCCCGACATTGCATTACTTACTGAGAGATTACAAGAACAAAATTTCGTCCAACATGAGATTATGGAGACAGTATTTGAAGGAAAAAATCTGTATTATCCATATATTTTATTTTATCATCATATTCCATCAAAAACGCCCAGGCTGCGATAAACCAATGGAAAAACGTAATAAAACAACATGAAGTGGCCATGGACAATCAAAAGAAACAACAAATAGAAAACAAAAACCTAAAACCTAATATTGCAAAACCCAATAATTTTTTATTCAAAACAAAAAACTACTAGTTAATATCACTTAAATTTTCTCGATAGATCTGAATACGCATATCCAAAACCGAGCAAATCTAGATTAAGATTGAAAAAAATTGGAGAATAATACGCCTGAGTCGCATGATAAAAACAAGGTTAATTTTTTGGGAAAAACGATTATTGAGAGAGAATATGACGCTTTTCTTTTACAAATATGTATAATGCGCAGTTTTCATTTTGGTTTTTATAAGTTTTTCTAATAATCAGATAAACCTCAACCACCTAGTTTTTATAAGTTTTTCTAATAATCAGATAAACTTCAACCGTCTATATAGATTGAGGAAAAAAAACACACCAAATTTTGTGCCGTTGGGTGAACGACGCAAAGCCTGCCCTGTAATGAACTATTTCATTACTACTTTGCAGGGAACTATTTCACTTAGTGTCACCCTATTTTGAAACGAATATATGGGTAGGGTGTCCCAGCATCCCGTTATACAAACCCTTTATTCTTAAACTTTCAGTATGTTATTTAAGTGAAATTGTCTGAAATTAAATGATTTTGAAATCAAATAAAAACTTAAAAGTAAAATTAATATATTTACTTAAAAGAAAGAGGAGTGGAATGCATGCTACTACCTCTATTCCATGAAAAATGATATTTTTATTTTTGTCTAAAAATAATCAAATTAGCAATGTAAAAATATCATTTGTTATGAAATAGAAGGAGTATTTATCACGAGAACACATATTATAGAAGCAAACCGTATTGGTAACTAACAAATCAAGGAAATTATTGTTGGAGTGAATTTCACATGCGAGTTTCAAAGTGCAAGTTGTCTACACGTTCCAACATGCAAATTTTTATGCAAGTGAATAACTTTGGTGCGGAACTGTCAACTATCTATCTGGTTTTGGCCCTCAGATATATTTCCTCAATACTAACCATATGTCATATGCGGCGATAAAAAACAGTTGCATGATGTAATTAGATTCTAATTCTCCATATATATAACATTATTGATTGTAAGCATCTCTCTCCCCCTCTTTCTATGATCCAATCACTCCATCATCCGTTTCCAAATTGATTAACACACCATTTATATTCTCTTTTGCTGCATATGATTCTTTTTACCGCTTCAATTATGTACAGTATCTTGTCTGTTTGCACACGCTTTCAAGAGCAGCTAACTACTTGCATGCATGCATGAATGAGTGCGATAATTCCCTCAACAACTACTATATATCTTCCTATTCCTACAGTTGTTTTCTCATCAATAGCTACTAGTGCCCTATTACGTAAACTAGCAGCACCCTATTATCTTCTTCCAACTCTTTCATACGGAGTATCTGTTAGCTCGATCCCTAGCTATTATCTTCTTCTAGCTCTTTCATATCTCGCTAATAGTGTGAATTTCTGTCAGTACCTTCTTCATATATATTTTGAACACCATTAAGAATCATCTAGCCAGAGTTCTAGATTAAACACCTTAATTTGGTTACCAGCCAGGAAATTATTTTTGGTTTGGAGGCCAAAACATCTGACCGTCCAAGGGAAAGCCGAAAGAATAATTATAAAATACTATTGATTTTTTGCAAAATGAATGGAAAAAAGGGTAGTGTCGACTCCGTTGAGATCAACATTCCTTGTTATCATCATAAACAAAATCAGGATTTTTCAAAAATTACTACTAAAGAAACAAAAGAGACTGGAAAAAAAATTCCAAGTGGGGATGGAGGTTTATCATCTATTTCTGCTGCATGTAAGGGATGGATTCTTGATGTCTGGGAATTCGCTAAAGAAGATATGAACAGAGTAATATTCTCACTCAAAGTAGGATTAGCTGTATTACTGGTGTCTTTGCTTATACTGTTCCAAGCACCTTATGCAGTATTCGGTACCAACATAATATGGTCCATCCTTACCGTCGCCATTATGTTCGAATATACTGTCGGTACGTGTGTATCCAAAACTTATTTTTACATACTTTATCATGCAAAAAGCACGGGCTAGCTTCAGGCCAGGGTTTCTATGAATATATTTTTTGATATTGTGTTCATTCTGCTATATATGTTTTCTTTTAGGTGCGACATTTAATCGTGGATTTAATCGAGCTCTTGGAAGCTTACTTGCTGGAGTCTTCGCAATTATTGTTGCTCAAGCAGCACTGTCCAGTGGCCGGGTTGCCGAGCCTTACATCATTGGCATCAGCATTTTTCTTATCGGTATGTATGTACACGTTTTATTCATTTCATTAAATATAATAATTTAAATTCTGTTATCATAATTAATTTATGTTTATATTCAGGAGCTGTAACTTCGTTCATGAAGCTATGGCCATCTCTGGTACCATATGAGTATGGGTTTCGGGTTATACTCTTCACCTTTTGCTTGATCGTAGTCTCTGGTTACCGTATGGGGAATCCAGTTCGAACTGCTATGGAACGACTTTATTCTATTGCTATCGGAGCGTTTGTAGCGGTTTTAGTTAATGTCCTCATTTTCCCTATATGGGCTGGGGAACAACTACACAAGGAGCTTGTTAACCACTTTGACTCGGTCGCCAATTCCCTCCAAGGTCAGCTTCCATTACCATCACCTTAATATATTATGAGTATTTTGACGAACACGTACGTGTTGTTTTCGAGTTTGTGTCTGCCGTAGTGCATGTCTGGTTTTTTGCTAAATATACAATTTTCTACGATGACATTAGAATGCGTTACGAAATATTTAGAGGACGATGGATCTTTTCACCCAGAATTCTCCAAGACAGTCATGGATGAATTTCCAGATGAACCTGCTTATCGAAAATGCCGAGCTACATTAAACTCATCGGCGAAACTTGAAACACTGGTATTATATAATTTCATCGAACCTTCCATTATGAGACAAAAAAAAGGTTTTGAGTATTGTGTTCGATCAAATGATTCAATATCGTATATTTCTTTCATAGGCCAATTCCGCAAAATGGGAGCCACCGCATGGAAGATTCTGTCATTTTTTCTACCCTTGGTCAGAATACGTTAGAGTTGGTGCGGTTCTACGGTATTGCGCATATGAAGTTATGGCTCTCCATGGTGTTCTACATTCTGAGATTCAGGCGTCATATAATCTTCGAATTGCCTTTCAATCAGAGATTGTAGAAGTAAGCAATCAAGCAGCAGAAGTAGTGAGATGTTTAGGCAAAGACATCGACGACATGAAACACACACTCCAAACAACTTTACTAAAGAAACTTCACGCCTCGACGGAACGCCTCCAACGTGCTATCGATATGCACTCATATCTCCTTATGGCAACAAATCAAGAAGCCTCGGCAGAGTACTCATCTAAACCAGTAGCCTCCAAAATCTCTCACACTCTTTCATCTACTCTTAGCAGTGACTTCTCCAAATGCTTGGCTGACGTAAGCGAAAATGATGGTTATGATTGTCAAGAACCAACCGCAATTCGAACTTCCACTCTTGCACCAACTCAGACTGGCGAATCTTACCATGAAACAATGAAGAAACAACAACGAAAGTTGTACTCATGGCCGTCTAGAGAAGTTGATGACTTTGAATCAGAGGGTGGCATAGAAAAGGATTTTCTACCAAGGATGAGAGCTCTAGAGAGTACTGCAGCGTTGTCACTTGCAACCTTCACTTCATTATTGATTGAGTTTGTGGCCCGACTTGATCACTTGGTTGAAGCTGTTGATGAATTGGCGAGGATGGCCAAGTTCAAGCAGTATTAATTACTTGCTGGTTGAATTTACACGTTAATCTTGTAACAGTACTATACATGGTAATACTGTTTTCATCGATCATACTGTAAATTAGGTTCCCAACAGAAGGTATTAGGTTACATGAGCATAGGAAAATTAACGCTTCCGCTTGAAATAACAAATCTTAAGAATTATTCCTCTGCTTATCTCATCAACGTAATGGATCACCCGGGCCGGGCTCAACTTTATTGTGACCGGATTTTAGGCTCAACCAAGTTTAGGTTAATTTAGCTAAGAAGTTCAGTTTCTTCCACCCCCGACGTGGTTTAGGTTAGGTTTAAGGTTAGCTTTGTCCAGTCGTGCATAATCTTTGTCGGTCATATACACAATAGTGATTCTGGTCGTATTTGTCATAGGCAAAGGAATTTTCCTTTAATATACTATATATAATGGATATCACCCATTTCTAAGACCAGGCCTCAACCATAATAAACGTAAGTTTGAGTTAAGAAATTAAATACAATGTGTTCCAACTTTAAGGTTTGGCGGGTGGAAATTGTCCAAGCAACAATGCATTTTGTCTATGATTATTGGGAAAGTTTCAAATCTATGAATGAGATTTCAGAACTGTTTGGTGTAAGGTACGCATACCTAGTATGCATATCTATTCAATCTGAATACTCCTCAAACGGTAGCCGCATACCCGATATGCATATCCCTCGAATCTGAGTTCGGGAACGGGGGAGGTATGCACACCCCTTGGATCTGACTTTAGGAACTGGCAGAGATATGCGTATACCCCTTGAGCCTTACTTCGAGAACTACCGAAAGGTATTCAAACCTGTCCAGTTCCAGATAGCAGAAGATACAAGAACCGCCTCATATGACCTTGTTTGTTTTTGCTACAACTCTCATAAACACTTCTAGGACAACTTTATTCACAAAATCACTTTGTGATTGTGGATCATTGGTTAGTCTTGAGTATTATTGAACATCGCTTGTGCTTGTAAGTTCAAAGGCTACTTTGTTGCTATGAACCATCATTGTGCACGGTTCCAAAACCCTGGACCATAGTGCATATTATTTTGTGTATTTTCAAGGCATACATCTCACATGCTTATATGAATTCCTAATAAGAATCTCATCTGAACTGAGAAATTGTTGCTTGAATTCCAAGCAACCCTAGCTTGAATTCAAAGTCATCTAGAGCCATGAAAATCTATAAATAGAGAGACTCTTGTAATATGATTTTTTAATCCCTGACACGGTTTTGTCCTAGATACTAAGATAGATTCGTCCTCTATACCTAGGTTCTTATAGAACTGTATTCTAGGTACGACTTTGAAAACTTTACTTAGGGATTCGTGAAGCCCAGTCAGCTCTATTTTACCTGATAGTTCATGAATCTGGATCATGTTCTTATTGATTTTTGAGGTTTTCATAATCTTGGATCATGAAAAAAATAAATTGAAATCACAAAGCTCTATTCGTCTTAGACTTTCTGATTCCTCAAGATAGATATCTAAACTCTTCTTTGATTTGTTTGGATTGTTCTTGAGAGGTAGTTAGTAATCCGGGCTTCTCAACTAACTGAGTGTAAGTGTTCTGGATCCGTGATGTTTGTTGGACATTGCTTACTGCAAACATATTTCCAAACATAGTTGAAGCAACTCTTAGGCTGTAAATGCAGCTAAGAGAATCAAGTGCGTAGAATCTTGCGAGGTTCAAGAGAAGTAAGGAACACGATTACAACTGAATTTCTTGGAGGGTTTACTCGGTCTCAACTATATTTCAATACGAAGTCTGATAGTAGGCAGGTGTCTGTAGTGGTTTAATATAATTTGGTGTTCAAATCTAGACAAGTTCCCGAGGTTTTTCTACAGCTTTAACAAAATTTATTGTGTCTTGTATTTTTCCTTTCCCGTATTATATTTTTTATCTTTATAATAGAAATAAAACAAGTAGTACGTTAACCAATCTAGATAGTTTAAGTCCTTACTATTTGAGAACAAAAACAAGACTTGTTCTCGTCGAATTCATATCTTGGAAGATAGATTGCAGGTTTTAGACTTGTCAGAACTCGGATCATGTTAATTCGGATACGACTAGAATGATCTTGGATATTGATTTTTTTAGATCTATATACAATCTTCTTCAAGATATTGACCGTGGAAGAGAAAGGGAGAACCTCTATATACAATCTTCTTCAAGAATCATTTCTTTGACCTACTTGTGATTGTACTAGGTTTTGTCCATAAAGATTGCCGAAAGAAAAAGTTAGTGGTGAACTTGGTATCCTCTCCTTTTCATATATTGTGATGGTTATGTCGTTATGGATGAATGATGCTTGTAATTACAGAAATAAAAAATAAAGTAATAATCCAACATCCAAAAAGAATTAATATATTTTATACTTATTTTTGAATCTTAGCACAAGATTTACAAATACAATTATGGGTACATAATTATTCAAAAGTAAACAATCATCCAACAATAGTTTGGAAGATTTAGCCATTTAGGTATGTCATGAACTAATCGTATATAAAAAGACAGTTATAGATTTATCTGTTTTTATGACTTTGTTTGTAAATATATCCAAAACCAACCGCGATAAAGTGAGATGTTTTTCTCGTTTTTTGGGTCTTTTGGTTTCTGAAACCAAGTTTGAAAGCTTACCGAGGTGCATCCCAACTAACAACTAATGCTGACTCCAAAAAGTGAAGTCAACATTTCTTGTTGACTCCAAACCAGAGTCGGTAGTCAGTGTTGGTCCAATTTTGGAGTCAACACTAGTTGTTGTTTCCCAAAATTTCAATTTAAGTAGTAAATTTTGACCTTTTGAAGTTAACATCAATTATTGTTTACAAAAACTCTATTGAAGTAGCAAGTTTCGAAATTTGGAGCTATAGATGGTAAAATTTGGATAAGGGGAAAAAGTGTTATTTCAAGCCCATAGACAAAACTCAACTCTCACGGGAGCGATTAAGCCCTTGGTCCTCAAGGAATAGATAGCCACGATTTCTAGTACACGTCCCCACGAGACACTGTTGTTCGTGATGCCGTGATTCCTAGTGCACATCCTCAGCGAGATATTGCTGGTCACATAGGTTCTGTAGAGCGTAAAACGTCCCCAGTAGACTTATGAACCGGAACAACCACAATTCCATCATGTATTCGCAAGACGCGGCTGATTGTGATGCCATGATTCTATTTGCTGATGACATATTTCTGTTCTGTAATGGTGAAAAAAGAAATGTTAGAAAGTTAATGAACCTCCTTAACAAATATCAAGCTTCATCAGGGCAACAAGTTAACTTGGAAAAGAGTAAGTGCTTCATGGGGGGTACTTGTCGAGATTGAAGAGTGCAAATCTCTGAAGAATGTAATGGGATGTTGGCTGACTTCCCAGACAAATACTTGGGGGTAATGTTGATTCAGGGAAGTGTTAAAATTAATCATGTATGGAGTGTGGCAGATATGATGCAAGAAATATTAAATGGATGGAAAGGTAATGTATTATCTTTTCAAGAAAGACTCATCCTAGTCAAGTTTGTCCTTAGCAGCTTCCCAATATATTCAATGTCAGTGTACAAGTGGCCAAAGAGGGTAATAAAGGAGTGTGAAAGAATAATTAGGACCTTTCTATTGTCGGTGACCCTACAACTAGAAAAATGATAACACTGAGATGGAATAAAACTTGTTCTCCAATAAAGGAAGGTGTTCTTGGACTGAGAATACTTGAGATCATTAATAAAGCTCTTTTAATGAAGCTACTCTGGAGAATACAAACATGTACTGATGATTGGTCAAAATTCTTTCAACCAAAGTACAAGAATAAAAAAGGTGAATGGATCACTTACTACAAAAAATCTTCAATTTGACCTGGCATAAAGTGGATTATTGGTGAAGTTGAGGAAAATACAAGATGGATTTTTGGAGATGGAAGTTGTATTTATGCTTGGAAAGACAAATGGGTCTTAGAGAAACCTCTGCAAGAATTGTTCCCTGATAACTCCTATATATTGCAGTTTCCAAATATGGAAGTTGCAGATTTTATTCTTGATGGTGAATGGATCATTCCTTCTGAGCTAATGGCAATGATAAATGTAGATGAGTTACCAGTAATTAGTGAAGGTGCAGACAGGATGATATGGACATGAACTATGACATGAAAATTTACAGTAGCTTCAGCAGTAGAGATCTTGAGACAAAAGTTTCCTTCTCTCCATTAGATACTGAAGGTATGGAATAGTTCAATTCATCCTAATATTTCTAGTAATATTCGGAAACTAGGAATGAATATTTGTGCAACTGATGAAAACATGAAGAAGAGAAACTTCAGTTTAGCATCAAGATGCATATTTTTGTAGAAAGAGTGAGGAAACAAGAAAACATATACTGTGGTATTGCAACTTTAGTGAGATCATTTGGAGCTGGTTAGGAGGCATATTTAAATTTAAAAATCCAATAGATTTTGAGGATATCTTTTAGTTGGCTAAAAACAAGAGTCCTGCTATTAAAGAACTATGGTTATTGAGTGCATTTAGCACTATGAAGGAGCTCTGGTTTTTTAGGAATGAGTGCATTTATGGTGAAGGAACATGTGATATAAGCACTACTAAATTGAAGATAATGAAAGTCATCTATGACAGTGATATAAGAATGAATGCTTACATGTGGAACAGTTAATATGACCTACGAATTCTCAAAGTTTTTGGATTATAGACCAGAAGGGTCAAGAGCCTGGTGGTTAAAGAAGTTTATTTTCATTTACCAAGTCAGGGTAAACTACTTCTCAGCTATGATAGTGCTTCTAGAGGGAACCCAGGATTTGCTGGTTATGGTATTGTTGGAAGAAATCATACAGGTGAGTTTGTGATAGCAATTTCAGGAGGTATAGGGGTATCTACAAATTTATATGCAGACGTAATTGCAGTTCTGGTTGCAGGAGAATGGGCAGTGCATAATGGATTTAGAGAGCTTGTTTTCAGAACAGATTCTCAAGCAGTTATAAAGGTTTTCCAATGCAACAATGTTCCATGGTTTTCTATATCAAGATGGGAGAAAATTTGTTCAACAGTTCTATCCTGGAGCTTCACTCAAAGTTGCAGAGAAGTTAATTTCTCTGCAGACAACATGTAAAAAAGGGGAGCTGCCCTCAATTGTGGAGCTAAAAGAGGATATGAGAGTAAACCTGACTTCTTGGGGGCTGCCTGAAAAGCCCAGAAATTTTTTATTTCAGATTTTGTTAAAAGCCATGTGGTCTTTCTTTTTGTATTCTTTTTTTTTCTTGGGCTGTAATTTTTTGAACTCTTTTAGTTTTAATAAAATTTGATTGTTAAGCAAAAAAAAAAAAAGTGATGCCATGATTCCTAGTATACATCCTCGACGAGATACTGTTGGTCATGTAGGCTATGTAGATGCGTAAAAACGTCCCCGACGTACTTATGACCCAGAGCGAAGACATACATGTCTCTTGTAAGCACGACTCACTCTATTTGAGATCAAAGACTGATTCATAGTACATCATCGCGAGATACACTGGTCATGTCTACTCTAGGCTCTGACTCGACTTACCGAGGCTTCCGAATAATTCCTAGTACATCCCCGCGAGATACACTGGTTATTCTACCTTCCGTCCCTTTTGACAGACTCCTAGAACATCCTTTCGAGATACACTGGTCTTGTCAGCACCATAAATACATACACAATTGATTCCTAGCACATCTCTGCAAGATACTCTGGTCAAAGACAAGTAAGCCAAAGTCGCGTGGTGACATTAATCGGGCGTACGAAGCCTTTCTCTCTCTTCAGGACAAGTCCCAGCTGACCACAGAGAGATTTGGATATGTTAAAGAAAATCTTCGTAGAGATTTTGATCCGTCTGCAAAATTTTCGGAGAGATTCATATCTTTCTACAAAATCTATCTCGGAGAGATTCAAATCTCTCTGCAAAATCTCGGAGAGATTCAAGTCTCTCTTCAAAATCTCAAAGAGATTCACATATCTCCACAAAATATCAAAGAGATTCACATCTCTTTTCATAATACAGGAGAGATTTACATCTCTCTGCAAAATCTCAGTGAGATTCAAATCTCTTGGGAAATCTCAGACAGGGTCGAATATTCCCCATAATAGGCACACGCTTTACTTATGGATCAAGACTGTTTCTCAGCCTCTCAAACACAGTCACATCTAGTAAATTGATCCTGAACTATACATGTCTATCCAAAAACGTGGATAAGCTCTATTGAGCTTCGCATGCTCAACAAAGGAACCCAAAAGCAATAATACCATCTCTACATGACATATGTGATCGGCCATAGAGAGAGGGAGCTCAACCTCAGCTCATCTCACACTCTGCACACGATTCCTGAGGCATTCCTTGCCTTTTCACGTGACTCATCCTAGTCATTCTCACAAATGAGAGAATATCTCTCTATCTTGGCCAACTCGTCTAAAGAGGATATTTCTCTATCTCAACACATCATCACAAAGGCTGACTCAGCTTCACACAAATATGGAGATAACAATTAGGGTTTTAGTCTGGCGGTCTACGACACATGTGAGAAATACCCTTCTTATTTCTCACCGAAGAAGAGAGTAAAGCGGTGGAATAATGAGATAAAATCAACCTAGTTTATCTCTATCTATTCCTGAAGAGACGTGAGAATTGCTCCACACGGCACGGAAAACAATCCTTATCTTCACCGACCTGAGATTAGAGAAATCATCTATAAATAGGTCCTCTATTTCTCCAAGCTACCACGATCATTCTCATAACCTCTCAGAGCAATTCCTATTCAAGCCCTAGAATTCTCTGATCACTCTCTTCATTTGCGTCCCTCACTAAGACCAGCCATGACCTCTACTGTGACTGAAGCAACCTTAGAACGGCCAGTGTGCGTGGTTTAGGCGAAAACTGTTCGTGCTCAACCTCCCGTAACTCACTTTCAGAAACCATAGAATCCCACTTTAGCCTCTCACCGATTTTAGGTAACCACATGAGCGAGTAAGAATTTCGGAGAATATCCAAAGAAAATATTGAATCCAAAAGATTTCGAAAGCAATATTAATTGATGGCCCCACTTAAAAATCTTATATGCATGGCATGTTAATTGGAACAATTTATCTTCGGTTCTCGTGCTTCCCTTGCCTTAATTATCTTGTGTTGTTTGTTCCATTCGAAATAGTTGTTAATTGTTGGATATAATAAGTGATGTTGTATGAGTGGTGTGTTGGTTATGGTGTGTTGGTTATCTCTCCGCTTAGCAAGATTACCACACCTGCAAACATATGAATCCATGCCCGGTCGAGGAACTAGCTAACGTCCTCTCCCCATGCGGAAAAGAGAACCAGGACACAGAAAGCGCCAAGGATTAAATCCACATTAGTAGTTTTGAAACCTGTCCTCAGCTAGGATTGTAATGATCCGTCCCTCAACCGGTACTTTCCCCACTTATCCACTGCGGTTCTCCAGCAGTGTGAGGTTTTCAACAGGCATCGCGGCGGTCATCCGGGAGAAACTTCCCAACAAGGTCACTCATTCCTGGATTACTCCCACCTGAGCACGCTTAATTGTAGAGTTTTCTTCCAACTCTGGAACCAATTGTGCTGAAAAAGGCCTCGATTTTATGAAAGGACAAACCATTACCTATATTCCAATCGATGAACCCTACTTGACGAATCAGGGTATTATAATGAAAATGCGGGGGTACCAAAATACACCACCATTTTTTTCTTAGGTAACCTGTATGGACTAAACTCAAATACAATTCCGGGAGTTACAACTTAATAAATCTCGATCAGGGATTATATGAAGAGTTTACATCTCTTTCTCTCACGTTCAATATGCAAACATAGAAAATTCCGTGAACCTGATTATACTGTGAGAGTTCTTGGACGATCCCAAAGATCAATTTCCAAGATCAATCAAGTCGTATCCAATAATTACGATGGACGTATCTACTTTGATTGATTTACGTACAACCTGTGATATTTCAATTATAAATATAAATAATATAATGCGGAAAAAGAAATAACACAGACACCAGAAATTTTTTTAGTGAAGAAATCGCAAAAGTTGAAAAATCTCGGGACCTTGTCCATATTTGAACACCAAACTGTATTAAGCCGCTACAGACACTAGACTACTACAAATAACTTCTGACTGGAATGTAGTTGAGACCGAATCAACCCTCACGACAAGTCAGATACTGAAAAAACGGGGGTCTAACAACCACACCCAATATTTCGCTTAGCAATCTGTATGGACAAACTCTAATATACTTTCTAGGGAATCAACTAGACAGTCAGACTCAATCTAGATATAAGTATATCAAAGAGTTAATATCTCAATCTCCCGATTTGGTCTATACTCAAGCAAATAGAAATCTGCGAGTCTTTACCAAATATTAGAGAGATAACTTGGATGGTACCAAATACCAATATCCAAATGTCAATCAATTTAAATCAACAACTAAAGGTTGGATATTCTAATTGATTGAACCTAACGCACAACCTGTAATATTTCAATTATAAAGATAAACAATATAATGCGGAAATATAAATAACACAAACACCAGAATTTTGTTAACGCGGAAACCGCAAATGCAGAAAAACCCCGAGACCTAGTCCAGATTGAACACACACTTTATTAAGACGCTACAGACACTAGCCTACTTCAAACTAACTTCGGTCTGGACTACAGTTGAACCCCAATCAATCTCACACTGATCAAAGGTACAGTTTCACTCCTCACGTCTCTGATCCCAGCAGGATACTACACACTTGATTCCCTTAGCTGATCTCACCCAAAAGTAAGAGTTGCTACGACCCAAAGTCGAAGACTTTAATAAAAAAATATGTATCACACAGAAAAGTCTATAGTAATAGATAAATCTGTCTCCCACGGAAATACCTATGAGTTTTATTCCGTCTTTTGATTAATCAAGGTGAACAAGAACCAATAGATAAACCAGGCTTATTTTCCCGAGGAACAGCTCAGTATTATCAATCACCTCACAATAATATTAATCGACGCGGCGAAAGAAGATGTTGTTGAATCACAAACGATGAGACGAAGATGTTTGTGATTACTTTTATATCTTGCCTATCAAAGATATTAATCTCAAGCCAATCTTTGCGATTGTACTCGTACGATAGAATATGCAAGATCAGATCACACAACTACGAGAAAGTAGTATCGGTCTGGGTTCAGAATCCCAATGAAGTCTTTAAGTCGTTAACCTGGTTTTGAAGAAGAAACCAAAGGTTAAAGGAGAATCGACTCTAGCTATGCAACTAGTATCACACAGAAGGTGTGGGGATTAGGTTTCCCAGTTGCTAGAGTTTTCCCTTATATAGTATTTCAAATCAGGGTTTGAAATAAATTTTAGCTTGGTAACAAAGCATTCAATATTCACCGTTAGATGAAAACCTGATTTAGATTCAAGTTAATATCTTTCAACCTTTAGATCGAAAAACCTAGTGTTGATGGTGGTTTTTAGTTCAAAGCTAAAATTGTAAAACCAGTATTTAATGCCCTGTCACCCTGCAAGGGGTGAAACCATTTAAAAAATGACGAGTGCAAAAAACCTCCTCGTTCATTGAGAAATTCAATATATGTGAAATTCACTCAGAATGGTGCGCGTAGCAGCAATCCCAAAATATTCTGTGAATTCTTTCTTCTACTAGCATTTCCCATTAATGCATGACTCGCCTAGTATTTTTCCGTGCTATGTTCTCATCCGAACTCTCATTATTGACATGACATGACAATTAGGTGTTCACTCTCAGCACAGTAGCATAATCTACCGAAGTGCCAGTATTGAGATCTGCATGAAAATACCCACACAGGCTACATCACTCTCTGACAAAGAGATGTTCGTATCGACACACTTTAATTAAAGACAACTCGATCGAACATGTTTAATTTCCTTAAGGGAAATCTAAACTGTCCATACCAGTCTCAGAAACGATCACGGCCACACAACTTGGCCGCGCAATTCAACAAGCCTAGTCAAACCCTCGCAGGAATAGGAAATCACTATAGTGATCACCGGCGGGCCCGATTATGTCCTAGCCGGTCGAATACCACGCTACACTCCCAAAGCCCATTGAACGCCATCCCTAAAATAGAGTGGCCGTGTTGTTTTGGGAAAGGCTCGAACGAGCGAAGACTGATCAAGACAGTCTTAAAATCATCACGACCGTCCAACTTCGCCAGCCTGGTTGGACGGATTAGATCATCCCATGAATGATTGGGGAAGCGCTAATGCACACGTTGGCGGGCCCACTCTACCCTTACCTGATCGGTTTGCTCACAACATGGTCATGTAGCAATGAACGTTTGCCCGAAACATGATGGACGTGATGCTTTCAAGGGTCGCGGAAATTCCACTTATGTCTTAAATCGATCATAACCATCCAACTTAGACAGCCTATTTGAATGGCTTAGATCACATTTAGGACCATCAGGAAGGTGCACATATGTTCACCGTCACCCCAACATGGGCCCCACATGGTCGATCTCCCCAAGGAGAAGCACGGCTCGCCAAACCGTTTGGCCAATGTCACGTGTGCGTGACTGTTTCTAAACCCTAGTAAGGGTTTGCGGCAATGCACATCTTTCGTAGTTCGATCGCATCCATCCATATTCGCCAGCCTAAACGGAGGGTGTAGATATAGACTCAAGAGGTCCCAAGGATTTTGAAATGATCGCCGTGGGCCCACCTTTGCGTGTGACCGGTCGGCCTAGGCAGACTATGGCCCGACGCCTCGAAACGCACGCCAAAGGGTGGCTGCCACACGACCTTTAAATCCTTTGCGGCAATGGGTTTCTGTCGCAAATCAATCACGACCACTCATCTTTACCGGTCAAATTGAGTGTCCTAGATCGAACCTTCACGGGACCAAGAGGTGTAGACATGCACACCAACGGGACGTCTCCACGCATGCCTGGTCGGTCCCACCAAAATTAACGCCCAAGCATGAATTCGATCAATCCAAAGAGGAGATGGTTTCACGCCTTTAAAAACCCTAAAATCCAACGACAATAAGCATGTGTCATAAATCATCTCGTCCGTCCAACTTTTCCAGCTTGGTCGGACGGCTTGGATTAAAAGTTAGACAATGAAGCGTCTCAATGATCACCGTCCGCTACTCTGTCACAGGGAGTGATCGACCAGATGGTGGCACGCCCATGTGGCTTCCAAACGATCACTCAAAGATGGTTGGACATGCTGCCATTTTGAGACGCTTAATCCGCAACTTGTTCAATCAAGATTTAAAACAGCGATACTTCATACATATCGATTGTTTTGAGCTGCTTGCTTTAAACGATGCATTACATACATCGATCATACACGATATTTCATGAATATTGATTCCTTAAATAACTTAGTTATTTAACCTAATAGCACCGTATGCTATTTCCTGCGGCGGGTCCCACGACCTGACCCACTCATTTGAGACATCAAACATGTCCCAAATTGGGGGATACTTACTGGGGTATTGTTCTGGCGGTTTACAGCGTGCGGCGTGCAACGCGCCCATTACGAGAACGTGTCAGGAGGCATGGACGGTTAACGATGATGAGGGAAGTGGGAAAAGGCGTGATCGTGCGAAAATCACCTACACGACCCCACTACTCCATCAATCCACTTCCTACGAGATAAGGGTTGCGCTGAATGACTTGTATAAATAGGTCCTTCACCTATTTTGAAGATAGACAGAAAAATCAAGTGTTGTCATCAGTATCCAGAAAACACCAAGAACTGATAGCTTACATTATGCAAGCTGATGTGATTTGTAGATAGTGGTAAAAGTGGTTCGATTCTCAGTCTTGTGAAGGATATTAATTAGACTTAAATTCTAATACTAAAATAGAAAACTCACTAAAAATTATAGCAAACTCAATCAAAGATGATATCAATACTAAAAGAAACACTGAGGCTAAGATTCCACTATTTTCCAAATTCAAAGTGATTAAATCAATACTTATATTTGTGCAATTTTCTTGTTTAATTTGATTCTAAAATATTGCAACAAGTAGATTTTCAAAAGTAATAATTGTAAATACCAAGTATGAAGCATCAAAAGTCTTAAAACTAAGCATACTCCATCAAAATAGATCACAATCACTCAAATAAAAATCATATTCAATAATAGTTCAAGGCAAATAATCATATAATTATTGCAAATAAAAATATAAAATAGAATATACCACTTTTTGTTGGAAAAATAGCTTCCTCTATCGCATCAGCAATGGAGTTTAGCTCCTCATATTAATCATGATCTCAAAATATGTGTTTGTTGCTCAAAAGATGATTAAAAGAATGAAAAGTAATAACACAGACTGTTTGCAACAGTGTATTGGTGTTGCAAAACAGCTGTTACAATGGAACTGTTACAGAAAAACTGTTGCTTTGTCGCTGATTTTAAGACCCTAGAATAAGACTGCCCTGAACATCTTAATGTTCTTCAGATGTTAAACAACGACACTTTTCTGCGATTGTCTACCGAGCGTCAATGTTCTTCGCGTTTTTCTTCTTCAGCAGCAGCAGCAGCAGAAGCAGAGTTTGGTAAAGCTCTGATTTCTTATTCTCTGGATCTCCTTAGGTTCCCAAACTCTCGAAACCTCTTCTATATGACCCAAGAATCTATTTATATCAAAAATACCGATCAAATCTTCCAAAATCTCTTTCCTTCTCTTCACGGCCAAGTTGCGACAATTTCTTGTTTTAGGATTTCTACGCGTTTCTGAGCTTTCCTTTTTATTCTAAACTCTTCCTTAGATAGATACAAATCTTTGGGAAGGTTTACAACGCTTTAATCTCTCTAAAATTCCCTAAAACAGGTCACACACGTGACTATCCATATTTTCTTGTTGTGAGAAAAATACGTCGATTGAGCCCATTCTAATCAATTTAAACACCCATATCAGATTTCTAGACCCATAAGGAGTCTATCCTATGAAAATCAGAGGTTTAATCGACCTCAAACTCCTTCAAATCACTATTGTCAAAACTGCTCTTTAACTGCATTTTTCCCCCGCCAAAAACCTGATTTTTGAATGTTGAAGATGGTTGCCCCTTATCCAGAGTAGGAGTGCGATTAGCAACTGCCTGGAAATGGATGCCCCTTATTAATTAGGTTATCCCTTATCCAAAGTGAGAGTCCGAATAGCAAATGTCCTCCGGGTGCTTTCCGACAACTTTTCGAGCCAATTTTTTCCAAAAATGTTTATTGGCCAAAAATACCTACAAATAAATAAAACACCATAATAAGTACAAAAATGAGCCCTAACAACATATAGAATCGAGACAACTCGGACACAAAAATGTGTCTATCAAATACCCCAAAACCTATTATTTGCTAGTCCTCGAGCAAAAATAAAATAGAAATAAAATCCTAACTCACTGTCGCAGGCATCGTCGATTGCATTTAGCGTATTCAATAAGCCTTTAAACCCCTAGGCGTGCCTAGTGGCGGAGTGTTATCTCCGGAGAGCTTACCAGAGGTATACCCACAAAACCTTTTTACTTCAGACCCTAGCTATCTACACATAACCTTGGAAGGCACTAAAGAATCTCCTTGGTTGGCATACTTATTGACTACAGGAGGAAGTACCCTGATGCGAAATTCCAATTGTTGTACACGAGTTTGCACTCAAGCATACTAAAATTCATATGAAGTGACAGAGCTCTACTCAGATAGTCGCACTATGGACATCAATATCCGGAGTCAAAACTAATCACATGGATAGATCAAGAAGACGGATATAGAAAAACATAGATGGTTTTGATGTTTACTAGGTGAACGGTGTTTCTCATATCTGTCTGAAGGCCTCCGTCAAAATGAACCTATCCTAATGGACTGAGATAATAGTCTGACTAATATCAACACACTGGCATATACAAGGGAACCAGTGATTGATAATCCTAACTCTAGGTCAACACAGCTGGCATATACAAGGGTTCCAGTGGTTGACTTTATTGAATTTATTCCAGTTGGTCTGATGGTCTGTTCTCTTTTTCTTCTTCTTCTTTTTTCTAGGCTCTGGAGTTTATTTATTGCCACGACAAGGTAACAAAAAGTTCTACCCCACCCCCAAACTTAAATCTAACATTTTCCTCAATGTTTCTAATCAAAGAACAGTACCAAAAATATAAGTAACAAGAGTAAATAGTAAAAAGAGAAGTCGGAAAGATAGTACCTGGGTGAAGTGTAACCAAAAACCTACAAAAATATTATACAACATACAAAATCGCCTCGATGGTCAATCAAGGTAAACATGGTCCTCCAGAGGGACCTCCTCAACATCACCTGTAGGAAAAGGCTCTAAAAAGGGCTTCAATCTCTAACCGTTAACCTTCGAAGAACTACTACCATCTGGTGTCTCAATCTCAACAGCGCCATGAGGAAAAACAGTACGGACCACAAAAGGACCGGTCCACCGAGAGCGCAACTTCGCGGGGAATAGATGCAAGCGAGTGTCATACAGAAGAACTTTTTGACCTGGAGAAAATGACTTTCGTAAAATATTCCTATCATGCACAAGTTTCATTTTTTTCTTATACTCCTTAGCACTATCGTATGCATCTCTACGAATCTCGTCCAACTCATTGAGCTGGAGCTTTCTTTGATCTCCTACCTTGTCAAGTGAAAAGTTTAAGTTCTTAATATCCCAATAGGCTCGATGCTCTAACTCAACAGGCAGGTGACCTGCCTTGCCAAACACTAAACGATAAGGTTACTTTCCAACGGGTGTATTAAACGCAGTACGGTAAGCCCATAAGGCATCAGTAAGCCTCGACGACCAGTCTTTCTTATTTGGATTAACTGTTTTCTCTAGAATACGTTTAATTTCCCTATTGGAAACCTCTACCTAACCACTAGTCTGAGGGTGATACGAGGTTGCTACTTTATGGGTAATATCGTATTGTTTCATTAAAATATAAAATGGTCTATTACAAAAGTGTGAACCACCATCACTAATTATAGCTCGCGGCGTACCAAAACGTGTAAGTATATTCTCTTTCAAAAACTGGACTACGACTCTGTGGTCATTCGTTCTACACGGAACCGCCTCAACCCATTTAGACACATAGTCTACAACGACAAGTATGTAAAGATAACCAAACGAAATAGGAAATTGACCCATAAAATCAATTCCCCACACATCAAAGACCTCAATCACTAAAATAGGGTTCAAAGGCATCATACTTCTACGGGAAATGGTTCCTAACTTCTGGCAACGCTCACAAGAAACACAATGACTACGGGAAATGGTTCATACTTCTACGGGAAATGGTTCGACCAGTAACAAGATAATTCACTATATTTGCATACCAAGGTGATTGGGAAACAGAGAACAATTTTTCATCAGGAAATCTATCCCTTATAGGAACGGAATCACTAGGGGAACTAACAACTAGCCTAGACAAGTGATCTGTTACTACATTTTCTGCACTGTTTGGGGAAAATTCCTGTAACAATAGGATCCATTTAATCAATCTAGGTTTGGTATCCTTCTTATATAAAAGGTATTTCAAAGCAGCATGATCTGTATTGATTATGATCTTAGAACCTAATAGGTAGGACCTAAACTTATCCAAGGCAAACACGATGACTAAAAGTTCCTTCTCGGTAGTTGTGTAGTTCATTTGGGCATCATTCAGAGTTTTGCTAGCATCATAAATCACATGAAGTAATTTGTTTTCTCGTTGTCCTAAAACGACGCCTATATCATAATCTGAAGAATCACACATAATCTCAAAGGGTAGGTTCCAGTTAGGTGCCTGGACTATCAGGGCAGTAGTGAGTAAAGTTTTAAGCTTCTCAAAAGCCTCTAAACAAGCATCACCAAAGACAAACTTAACATCTTTTGCAAGAAAATTGCAAAGAGGTCTAGAAATCAAGCTAAAATCCTTAATGAATCGACGGTAAAAACCTGCATTCCCTAGGAATGACCTAATATCTTTTACAGTTTTTGGGACCTGTAAAGTCTTAATAAGGTCAACTTTGGATTTTTCTACCTCTATACCCTTTGAAGAGACGATGTGCTCTAATATAATTCCTGATTTAACCATGAAATGGCATTTTTCCCAATTAAGCACTAAATTTTTTCCTTACACCTAGTCAACACTAATGTCAAATGATGCAAGCACTCATCAAAAGATGAACCAAACACTGAAAAATCATCCATAAAGACTTCTAAGAACCGTTCTACCATATCAGAAAATATGCTCATCATATAACGCTGAAAAGTTGCAGGGGCATTACATAGCCCGAAAGGCATGCGTCTATACGCAAAGGTACCAAAGGGACAGGTAAAAGTGGTTTTCTCTTGGTCTTCTGGGGCAATAACGATCTGATTATAACCAGGGTAGCCATCTAAGAAGCAATAGTGACTATGTCCAGCTAATCGCTCTAGCATTTGGTCGATACAAGGAAGGGGAAAGTGATCCTTCCTTGTGACCTTGTTCAATTTCCTATAGTCAATACACACACGCCATCCCGTGGTCACTCGGGTTGGTATTAATTCATTATTATCATTCTGGACTACAGTGATACCTGATTTCTTGGGGACAACCTGAACAGGGTTGACCCACTTACTTTCTGAAATTGGGTAAATAATACCCACATCTAACAACTTAAGCACCTCTTTTCGAACTACCTCTTTCATGTTAGGGTTCAGTCGACGTTGCATCTCCCTAGAAGGTTTGGAGTCTTCCTCTAAATGAATCTGATGCATACACACAGTAGGACTTATACCCTTAATGTCTTCTATAGTCCACCCTAAAGCTTCCTTATTGTCTTAAAGTACATTTACTAGCCTACTTTCCTGATCACTATCCAAATTGGAAGCTACAATTACAGGTAAAGTCTCAGATGGGCCTAAAAACACATACTTTAGAGTATCGTGTAGTGGTTTAAGGTCCAACTTTGGGGGCTCTTCTAAAGAAGGAATTAGGGTGGTATCAGAAACTGGTAACGGTTCGAACCTAGCTTTCCATCTATCAGTGTCTAACACAGGGGTAGAATCTAATAGAGCATTCACCTGTTCAATAGTGCTATCGTCGTCAAAATCTAAACCAAAATGGGATAGACAACTTTCTAATGGGTCTTCAGACAAGATGTTTGGTAATGACTCCTGAACTAAGGCTTCTATCATGTTCACCTCCTCAACACATGTGTCATCTAGCTCATGAGGTTTCTTACTGACATTAAAAATGTTCATCTCCATAGTCATATTGCCAAAAGATAAACTCATCACACCATTTCGACAGTTAATGATCGCATTAGACGTAGCTAAAAATGGGCGACCTAAAATCACAGGTATCTGGTTTCTGGGTCAGGGACAGGTTGGGTATCTAGGACCACGAAATCCACTGGATAAATAAACTTGTCGACCTCAATAAGAACATCCTCGATAACACCTCGAGGGATTTTAACAGACCTATCAGCTAACTGCAGTGTCATCTGAGTAGGTTTCATTTCACCAAGTCCTAGCTGTAAGTATACATGGAATGGCAGTAAGTTCACACTGGCTCCTAAGTCAAGTAAAGCTTTTTCTACCCGGAAGTTACCTATTGTGCAAGCAATGGTAGGAGAACCTGGTCTTTGTACTTTGGAGTTGTGGTGTTCTGAATGATTGAACTTACGTGACTAGCTAAAAAGGCTTTCTTATGGACGCTAAGTTTTCGCTTTCGCGTACACATATCCTTAAGGAACTTGGCATAAGCAGGAATTTGCCTAATTGCATCTAATAAGGGAAGGTTTATGGTAACTTGCTTAAAAACCTCCACTATGTCATTAAAGTTCGATTCCTTCTTTGTTGGTACTAATAGCTGAGGAAATGGGGCTCTAGGCCTAAAATCAGACCTTTCAGGAACCGAATTCACATCATCAGAAACTTTATCAGTCTCTTCAGCTACTGGTCCTGAGAGGTGAGATCCTGAGGGGTGAACTACAGTATGTTCACTATCGGGCATGGTTACCTTATTGTCTACAACTCTACCACTTCTAAGGGTTCTAAAGCATTCAATTGATTCGATGGTTTTGCACCTAATTCATGAACTCCTCTAGGGTTGGGTTGTGTTTGACTAGGAAACTTACCTTTTTCTCTCAAAGAATCACTTATCAGACCAACCTGGGTTTTTAACTCGGAAATAGCCTGACTATTTTCTTGTCCTATCCTGTTACTAGCTTGTAGACTCTGTTCTACGGATAACTGGAATTTTGCAGTTTGCTGAGTTAACAAGGCGAGAGATTCCTCTAAACTTAGGATTTTCTTATCTGACTGATTCTGAAACTGAGCTAGTCCTGAAGGATTCTTAGTATAGCCAAAACCTGGGGGAGCATTAGAATTACTAAACTGACCTTGACTTTGGCCCTTAGACCACGAAAGGTTCGGATGGTTTCTCCAACCAGGATTATAGGTTTCTGAATATGGGTCAATCTTTTGACGGTTATCAAATCTAGTGTTATTATAAAGAGCATTGGCCTGCTCTTCAATATTCTGGCCTTCCCAAAAAGGCTCCACTCTACCACTAGTCTGGCCCACTTCTAAGGCTTCTAACCTTTTTGCTATAGCAGCAATTTTGGCATCTGATTCATAGCCTCCTTCTACCCTATTAACGTTTCCTCTACTTAAAAGAATTGTTTTCTGGGGTGCCCTACTATTTTCCCATTGCTGGGTTTTTTCGGCGATTTCATTAAAAAATTCCATCGCCGCATCAACAGTTTGGTTTTCAAATCCACCAGTGCATAGAGACTCAACCATGGTCGTTGTGGAATAATCTAAACCCTCATAAAGGATCTGAACTAGCCTAACCTTTTCTAAACCATGATGGACACTGGGATAATAAATCATTGAACCTTTCCAAATACCTATATAAAGATTCTCCCTCTTGTTGTGAAAATGTGCATATTTGCGTCCTAATAGACGATGTTTTGTGCCTAGGGAAAAACTTATTGAAAAAGGCAGATGTAAGTTGTTCATATGTCTCAATTGACTCGGAGTCCAAACTATAGCCACGACTTGGCCTTATCTTTCAGGGAAAATGGGAATAACCTAAGTTTCAAAGCATCATCATCTAAGCCTCTAATTCTTAGAGTACTACAAATTTCCTCAAAATCCCTAACATGGTAATAAGGGTTTTCATTTTCTTTCCCTAAAAATTGGGAGCATCTGTAAGGTCCCAGGTTTCAGTTCATAGGGTGCCTCCGTTTCAGCTAACTTAATACACGAAGGACGGGTAGTCCTAGTTGGATTCAACAAAGCTTTCAAAGTTGCCATTTCTGGCGCTATCGGAGCAACAGGATTCTCTCCTCAGTCAAAGAACGTTCAAAAACAGACTCTTCAAAAGTGGACTTTCTAGATTAAGGTAATCGAGACGCTTCGAACTACTAGGTTTCTCTTTAACAAATCTACCTAGTGCGTCTCTTTTACGTTCAGGCATACAATAGAATTTTCTAAATTGGAAGGGTAAGCAAACACAGATCAAGGCCGACTCAACCAAATCAAACCTATTGATTTCTAGCAAACAAAAAGCATGATGGCTCCACTTAGATTGTTTCTAGACCAGCTTCTAATCCTTCGAACGGGAATTCGTTACAATTTAAGCAAACCCCTCTGGAATCAATCCGAGTTAACGTAAGTTGAATAGAGGCGAGGGAAGCTCGGTGGAGCTTTGATACCCAAGGCCTCACCGGTATTACAAGGCGGCGCAGTCACGCATTCAACTTACAGAAACCGTCAAGAACTTCGAAGTATGCTTAAAAGAGTAACCAATATTTTTCGAATGACTTTCCTGTTAAGCTCGTTACCCTATCGGTCTCGTTCTAGTCAAAATTTTAGGCTTAGGTTCGCGTAGGTTACGTGTTCCTAAAGCGGGCAAGAAGAGAACGGTGATGAAATCCGAACCCTTATCTTGTATGGCCAGGCCTTGCCCTTTACTAGAAAATAAATGTATTCAGTCCTCAACATATATGCATACGAAGGATTCCAGTAACTCGCTGACAGGGATTCGCGAGTGTTTAGAATCTTACCTCCCGTTCCAGACGGGGGATGAATCGGTTGTAGTCGACTCGGGCCACTGACTCCGATGTCTAGTGTACGAACCCAAGGTGCAGAGACAATATCGTAATTGTCCTCCTTCTCTGCAAACAGTTTATATTTAAAGTACCCTTCCGTAGGGTAATAAAAAAAAAAAATGTCCAAAAGTCCAAAAAAATAAAGAAAAATTACAAAAATAATAAACCCTAATACAGTTTTTTTTTAAATAAAATAAACAAACCCTAAACTAAAATTGTCTAAAATAAAATTGTCTTCTTTTCTGTTCTTTTTGCTTTAATCTTTAGCTCCAAGTCTTTATGAAATCACCAAACTCCTTGGCTCAATTTTCTTTATGATCCAGAACCTGTAGACACAAGATAAATACCCAAAAACATAAAAAAGGACAAAAATAATAAAAATAAAATAAATAAAATAAAATAAATCTAAAACCCTAAAAACAAGTCCGCATCGGCGGCACCAAAAATTGATGTGATTTGTAGATAGTGGTAAAAGTGGTTCGATTCTCAGACTCGTGAAGGATATTAATTAGACTTAAATTCTAATACTAAAATAGAAAACTCACTAAAAATTATAGCAAACTCAATCAAAGATGATATCAATACTAAAAGAAACACTGAGGCTAAGATTCCACTATTTTCCAAATTCAAAGTGATTAAATCAATACTTATATTTGTGCAATTTTCTTGTTTATTTTGATTCTAAAATATTGCAACAAGTAGATTTTCAAAAGTAATAATTGTAAATACCAAGTATGAAGCATCAAAAGTCTTAAAACTAAGCATACTCCATCAAAATAGATCACAATCACTCAAATAAAAATCATATTCAATAATAGTTCAAGGCAAATAATCATATAATTATTGCAAATAAAAATATAAAATAGAATATACCACTTTTTGTTGGAAAAATAGCTTCCTCTATCGCCTCAGCAATGGAGTTTAGCTCCTCATATTAATCATGATCTCAAAATATGTGTTTGTTGCTCAAAAGATGATTAAAAGAGTGAAAAGTAATAACACAGACTGTTTGCAACAGTGTATTGGTGTTGCAAAACAGCTGTTACAATGGAACTGTTACAGAAAAACTGTTGCTTTGTCGCTGATTTTAAGACCCTAGAATAAGACTGCCCTGAACATCTTAATGTTCTTCAGATGTTAAACAACGACACTTTTCTGCGACTGTCTACCGAGCGTCAATGTTCTTCGCGTTCTTCTTCTTCAACAGCAGCAGCAGCAGAAACAGAGTTTGGTAAAGCTCTGATTTCTTCTTCTCTGGCTCTCCTTAGGTTCCCAAACTCTCGACACCTCTTCTATATGACCCAAGACATCTATTTATATCAAAAATACCGATTAAATCTCTCCCAAATCTTCCAAAATCTCTTTCCTTCTCTTCACGGCCAAGTTGCGACAATTTCTTGTTTTAGGGTTTTTACATGTTTCTGAGCTTTCCTTTTTATTCTAAACTCTTCCTTAGATAGATACAAATCTTTGGGAAGGTTTACAGCGCTTTAATCTCTCTAAAATTCCCTAAAACAGGTCACACATGTGACTTTCCATATTTCCTTGTTATGAGAAAAATCCGTCGATTGAGCCCATTCTAATCGATTTAAACACCCATATCAGATTCCTAGACCCATAAGGACTCTATCCTATGAAAATCAGAGGTTTAATCGACCTCTAACTCCTTCAAATCACGATTGCCAAAACTGCTCTTTAACTGCACTTTTTTCCCGCCAAAAACCTGGATTTTTGAATGTTGAAGATGGTTGCCCCTTATCCATAGTAGGGGTGCGATTAGAAACTGCCTGGAAATGGGATGCCCCTTAGTAATTAGGTTACCCCTTATCCAAAGTGAGAGTCCGAATAACAAATGTCCTCCGGGTGCTTTCCGACAACTTTTCGAGCCAATTTTCTCCAAAAATGTTTATTGGCCAAAAATACCTACAAATAAATAAAACACCATAAGCAGTACAAAAATGAGCCCTAACAACATATAGAATCGAGACAAATCGGACACAAAACTGTGTCTATCACAAGCCAGTTCAACATTCTGATACAAGTCATAAACAACCAACACCTTCATAATCTCAACACCTTCTTCGCCTCCCTCCCTAAGATCAACCCCATCTCCTTCACTTTGTGACCGAAGCAATTCTGGAACGGCCATTTCTTGGTTTATGCCAGAATTGTACAGATTCATCTCTCGAATCTAAAGTACTCCCGTGCAGTGCATTTGTTTATGGTTTAGATTCGTTTCTCATCCACACACACCCAAATTTACCAAAACCAGTAGAAACAGTTTTCACCGATAAACAATTAGCGACCACAGTGGGAGATTGATCTCTCGGTTTCAAAATCAATATTTCAATATTCATTCTAGTTTTCTTAATTTCAAAAGGGTGGATATTAGATCTAACTCAATCGTTAAATTCAATTTAGGTTCAACAACCAATTTCAATTCTGGTGTTCCATTCGCTAAGAAGCTTCATAAAAATGCTTTTTCAAGCAATGCTACTGGAAATGTCTTGGATAGATGAGCACCAGTAAATCTCCCAGATGAAAGGACCAAAAAAACGCGTGGAGACACAACAAGACGTGATTACTGCGTACAAGAAAGCAACGGATTCTCTAGAGATCCGGATTAAAAACTTTTCGAAAACACCACAAGTGTTGTATGGAGCAAGCCAGAAATGCCTCAAAGGGTCCACACCCAGAAAGAAGAAGTGAAGATTCGTGTAGCTGTTGTTCCAGTATGGAGATAGTCGACAAAAAATCTCAACACCATTGGAGTCCTGAGGAGACACCAGCAGAGATCACAAAAGAAAAGGTCTATCTCTATTCCACCACTGCTACCAGTTTAAAGTCAGGAATATCCGCTACTACTTCACCAACAAAACGTGTAGATGCAGAACATGGCGTAATTCCGAGAATTCGTACATCTACAACAACAAAGGAGGCCTGACCCATCTTCAAATCATCACAAAGGGTCCGCCTATTATGTCAACCCGAATGACAACGAGACACTCCCTTAGGTGTGACACCTCCAATCAATAGGGCCAGAGCCGCTGCCGCCACCAATATTTCTTTGAGCATAACGCCCCGGTCATTACTAGATCTACTGCCACTTCCCCATCAGGAGAGACCGGAGGAGCCAGAGGATGCCAACCCCCTATCACCATTGTTTATTTAATGTAAAGACGAGAAGTTCTCGCTAAGGCTCAGACGTACATGGCTACAACTCAGAAAGAGATACTCAGTTTCCTCAAGACGCTAATGGAGCGACTATCACAAGAGCCGCGTCAGCCCATAGAACCAATGAGGAGTACTTTCAAAACTTTCGGCACAAGCACTTCAACAGGGCGTGCATTCATAGATGAAGAAGTTCGTGTCGCTCCTGATCGCTCAAGGGAAAGGAATTAGCCGTTCTATTTCATCACGCGTGAGGATCTAGAACAACTTCTCCAACATCGAGGAAAGGAAAACCCGGTAGACCTGCACCAGCATCAACCTCCTTATCCTCCTGATGTGCAAAGAGTTTTCTCTTCCGAGAGGATACTTCTCTCCTCAATTTTCTCTTTATGATGGAACTGGTAATACTCGTGAACACATCTATCGTTTTCTGGAGTCATTAGGGGAGCAAGAATACAATTATATCCTCCGCTTGAAAGAGTTCTCAAAGTCACTTACTGGGAGAACGTACACCTGGTACAACAACATTGCACCAAACAACGTATCTAATCGGTGTGAGATGGTAACCGCTTCGTATCCGATCGGCGTATCCAACAACAACATTGCACCAAATCACATTTTCAGATTTGGGGAGAATGTTCCAACGAAACAACGAACGTCCAAATGATTATGTGAAGAGGTCCAGAATTCAGGCACTGGAGTGTCATGATCCAAATGTGACTGAACAAAAATTGGTGTAATTATGCATCAATAAGATGGTGCCTATGTATTGTGCTTTTCTGAAGAACCTGTGTTTTCACACATCCTATGAACTTCGTGAAGCTGTTAAACGCTTAGCTGCAACAACACCTTCCTTACTAGAAAGAACTATGCCTACTCGGGATGAAGAGCCTCATGATATTCATGGAAGCATACATCTCACCAATAGGAAATACAACCTTCAGCCTTCTGTAAGCAGCTTCACTGAAGCAGCAAGAGTAAAACCACCGAGATACAACATCATACGGGTCCAAAACCGCCAACTCCAACCTCAGTACCACATGCACGACTATCACAATGATAAAACAACGTCCGAGATATATCATATCTGGCTTGACGACAACAAAATTGGTGAGAGACGCTTTCATAATTTCGTCTCCCGTAGAAGAAGTAGTTGCATTACCGAATGATGCGGCACCCAAGACTTAAGAGGTACATACGAACTCTCCATGTCAAGAGCTTCTTCATATTTGCACAACCTGCTAGTTAAGTCATCTGCACGAGGGAACTTCCCTTCTCCTCAAAGACACAATCCAAAGATGACTGCGGCTGGGGACTGCTCAACACTATCCATCTCAAGGATGCAAGCAAGCTATCTTTATGATTCCAAGATGTCCAGAAACAAGGACATACTCAAGAGAGCAGACGTATTGTCTAATACCAGCGATATGCCTGGACGTTTATGAAACGCGAAGTAGAGGAAAAGACGGTCTCATGATCAGCAACTCACGATCTTCATCGACATTGGGTTCAACTCCAACTCTCTTCCGATTTATTTCTTCAGAATCCCAGCGCATCTATCAAGTTGAAATCTCAATAGATACTCGTGGGCAGGGTACTGTCTCCCTCTTCTCCATTCCATGAGGAAACATCAAGGAAGCTATCGATTCCATCATTATCTTCTCCCTCTAATGACGAGACGATCTCTACCGTTATATTAAAACCGCCAAGTTCGTGTAGTAGCTACCACGCCTCTCCTTGTCGGTCTCTTCTGATCACAGCTGCTGCCAATAATCGTTGTTGCTCACCAGAGCTTCACCAGAGCAACAACCACTACGGACAAAGAGCCATGTAACTCACGCTTGGGGACAGAGGCTCGAGACAGAATCCCTTCACTTTCAAGGACTTCTTCAACACAAGAGAGACGGTCAATCAAGAAGCATGTAATTTTCAAAGAAAAATCAAACTGAAGAAGAAGCCACTTCAACGCACGCTCTTGTAGATGGTGTATTTTTGACAAGGGAAAAATCGTAAAACCATAATTATGCATACTCCGTATCCGGCAATCAGATGAGTATTGAGACTCATGTCTCTCAATAAAGCGTGAAAGCTCATGCCATAAAACCTCTGATTGAGAAGGAGGTCTCTCAGAGTATATGTAGATGTGTAGTCTCCCAGCTGAGGCCACGACACATCTCATGAATAATGAGCAATTTCAGTAATTATTTCTGTATAGAATCGAAAGATTGGACGGCTCCTAGAAATCATGCATGCTAGTATTGAGCAAAAATGTCTTCAGGATGCAACCAGGTTTTCCCTGACTATATAGGAGAAATATGCCACTCCAGCAAGTTCATATTGCTCAACTCTCAGATAATTAATTCTCCTAGATAGGAAGCCCTGCTAGTATTGAGCCATCGATTAATTATCTCTAACCGTAGCTGAATATTCTACGATTCTTTGAATGTTTCGTTACTTCAATTTATGGTTTTTCCAGCAGAATTCCATGGGTTAGTAATAAATATTCAACGTGCAGGCATCTGAGCATCGAATAAGCCCTGACTAAAATGGTGCAAGTTTATTTAGCAATAATGCGCAGACCAGCATCTGAATGCGCGAACGAGCATTTCAGAACACGAAGGAACGATGAACTTATGCAAAATAGGAACTCATGCCATGACCAGTCCCATGCCCAATTTTATATTTTATCATATTTTATTATTTTTCTCTGATCTCATGAAAATCCTTTCATTCGAGCAACTCTCCTTCATTTCAAGGAAATTCCCTAATCTCATGATATTTCCTTATGTCAAAGAAATAATAAAATTAGGAAAGGTGTCGCGGGACCAACCCACTAACCGGCCGGTCGTGCCCTGGCCGTGGACGGTCCGACACCTCACGGTTCCCTATTTTTTATTATTTCCCTCATCCCATGAAAATTCCATGATTTCATGAATTTTCCCTAAACCCATGAATTTTCCCTAAACAAATAATTATAAAATTAGGGAAACCGTGGGACCGGGCTCTAGCCGGCCGGTCATGCCCTACCCGTTCCCACACGCCCATTATTTTTTTGTTATTATTTTTTTTGCTTTCCTCATTCCATGAAACTCCCTAATTTCAACAAAATACTTTGGTTTCAACAAATCTCTTTGATTTTATGAAAATTCTCTAAAATCATGAAAATTACACAAAATTGGGAAGAGTGCCCTGAGACCGTGCCCGTTGGCCGGCCATGCCTTGGCCATTGCCGGTCCCACACTCCATCGTTCCTTATTTTATTATTATTTTATTTCTCTCATCTCATGGAAGTTCCCTAATTTCATATAACTCTCCAGTTTCATAGAATTTCCCTCAATTCAGAGAAAAGACATAAAATTACATAACTGGGAAAAGTGTGTGGGACCATGCTTGTCAGCCGGCCGGCCATGCCCTAGCCGTGGCCGGTCCCACACCTTGCAATTCCCTATTTTATTTATTATTTTTCATCATCTGATGTATTTTTCCTAGTTTCAGGAAAACCCTGGATTCAGCATATTTTCTCAAAATGTTGCTCAAACGCGCATCGAAAATATTGAAACTCTCAGGACTGAGACACGAACACTATCGTGACACGGGCACATTCCCTTGACTGACCAAGGGTGGCCCTAAGGATTGCAAACAGTCGGTCCCACACGTTTTAATGATTTTAACCTAATTTGCTCAATTGCTCATATTAGGTTCAAACTCTTTTCAACAAATGAGGGTTTGCTCAAACGACCATCAATTGGTCCCGCGGCCACCAAGAGCCGGTCTCATGACATCTTGTTCGGTCCCTCATCTTTTCATGGCTAGGTTTTACCACCTGTCACTTACACGAGCATTATTTTAATAAATGATTAAACCAGCATTTAATCATTCTTTCACCAACTGGTCCTCAAGAGACTTTGGTATTTGCTCATTCAAGCATCTGGGAATTACATGGTGTACTCATCATCCCATGTAGTCGCTCCCTGCTTCGATCTGCGGTTGATTTTCAATAAATCATCAATCCATTAAAATTAGGGTTTTGAATCCAGAGCTCTGCAAAACATAATTCTGAGAAGATTCAAATACTGATAATTTTATGTTGATCCCGTGATCAACACTTTTATTTATTATACACGGCCCGACAGTCAGTATCTTAAATTAATATTTTATTTAGTCCTGCTACCAACAATTCATCAAACGAGCAATATTTGCTCAAACCGGCAATAGTTGCTCAGACTAACAATATTTGCTTAAACCAGCAATATTTGCTCAGATTAAAGAATATTGGTTCAACTATCAATATTCAACAATTCAGCAACACTTGCTCGTCTTAGGTTATCAACATAATAATACCTCGTCTCAGCAGACATTTAATTCATGAATTTCAGAACATTTGCAAATCATGTTCAACTCAGCAATACATGGACTCATCGTCCCATAAAGTCAGCAATTGACTCCACAATCAAGAGACATCAATCGTGTCACATGGGGGATACTAACTAGGGTTTTGGTCTGGAGATCTACGGCACGTGTGCTCATACACACGACGAGAATGTGATCAAGTCGTGCAATCAGTTGGAACAGTCAGCAAAGTAGTGGGTGGAAAGTTAACCAAGTCTCTGCACGATGAGAAACTGGTTTTGACATGATTTCCCAATTCTCCACTCTCTGATTCCAGCAACTGTCACACTTCATGGGATCACGGTGTTTTCAACTTAGAAATATAAAAGACCTCTGAATCATGATTGAAAGGAATATTCGTCTGGACAAGAATTCCTCGTCAAGTTCATACAGACAATCTTTCGTCTACACGAACTCATCGTCTGAGCAATCACTCTCATTAAATTATATCATTAAGAGCTTTCTTACGCAATCATCCCACCAGGGACTGCAGGGTCTTGAAGCGCATATTCAACGAAAAGGTCGAATCATGTGAACTTAACTTGGGGTCTGAAGTAGTACACATGGACCCTCTTCCAGTCAGGACTTCCTTCATCTCCGAACAACCAGTCAAAGAAGTAGTTCAATCGTTGATCGAGCATGTCTGTGAAATTGCTATATCTGTCTAAGGCACAAAGGAAAGACATGCTCGCAGCACTGAACCACATCGTGTCAAGAGGTCCATTCCGTAAATACTTCTTGAGCCTCCAGCCACTGACTAAGAGATGTACGACTGGGGACTGCTTGCCACAGTCAATCTAAGAAGAAATGAATTTGGAAGAACGTTGATCGATGCTGGTACCGTCATCAACAACATTCCACCGAAAACCATCGGATCCACATCCATCACTCGACAAGAAGCTACTCATGCTCCCATCTCAATCAGAGACCTTGAAGGAACGCTCAGAAATACTTATGGCTACATCATTCTCAAAGTGAACATAAGTTCAACCTGGACAGAAACCAAGTTTCACATAATCAGGAAGATCTAGGATATGACATGTATTTCAGACGAGCGTGGATCCACGCTGAAAAGATGGGTACTGACGAAGCGCATTTGGTTGCACATCTCTCCAACGAAGAAAGTTTTGATCCAGAAGATTTGACGGACATTCCATCATCAGATTACTTGGAAGAATTTAAAACTTTGACGAGGTTGAAGCAATAACCTGCAAAATATGCATAGACATTCATCAAGAGGTTCCACACTCAGGAAAGTGTCATTCCATGTCTATGTCATTTATTTCCTCACATGTTATTCTATCATGGGGACTCAATTCTGCTAGCAACTCCACAAGACGTTATGAATGGTAGCTTCACCGCATTAGTATTTTACCAAGTGGTTGAATCTGACGTTTCTCGAAATCAAGCACTGAGACATTCATTACTGAGATAATGTCCAAACATGGCAAAGAACACTTTGGGCGTTTCTCCTGCAAGTCCATGTGTTCCACGAAATCAGAAAGCTCGGATGTCTGCATAAGTGTCAAATCCCACTACCGCAACGAAAGGTATACTGAATCAACACAAGATAATCCAGGGCCGAGATGATCAAACCCGTAAGACATTCGATACTTAAAGAATGTACGCTTCAACGCTCAAGCATCTAACAAGCCTTCAAATTGTACCATCAATCAAAGAGTACACCTTCGATAATGGCTCATCTGTCTTCAGCACAAATATCTCGACGATGACACACTGATTCAACACCAGCGCAATCAAAGTGTAACTAAATTACAATCGCTAATTCATCATCCCATGATAAGACTTCTGAAGCAGATGTAACATCATTCATCCATGGATGGCACAAACTCCTTCAACATACACTGGGGACTTGATCTTTTTGGAATTTTCAATCTGATGTGATTCCACGAAACTTCATAAATGAAACCTCTCTACATCACAAGCCTTGCACGACCAAGGAACTTTTTCTCCTCACATCCAGAAAGGAGACTGCCGTTGTTATCTGCCACAACAACATCGATTCCCTGACGAAGCAACTTCACAGTAGAGTCATATTCAGGATAATTTGGGATGAAATCCTAGAACATCTTCATCTTATGAATGCTCAACTCACCAACTAGTTCGTGAAAGGCTCATTGGATGAAGGAGCAAAGGCTATACCGATAATCATGGTTCTAGCCTTTTTCGGTCTCTGAGCAAACATAGTATCGGCATCAACAAGGATATGTGGAGGAGCTCCGTTCACGGTATCAGCATCAACAAGAATTTCTGGAGAAATTTCAATCGTGATACTGCATCAACGGTCTCAAGATAAACATCCACATGACAGGCTTCGTCAATTAACCATTCTCTGAAGTATTGATCGATGAAGCGGACTTCTCCAAGCACTAATGATTCATATCAAGGTGTGTAGACATGAATTATGTTCACATGGAAGTCTTCCAAAAGCTTGCACGACAGGAGGGAACAATCCCAAGCCTTCTACAAGAAGTTCTCATCACCTCTACAAATGAGATACAACATACTTCAGCCCATGGGTTTACAAAAACGTACCAATGAGTGAGGAATGGGACAATACGAGCTGAAAGACATGGCCTTTACCGTCAGGTCTACGAATTCTGAAAAAATTTGTACGGGATTATAAATTATAAATGTGCACGCTTCATTGGATGACCTCTACAACTCCAAATTGAGTGATTCTTTTCTCATGTGATAACTCAGTCTTTTAGATTCAAAAGTTGGGTTCAAGCATCGAATGTCGGCGTCGTATGAGGTTCCTATAGCTTCCAGAGCATACAACATGCAAGCAGCAATTCTTAGACGGGATTCATAACTTCCGCAGTCGACCGGTGTCCACCAAGTCTTTCCACTAAGTACTTCATCAAGGTACCTCCAACTTCGACCACTGAGGTCTTTACATCAATTTTTATACCTGGATCCTCTATCCAAGTCTTGCTAGAAGAAGAGAAAACGAAAAGGAGAGATTTAACAAAATACTGGTGACTGACGGTCCACTGATCATGACGATCAGTTTCACAGTCCAAGACCCGTGGAACCAAACTCTCATGTGCTAATCATTCGTCATAAAAGTAGTGATACCACAGGTACATGAAACCATGGTCACTACATCATCCCCTCTTGAGAGCAACCTCAGTTATGGTCCCGTGATCAGGGTTTCAGAAGTGATGTTTCTACGACTGACAGAAACAAGATGACACTGCAAGCACCATGCTCATGTATCAATCAAGGGGTCTTGATATCAAATGAATCAATGACATTAAAATCCTTCACCAACCGTTCCAGACACAAGCGAATGGTCTAAAGACACAACATGAGTGTTTTACAACAAGCTCGCCTGAGATGATTTTACACTGTCACGTATAAAGCAGCGATCTGGGAGAAATTGGTGAAGAATATAGGGATGGGTCATATACCATTCTCTTCATATGGATGTCCTCTGCAACATATCCAAAATTCACAGAAATTAGAGAAACGAGCAAAACGATGTGGCCAAAACTTTGGACTACATGACAGCTGAAAATTTTCTGAAGACCTCCTGGAAGTTTACTGTTTCGTCAATTTCAGCCCTTAAAACGTGCTCAAAAGCCGAAAATCTTCTGTTTTAAAGCTTGGAATTTTTCTGAGGATGAAGAAACATGTTTAGATCACGAAAATCTGACATCGAATGAAGATTCTACAGCATTTTCAATGAAGACCTGACTTCTGAATTTTCCGATGACGAATTATGACGAAATTATTCATTCATCTACATCTGAATCAGAAGCTACGCCTTCCGCGCGAGATCAGACTTCATCTTCAGCTGGTAGTCTCATTTGCTGAAGACAGTGACGTATTGCTGATAAGCTGCAAGCCTTTCATCTTCAGCTTTCCTTTTCAGTAATAACTTATCTTGTCCCTGCTTCTATTCTGCATCCGCTAAGGCTAAGAAAGCGTTGATTCCACCACGGACGACTCCCAGATGATCGAGAGACATACAATGCATCAGTTTTCCAGCGTCTCTGAAAGGTTGATTCCCCTCGGCATGAACATCTGCAGAAGTCTTCATATTTGACTTGATATTTCTGGAACGTTCCTAGGAAGGGCCAGAAGAGTGGTTGTAACCAGAAGTCACCACTATCTGAGGCGAAAGACATGGAGTCATGGATATACCAATAACAAACGCGTAACAAAATGGTAACAATCCAACTCTTACCTATTTATGACTTCACTAGCTGTAGTGATTATAACGTCAGAATTTCGAAAACTTGCACGTTCCCTCAAACCTGCAAAGACGAGAAAAATTCATTATTCAGAATCATGACTTGATTTTCATAAAACCGTGAACAACCCACGTGAATTTTAACATCCACTGGTTTTTCAAAAACTAGACAGACGTCCATTCTACAATTGTGAAAACTCACATATATATACATTATTTCACCATGTATAATGGTCTACTTTCAACAGTTTTTCAAAATATATAAATATTTAACGTGAAATTCACGTAAATTTGAAAAATATATCTATATATTTTTCTCCCTCGTACGAACAGACGCACGTCTAATTAAAAAAAAAAATCTCTCGTACGTGCATCCACCTTTGAAACGAGAGTTTATTCCACTTTGTGAAATCTCACATATTTAAAAAGATAAAAATAAAATTTTGGTTTTCGTGAAAGCTCATAGACAAAATTTATATCATCAGACTGAGGTCTATTTTGTTTGTTCCTTAAACTAACAAAAGAACGAGCGTATGTTCCTAGAATAAGTATTTCTTTTCTTGGGCCCGGACCCATGAATCCTAAATCAAACAAGGTTCGATCACCAAGTCAGCGGTTCTACACCAATTTATGCTCGTTGGATGATGCTCTATTATGCCACTGGGGTTTGCGCTCAAACCATGGTTTGCTCATTCAGTCTAAATCCGGTGATATCTTATCTTTTAAGTTCAATTACTTATTTTTGTCAGTACCTAAAAAATCACCATTCAATGCTGACTGAGGAACATGACTGTCCCTCACTAAGCAGGGGACTTAATGTGGATGGTGGATTTTCGACAAGGGCAAAATCATCAAACCATAATTATACATACTCCGGATCCGGCAATCGGATGAGTATTGAGACTCATGTCTCTCAATAAAGCGTGAAAACTCATGCCATAAAACCTCTGACTGAGAAGGCGGTCTCTCAGAGTATATGTAGATGTGTAGTCTCCCAGCTGAGGCCACGACACATCTCATGAATACTGAGAAATTTCAGTAATTATTTCTGTATAGAATTGAAAGATTGGACGGCTCCTAGACAGCATGCCTGCTTGTATAGAGAAACAACGTCTTCAGGATGCAACCAGGTTTTCCCTGACAATATAGGAGAAATATGACACTCCAGCAAGTTCATATTGCTCAACTCTCAGATAATTAATGCTCCTATATAGGAAGCCCTGCTAGTATTGATCCATCGATTAATTATCTCTAATCGTAACTGAATATTCAACTATATTCTACGATTCTTTGAATGTTTCATTACTTCAATTTATGGTTTTCCCAGCAGAATTCCATGGTTAGTAATAAATATTCAACGTGCAGGCATCTGAGCATCGAATAAGACCTGACTAAAATGGTGCCAGTGTATTTAGCAATAATGCACAGACCAGCATCTGAATGCGCGAACGAGCATTTCAGAACACAAAGGAACAATGAACCTATGCAAAATAGGAAAACAAATAATAATAATAAAATATTTACAAAGGCGCCAGGGGACTGGGCTCACCAGCCGACCAGTCATGTCGTGACAAATCCAATGCCCAATTTTATATTTTATTATTTTTCTCTGATCTCATGAAAATCCTTTCATTCGAGCAAATCTCCTTCGTTTCAAGGAAATTCCCAAATCTCATGATATTTCCTTATGTCAAAGAAATAATAAAATTAGGAAAGGTGTCGTGGGACCATGCCCACTAGCCGGCCGGCCGTGTCCTGGCCGTGGCCGGTCCCACACCTCACGGTTCCCTATTATTTTATTATTTCCCTCATCCCATGGAAGTTCCCTGATTTCATGAATTTTCCCTAAACCCATGAAAATTATTACAAAATTAGGAAAACCGTGGGACCGGGCTCTAGCCGGCCGGTCATGCCCTACCCGTTCCCACACGCCCATTATTTTTTTATTATTATTTTTTTTGCTTTCCTCATTCCATGAAACTCCCTGATTTCAACAAAATACCTTGGTTTCAACAAATCTCTTTGATTTTATGAAATTCTCTAAAATCATGAAAATTACACAAAATTGGGAAGAGTGCCCTGAGACCGTGCCCGTTGGCCGGCCATGCCTTGGCCATTCCCGGTCCCACACTCCATCGTTCCCTATTTTATTATTATTTTATTTCTCTAATCTCATGGAAGTTCCCTAATTTCATAAAACTCTCCAGTTTCATAGAATTTCCCTCAATTCAGAGAAAAGACATAAAATTACATAATCGGGAAAAGTGTGTGGGACCGTGCTTGTCAGCCGGCCGGCCATTCCCTAGCCGTGGCCGGTCCCACACCTTGCAATTCCCTATTTTATTTATTATTTTTCATCATCTCATGTATTTTTCCTAGTTTCAGGAAGACCCTGGATTTAGCATATTTTCTCAAAATGTTGCTCAAACGCGCATCGAAAATATTGAAACTCTCAGGACTGAGACACGAACACTATCGTGACATAGGCACATTCCCTTGACTGACCAAGGGTGGCACTAAGGATTGCAAACAGCCGGTCCCACACGTTTTAATGATTTTAACCTAATTTGCTCAATTGCTCATATTAGGTTCAAACTCTTTTCAACAAATGAGGGTTTGCTCAAACGACCATCAATTGGTCCCGCGGCCACCAAGAGCTGGTCTCATAACATCTTGGTCGGTCCCTCTTCTTTTCATGGCTAGGTTTTACCACCTGTCACTCACACGAGCATTATTTTAATAAATGATTAAACCAGCATTTAATCATTCTTTCACCAACTGGTCCTCAAGAGACTTTGGTATTTGCTCATTCAAGCATCTGGGAATTACACGGTGTACTCATCATCCCATGTAGACGCTCCCTGCTTCGCTCTGCGATTGATTTTCAATAAATCATCAATCCATTAAAATTAGGGTTTTGAATCCAGAGCTCTGCAAAACATAATTCTGAGAAGATTCAAATACTGATAATTTTATGTTGATCCCGTGATCAACACTTTTCTTTATTATACACGGCCCGACAATCAGTATCTTAAATTAATATTTTATTTGGTTCTGCTACCAAGAATTCATCAAACGAGCAATATTTGCTCAAACCGGCAATATTTTCTCAGACTAGCAATATTTGCTAAGATTAAAGAATATATGTTCAACTATCAATATTCAACAATTCAGCAACACTTGCTCGTCTTAGGTTATCAACATAATAATACCTCGTCTCAGCAGACATTTAATTCATGAGTTTCAGAACATTTGCAAATCATGTTCAACTCAGCAATACGTGGACTCATCGTCCCATAAAGTCAGCAACTGACTCCATAATCACGAGACATCAATCGTGTCACATGGGGGGATATTAACTAGGGTTTTGGTCTGGTGGTCTACGGCACGTGTCTTCATACACACGACGAGAATGTGAGCAAGTCGTGCAATCAGTTGGAAGAGTCGGAAAAGTAGTGGGTGGAAAGTTAACCAAGTCTCCCCACGATGAGCAACTTGTTTTGACATGATTTCCCACTTCCCCACTCTCTGATTCCAGCAACTGTCACACTTCTTGGGATCATGGTGTTTTCAACTTAGCAATATAAAAGACCTCTGAATCATGATTGAAAGGAACATTCTTCTGGACAAGAATTCCTCGGAAAGTTCATACAGACAATCTTTCGTCTACACGAACTCATCGTCTGAGCAATCACTCTCAATTGAGTAAATTCAATCATTCAGAGCTTTCTTACGTAGAATACACAACACACCTACAATCTTAGATCACCATTGATCTCACACATTTCTCAGCTTCCCTCCTACAGATCAACCCATCCTCTCTTGTGACCGAATTGACTCTGGAACGACCATTGTCTTGGTTTAGGCCGAAGTCTTACAGATTGTTCTCTCGAACTTAAAGCACTCCCTTCTTGCAGTGAATCTGTGTGAGGTTCAACATTTCTCTCGGTTTTCAAGGAGTCTCCGTACGGTAGCCTCCTTAATTCCGTAAAAACCAGCAAATCGTTTTTCCCCATCTACAGCTCTCTCTTGAAGCCGCTTCAACGCTCTCTCCAGAAGAAGTCGCTTCAACACACGCTCCAGAAGCTGCTTCAACGCACGCTCTCTCCTGAAGCCGCTTCAATGCTCTCTCCAGAAGAAACCACTTCAACACTCTCTATCGAAGCTGCTCCAGTACTCTTCCCCGAAGCCGCTTCAGCACTCTCTTCAGAGGATGAAGACACTCCAACACCTTACCAGCAAATACATTGGAAGTACGTCTTTCAAGAGAAAATAAGCTCGGGATAATTACACCTGGGGACTGCCATCACAGAATGCCTTCACGTCCCTCAATCGGTTATTTCTAATATCAGGGATCATCACTATTGAAGCTTTACGAACCGCATAAAATTCTCAACATGAAGACGTACATGTGCATCAAAGACTACAAAGTAAAAATCGGAGATGTTTTCACGTGTCCAGTCACGCCTTCGATTCTGAAGTATAACTGGATACTGCTCATCGCATCCCATTCCGTACAACCATCCAAGATTCATAAGACGGTTCAAAGGATGTTGCTTGAAACGAATTCCTTGAAGTCTTGATAGAGACACGTCAAAAACGGAACGCCTCTAAGCTTGTCTACTTCATTTAACGGCTCTAGAGGATTGTGCCATACAAGCATCCCCAGCATATTATCATCATAATCAGAAAGAGCAAGATGATTGAAATAAATCATCAAGCATCCAGTACATGCTTCTTAGGGCAAGCGTCATTCGTACCATAAAGTGCAGCTGATTCAACGACGAAACAACCTCTCAATCACCACCTCATTGTGCCTGGATCTCAGAAAGAAGTTTCGCGATCTATTGTAATGACCCGTCCCTTCACCGATACTGTCCCCACTTAGCCACTGCGGTTATCCGACAGTGTGGGGTTTTCAACGGGCATCGCTGCGGTAATCCAGCAGTAACTTCCCGGATGGTCACCCATCCCTGGATTGCTCCCGCCCGAGCACGCTTAACTGCAGAGTTTTCTGCCAACTCTGGAGCCAATTGTGCTGAAAAGGCCTCGGTGTTAGGGAAGGACAAATCATTACTTATATTCCATTCGGCCAACCACTGCCGAATATCGGGGTATTACAATACCACCACCTTAAATTGGAGCCGTCCTCGGCTCCAGAATATATTCGCAAGCTCAGATCTCCGATGTTCCCTACCCCCTCATGAGAAGCACCTGGAACAACCCCGTCCAGCGTGCCTTCCCACCCTCGGCAGGTGAACCGTCGTCGGCTCTGATACCATTTGTAATGACCCGTCCCTTCACCGATACTGTCCCCACTTAGACACTGCGGTTATCCGACAGTGTGGGGTTTTCAACGGGCATCGCTGCGGTAATCCAGCAGTAACTTCCCGGATGGTCACCCATCCCTGGATTGCTCCCGCCCGAGAACGCTTAACTGCAGAGTTTTCTGCCAACTCTGGAGCCAATTGTGCTGAAAAGGCCTCGGTGTTAGGGAAGGACAAATCATTACTTATATTCCATTCGGCCAACCACTGCCGAATATCGGGGTATTACATCTATAATTTTCATATTTTGGGAAATCCTTTCACAAAATCAGAAAGCAATGAGCTAGTGTACTCGGTACTTCCAGATTGCAATTACTTCTTCAGACGTGTCCAATCACATCACACGCGCTATTAATTGGAGATAGAGCCTCCGTACCTAAAAAATAAGACTCTTAGATCTCCTTTTCACGGAAGCACTGATATAACAAATGAAAGTTACAGGATGAATGAGGGATTATTATTCCATCAAGCCCTGGATCCAGCCGCATGAAACAACGACTACTAAACATCAAAGAAATGTTGTCAACGCCAGGCTAATGGTACCTTCACTAGAATCCTCTCCAGGAGCTGCTTTAACCTCCTCTCTGGAAGCCGCTTCGACGCCCTTCTCGTAAGCTACATCAATTTTCTCTTTGGGAGCTGCTCCAACATATTTTTCATAAATTTCTTCAGCAGACTCTTAAGGATATTTCTCATGATAGGGTTTGTCCACATCAGAGCCGAGGATTATGACACCGTCACGAATGATTTGAAATCCCAACCAACCGTAAGCCTAATCTACTTGGGCCAACCGACATCATGCTAGGGGAACGCTCACCTGGACGCCTCTTAAACGTAACATGTTCCAAGGACAGGCTGGCTCATCTCTCCTGGTAACATCTAACTTTGCCTCATAAGTTTTGTCTTTAACTGTCACCATCTAGTGCTTACCCTGCAATAGCGTAACTATTACGTGCTAAGCAGGGGACTTAATGTTAATGGTGTTTTTTAGGTCAAAGCTAAAATTGTAAAACCAGTATTTAATGCACTGTCACCCTGCAAGGGTGAAACCATTTAAAAAATGACGAGTGCAAAAAACCTCCTCGTTCATTGAGCAATTCAATATATGTGAAATTCACTCAGAATGGTGCGCGTAGCAGCAATCCCAAAATATTCTGTGAATTCTTTCTTCTACTAGCATTGCCCATTAATGCATGACTCGCCTAGTATTTTTTCGTGCTATGTTCTCAGCCGAACTCTTATTATTAACATGCCATGACGATTAAATGTTCACTCTCAGCAGAGTAGCATGAATCTCCCGAAGTGCCAGTATTGAGATCTGCATGAAAATACCCACACAGGCTACATCACTCTCTGACAAAGAGAAGTTCGTATCGACGTACTTTGAATTAAAGACAACTCGATCGAACATGTTTAATTTCCTTAAGGGAAATCTAAACTGGCCATACCAGTCTCAGAAACGATCACGGCCACACAAGTTGGCTGCGCAATTTAACAAGCCTAGTCAAACCCTGGCAGGAATGGGCAATCACTATAGTGATGTCGGCGAGCCCGCTTATGTCCTAGTCGGTCGAACACCACGCTACACTCCCAACTCCCATTGAACGCCATCCCTAAAATAGAGTGGCCGTGTTGTTTGGGGAAAAGCTCTGAGCGAAGACTGATCAAGACAGTCTTAAAATTATCACGACCGTCCAACTTCGCCAGCCTGGTTGGACGGATTAGATCATCCCATGAATGATTGGGGAAGCGCTAATGCACACGTTGGCGGGCCCACTATACCCTTACCTGATCGGTTTGCTCACGACGTGGTCATGGAGCAATGAACGTTTGCCCGAAACATGATGGACGTGATGCTTTCAAGGGTCCGGAAATTCCACTAATGTCTTAAATCGATCACAACCATCAAACTTAGCCAGCCTATTTGGATGGCTTAGATCACATTTAGGACCATCAGTAAGGTGCACATATGTTCACCGTCAGCCTAACATGGGCCCATCATGGTCGATTTCCCCAAAGGAGAAGTGCGGCTCTCCAAACCGTTTGGCCAAAGTCACGTGTGCATGACTGTTTCTAAACCTTAATTAGGGTTTGAAACAATGCACATCTTTCGTAGTTCGATCTCATCCATCCATCTTCGCCAGCCTAAACGGAGGGTGTAGATATAGACTTAAGAGGTCCCAAGGATGTTGACTTGATCGTCGTGGGCCCACCTTTACGTGTGACCGGTCGGCATAGGCAGACTATGGCCCGGCGCCTCCAAACGCACGCCAAAGGGTGGCTGCCACACGGTCTTTAAATCCTTTGCGGCAATGGGTTTCTGTCGCAAATCAATCACGACCACTCATCTTTTCCGGTCAAATTGAGTGGCCAAGATCGAACCTTCATGGGACTAAGAGGTGTAGACATGCACACCAACGGGCCGTCTCCATGCATGCCTGGTCGGTCCCACCAAAATTAACGCCCAATCTTGAATTCGATCAAGCCAAAGAGGAGATGTTTGCGCGCCTCTAAAAACCCTAAAATCCAACGGCAGTAAGCATGTGTCATAATTCATCTCGTCCATCCAACTTTTCCAGCTTGGTCGGACGGATTGGTTTAAAAGTTAGACGATCAATGAAGCGTCTCAATGATCACCGTCTGCTACTCTGCCACAGGGAGTGATCGACCAGATAGCGGCACGCCCATGCGGCTTCCAAACAATCACTCAAAGATGGTTGGACATGCTGCCATTTTAAGACGCTTAATCCGCGACTTGTTCAATCAAGCTTTAAAACAGCGATGCTTCATACATATCGATTGTTTTTAGCTGCTTGCTTTAAACGATGCATTACATGCATCGATCATACACGATATTTCATGAATATCGATTCCTTAAATAACTTAGTTATTTAACCTAATAGCACCGTATGCTATTTCCTGCGGCGGGTCCCACGACCTGACCCACTCATTCGAGACCTCAAACATGTCATAAACTGGGGGATACTTACTGGGGTATTGGTCTGGCGGTTTATAGCATGCGGCGTGCAACGCGCCCATTACGAGAACGTGTCAGGAGGCATGGACGGTTAACGATGATGAGGGAAGTGGGCAAAGGCGTGATCGTGCGACAATCTCCTACACGACCCCACTACTCCATCACTCCACTTCCTACGAGATAAGGGTTGCGCTCAATGACTTGTATAAATAGGTCCTTCACCTATTTTCAAGACAGACAGAAAAATAAAGTGTTGTCATCAGTATCTAGAAAACACCCAGAACTGATAGCTTACATTATGCAAGCCAGTTCAACATTCTGATACAAGTCATAAACAACCAACACCTTCATAATCTCAACACCGTCTTCGCATCCCTCCCTAAGATCAACCCCATCTCCTTCACTTTGTGACCGAAGCAATTCTGGAACGGCCATTTCTTGGTTTAGGTCAGAATTGTACAGATTGATCTCTCGAATCTAGAGTACTCCCTTGTAGTGCATTTGTTTATGGTTTAGATTCATTTCTCATCCACAGACACCCAAATTTACGAAAGTCAGCAGAATTAGTTTTCACCCATAAACACCTAGCTTGTTACACACAAATGAAACGTACGATTTTAGGTTTGTGTAACCGTACCCGAACATGTACATTTGTTGGTTCAACAGTAGTTAACCAAATGGTTAGCCATATGAGCACTTTCATATCAACCAATATCTTCTTCACCATAACTAGTTCAAATGACTCAAATGAACTAGTTAGAGAGTTGTTCAATTGCAAGGAAATCTTATGTAACTACACAAGACACAATCGAAGCAAATACGATTTGATTCGCTCGAATTGGTTTATGAAATTTATAGCCACGGTTTAAAAACTTGCATTCTTTAGTTTATATAAACATGAGTTCACAAACAATCGTCTTTAGATATAACCTAACTCAAGTTCGCAGACTGGGTTCGTGGAATTAAGTTCCCGGAAGGAGTTCTCAAACTCCAGCAGATTTTCTCGGGTCGAGAACTTCCGCCAGTTCGTGGACTGAGTTCACGGCTCTTGTTCCGGTTCTCTTGATCAACAAAGTTCGCAAACTTCGGTTCAAGGAATAAGGACTTATACACATATGTGTTTCCACAACAATGTTTATATCCAACAATGGTTATATAATCTAAACTCTCATTTCAATCATTGAAACATTCTTCTATAATGTTATAATAGTCGTTAGACATAAAGAATAGACTATCGTCATCAAAGCCATTTTCAAAGTGATTGAAACATAACATGACTTTCGTCACTAGGTAAAGATGAGTTTGGCCAAAGCTAAAGATTACCAACACATATTTCGAGAACTGGATAGGCGAGATAAACTCGGCTTGAAATAGAAAATGTGTATAATCAAAGTCTATGTAGCACAACGACTTTTATCTCAAGATAGGAGATAGAGATAGACTTTTGAGTGATAGATAAGTTCAAGTCTCCACATACCTTTTAGTCGATGAAGATCCACCAGTTCCTTGAGCAATCCTTTGTCTTGTATGATGATCGCCATGGAGTTCTTGAGCTCAACTACACTTTCTATCCTAGTCCGAGACATTAGCTATAGTAGACTAGAAATCAACACTTATAGTTTTGATCACTAACATTGAAAAACATGCTTGAGATAGAAACGCATGCTAGGTTGACCCAACAATGCTCTAACAATCTCCCCCTTTGTCAATTTTAGTGACAAAACTATTAATACATATGGAATACAAAAATAAATACATAAACTTTTGTAGCTCCTATTCCACATGCCTAATATTCAAAATTACTCGAAATCTTCGTCACTTCCAAGTACTCCAATGATCCCAAAGGTTATAAGTGCAGCAACATCGTTGTTGAAAATCCGTAGCTATAACAATGAGAAAAAAAAGTTCTCGATCATTGTTATACAATGTCATAGTATCATTACAATGTATCAAAGTTCAATTGTATCACAACTTTGACAATAATACTATGGTGATATTTTCACTCCCCCTTAGTCAATACTCCATCTCACATGGAAACCACTCCCCCTTACATAATGATCCGAAAACCATGTGTATTTGTAATGTGAACTACATATTAATTCTCCCCCTTTTTGTCAATAAAATTGGCAAAGGTGCAAGAACAAGATCCTAATGAAATTTCCGTAAGAGACATTACATGACCAAAGGAAGCACACATCAACTTGTTTAGATGCAATCATAAAGCCAAAGATAAATGCTTTCATCAAGGAGTTTATAAAGATACAAGATAACCCCTATAATATTCCACAGCCGCACTCCCCACAAATATTTGGAAATTAAGAACAAGTCCAAAAGAACTCTCCCCCATTTGATGTCATTCCCGAAAGAACAACAAGAGCGACCTTAATTTCGAAAGAAAAGAAGGAATTCTTTGGACATAAAAAATCACATACGAGTATGAATTTGAATCCAAAAATACTCAATTAAATTAACCAAAAGAGAACCTATGATTAATTTAATCGGAAGTTCTCAACATAAGTGAACTTATGGAGACTCAAAAATGCTCAATTAAATTAATCACAAGAGAACCCATAATTAATCTAATCGGAATACACAACCAAATTAACCAGAAAAAGTGATGATTTTGATTGGATATGCTCGGCATAAGAGAACTTATGGAGCAACAACTATATTGACCACACAAGTATGATCAATTCAATTGGTCATGCTCAATCTTTAAGGATTCTCACGGAGCAACAACTAAGTTAATCATAAAAATATAATATCAGTCGATAGTGCTCAACATAAGAAGACTTACGGAGCCTCACAGTAATACATATAAGATAATGGATCAGGGAAGATCAATACTGCGGAATACACAAGGATTCATTATATTTTCCATCACTATTTGCACAATGACATACAATAGACATCATCCTCGTAAACAAAATATTTTAACCTATCTTCCATCAATAATTGACATAATAGGCTTAACTTTTGTATTTGTCAAAAGTCCATTCATTCTTTTATCAATACGTGAATATCGACTTACGAAAGACTTTACTTTTGACAAAGTATGGGACAATCATAGTTCACGGACACAAACACACATATCCCATAACACATTGCAATATATAAAACCATAAAGATTAATACTGCAAAAATCATCTTCCAGACAATTTTTTTTAGAATTTAAACAAATAAACCTAAAAACATGAAGATGAAAACGTTGGAAATAGCTACGTGTAATCACAATAATGGCTATTCCAAACTCAAGTTATTCATCTAAATAAAACAAGAAAAATAGAAGATTTACTAGGCAATAAGACCTTTGAAGAATTCTTTATCGTCCCCGAACTCCTTGTTGTCAACATCCATTGGGACATAAGGTTCATTAAGGTAGGAGTTGATACCAATAAACCTTCTTGATTGATATCGAACCAGGGCCTTCTGAATCTCATGAGTTTTATACACAAAAGCCTTTATTTGTTGAATCTCCTTTCGCATCTCCTTCATCACTTCAAGAACGTCAGAAAACTTCTGAGAATTCGAAGGAATGGCTCTTGGCTTCCTCACATTCCTTCTATTTCTTTTCAAGGTAGGAGATAATGGAGATTTCTCTTTTTCCTTCATGATTGGTGGCTTAACAATCACATTAACATCCTTTCCATCAGAAGACATCATGCTTGGAGTATCCATAGTTGTATGGGTTTGTGAGAGGAAATCACAATTTAAACTCAACAAGTAGTCTTGAGATAAAATGAGGTTGCAGAGAAGGAAAAATGAGTGTCTACGCAACCTTTTAACAGGTTCGTGCACGCATAACTCTGACTCTAGAGAGAATAGAATTGTCGAAAATAACCCTTTCTTTTTATTGATAGACAGGAAAGAACAAAACTAAGAAAAAGAAGAAAAAACTTTTCCTAAAGCCTGAGAGGTACACAACCTTGTCTCTTTTGATCAGGCACATGAGACAAGATTTAGAAACAACACAAGCAAGTTGTGTTGCAGTGAATAACAATTTGTCCACCGTGTTCCTTTTGAGAGGAATCCCCAGACTTCTGTCTATCAAAACGACTTGACCATACCTTCTTTTCTAATGGTCTTGTCTGATTCTTGGAAACTAACTTCTTAGACAAAGATAAAATCTTACATACCTCAACAGTCTTCTGGGAAAGTTTAAGCTTGTTTGCTAAACGATTTGCTCTTCGTTGAAGTTTGTTGACATGTCTGAATTTGTGTTTGTACTTGTAACACTTTGATAGATCATGACCCTTGAGTGAATAATACGAGCACGTCAACTTTGAATATAAATCAGGCAACTGAGATGTGCAAGCTGCTAGACACATAGTTGTACCTGAAATATTATTCACAGAGTTTCCAATAGAAAGGTCAGTTTCATCTTCCAGGTTAGTTGAGATTTCTTCTGAAAGAATATCAAGATTGATGTATGTATTGCTACAATTATCAAAATCAATATTTTCACAAAGAAGTACAACACTTGATTTCTCGTCTTCATTAGAATCATAGTTGTCAGACATTTTATCAATAGTTGCATCAAGACCTTTGTTCCTAGTGTATTTTCTACGATTTGGACACTCGTTTGCAAAATGACCAAAACCTTTACACTTAAATCACTGAGGCATATCCTCGTCATCAGTATCATCTGTGTCCCTGTTTTTAGGAGGAATACGATTATGAGGTTTAGCTGATGACTTAGGATTATCTCTGGAGAACCGTTTACTTCTCTTCAACAGAAAGTCCCTAAACTGTCTTGTGATCATTGAGACTGATTTGGAAATATCTTCATCTGATGTATATGTCTCAGAGTGATCATCTTCAGAGATATACACTTTTTTTAACTATTATCAAGTAATTTAATGTCTTTCAGTGCTTTGAACGCAACATCCTTAGATTTGGATGAATGCTCGTGATCAAAGATCTTAAGTTTCCCAGCCAGTGTATTTCTGGAGAGATTATCAAGGTTATTTCCCTCAACGATGGGATGCTTCTTAGAGTCGTATCTAGATGGCAGCGATCTGATAATTTTCATCACAATGTCCTTTTCAGGAATAGTCTTACCCAATGCAAAAGATGCATTAACAATTTCAGACACTTTGTGATTAAACTCATAAAATGAATCTTCATCTTCCATACGAAAGTTTTCCAAATCGGAATTAAGGTTTTGAAGCCTAGCTTCCTTTTCACTGAAATTTCCTTCGAATACGGTTTCTAAGATATCCCACGCATCTTTAGACCTAGTGCAATTTGACACATGGTGCTGAAGATTTGGGGTAATGGCATTCAAACCGTCGGAATTTCACTTTGCAGCAAGTATCTTGGCAGGACTATATTCACCAATGTTCTTGGGAACGTTTACATATCCTACTGCCACAACGGGAGAATCATAGCCATTAACTACATAGACCCATGATTGAAAATCACGTGCTTGAAGAAAAGCTCGCATAAAAATTTTCCACCATAAGTAATTTGAGCCATCCAAGACTGGTGGTACGTTAATAGAGATAGCACCTTTGTCCATAGAGTCAGGTCGCTTACAAACACAAACTTGTGAGGTCTTTAACGTGTTTGCCTGCTCTGATACCAATGGAAAAAGCAGGGGTCTAACAACCACACCCAATATTTCGCCTAGCAATCTGTATCGACAAACTCCAATATACTTTCCAGAGAATCAACAAGACAGTCAAACTCAATCTAGATAAAAATATATAAAGAGTTAATCTCTTGATTTGATCTATACTCAAGCAAATAGAAATCTGCGAGTCTTTATCAAATACTAGAGAGATAACTTGGATGAAGACCAATATCCAAGTGTCAATCAATTTAAATCAACAACCAAAGGTTGGATATTCTAATTGATTGAACCTAATGCACAACCTGTGATATTTCAATTATAAAGATAAACAATATATATAATGCGGAAATAGAAATAACACAGACACCAGAATTTTGTTGACGAGGAAACCGCAAATGCAGAAAAACCCCTGGACCTAGTCCAGATTGAACACACATTGTATTAAGCCGCTACAGACACTAGCCTACTTCAAACTAACTTCGGTCTGGACTGTAGTTGAACCCTAATCAATCTCACACTGATCCAAGGTACAGTTGCACTCCTTACGTCTCTGATCCCAGCAGGATACTACGCACTTGATTCCCTTAGCTGATCTCACCCACAACTAAGAGTTGTTATGACCAAAGCCGAAGACTTTAATAAACAAATCTGTATCACACAGAAAAGTCTATAGTAATAGATAAATCTGTCTCCCACAGAAATACCTATGAGTTTTGTTCCATCTTTTGATAAATCAAGGTGAACAGGAACCAATTGATAAACCAGACTTATAATCCTGAAGAACATCTCAGTATTATCAATCACCTCACAGTAATCTTAATCGACGCGGCTAAAGAAGATATTGTGGAATCACAAACTATGAGACACAGATGTTTGTGATTACTTTTATATCTTGCCTATCGGAGATATTAATCTCAAGCCAATATTTGCGATTGTACTCGTACGATAGAATATCTAAGATCAGATCACACAACTACGAGAAAGTAGTATCGGTCTGGCTTCACAATTCCAATGAAGTATTTAAGTCGTTAACCTGGTTTAGAAGAAGAAACCAAAGGTTAAAGGAGAATCGACTCTATCTATGCAACTAGTATCACACAGAAGGTGTGGGGGTTAGGTTTCCCAGTTGCTAGAGCTCTCCCTTATATAGTCTTTCAAATCAGGGTTTGCAATCAATGTTAGATTGGTAACAAAGTATTCAATATTCATTGTTAGATGAAAACCTGATTTATATTCAAGCTAATATCTTTCAACCGTTAGATCGAAAAACCTAGCTTGTTATACACAAATGAAATGTACAATTTTAGGTTTGTGTAACCATACCCAAACATGTACATTTGTTGGTTCAACAGTAGTTAACCAAATAGTTAGCCATATGAATACTTTCATATCAACCAATCTCTTCTTCACCATAAATATTTCAAAAGACTCAAATGAACTAGTTAGAGAGTTGTTAAATTGCAAGGAAATATTACGTAACTACACAAGACACAATCGAAGAAAAAATGATTTGATTCACTCGAATCGGTTTACGATTTGCAAACATGCATTCCTTAGTTTATATAAACATGAGTTCACAAACAATCGTCTTTAGATATAACCTAACTCAAGTTCGCGGACTGAGTTCGCGGACTTAAATTCCCAGAAGGAGTTCTCAAACTCCAGCAGATTTTTTCGGGTCGAGAACTTCCGCCAGTTCATGGACTGAGTTCACGGCTCTTGTTCCGGTTCTCTTGATCAACAAAGTTCGCAAACTTCGGTTCAAGGAATAAGGACGTATACATATATGTGTTTCCACAACAATTCTTATATCCAACAATGGTTATATAATCTAAACTCTCGTTTCAATCATTGAAACATTCTTCTATAATGTTATAGTAGTCGTTATACATAAAGAATCGACTATCGTCATCAAAGCCATTTTCAAAGTGATTGAAACATAACATGACTTTCGTCACTAGGTAAAGATGAGTTTGGCCAAAGCGAAAGCTTACCAACACATATTTCGAGAAATAGATAGGCGAGATAAGCTCGGCTCGAAATAGCAAATGTGTATAATCAAAGTCTATATAGCACAACAAATTTTGTCTCAAGATATGAGATAGAGTAGATAGACTTTCGAGTGATAGATAAGTTCAAGTCTCCACATACCTTTTAGTAGATGAAGATCCACCAGTTCCTTGAGCAGTCCTTCGTCTTATATGATGATCTCCATGGAGTTCTTGATCTCAACTACACTTTCTATCCTAGTCCGAGACATTAGCTATAGTGCTAGAAATAAAGACTTATATTTTTGATCACTAACATTGACAAACATGCTTGAGATAGTAACGCATGCGAGGTTGACCGAGAAATGCTCTAACAGTTACAGTCGCGCTCCTTACACCTCTTGAATCTTGTAAAACTCTGCGCAATTGATTCCCTTAGCTGGCGTCCTTTACAGTCTAAGAGTTGCTTCAACTCAATTGAAGACTTTAAACCAATATTCCTCCACAGCCTATATGTGATTTTCGTTTTGATCAAAGATCAAGGTGAGATAGGAAATCGTTTGCAAATAGGTACTTACGACTTCCGAAGAGCATCCTAGATTATTATCCACCTCACAAGTAAAACCTAGTCTGGTTTCAACAAAGAAAAGTTATAGAGGAATATACATGTGGAATCACAAAGTCTGAGAGGAAGAAACTTCGCGATTTCTATCTATCTCGCATAATCAATGTAAGACTCAAAAATCAGTAGTAAGATTAGGATACATGAACTATGAAAATAAAGATTATCGGACATGGATTCACGAATCCCTAAGAGAAGTCGTTTAGTCTCTAAACCTAAAAAGGTTTAAAGGATATGACGACTCTAGTTTACAACTAGGACACACAAGAAAAGTGTCGAGGAATCAAGAATCCCAGTTGCTTGAGGTTCTCCTTATATAGACTTTCAAGATCAAGTTTCCTTTAGATTTAAGATAAAATAGATTTGGAATCAAGCAATCAACATTCATCGTTAGATGATAACATGACTTGAGATTAACGTAACAGAATATACACTATGATTAGGATGAACTGTGATCGAACCTTGTACAATGACTTGTTCATGAAAGGTTAATCGAAACTAGCCAGACGAACTAAAAGCTTAACCATTTTCATATAGCACTTTTCATATAGCACGTACAATGATGTGTTTTTAGAGAGTTGTTCAAATGTTGATTATCTCATAGAAATAATTATGATGCATCTGAAAATATTTGACGGGGTAAGTACGTGTACTTACTTCCAGTTCGTGAGTTATTTTTTCATGGTACGTGTACCGGGTTTGTATACCCTTAAGACAAAAAACAGTTCAGGAGTCCAAAGAACTTTTTCGGTAAGTACACTAGGTATGTGTATCAACTTGAGTTCACGAGTTAACAGAACTTTTTTGGGTTTGCATACTTGGTATGTGTACCAAAAATTGTTTCTGAACTATAGCTACGCCGGTACGTTTACTGGGTACATGTACTACGGGTCCGGACATATAACAGTTGCGCCAGTATGTAAGTTGGTACGTGGTAGGACTAAAAACCTACAATATTAAACCGTAAGTATACGGTGTCTACAATGTAATACACGACAAGTGCGGATCGTTCCCTCAGGGACTTGGTTGGTGCAAAGCGAATTCAAGGTCTTGCTATACTGATTTAGATCAAACAGGGGGGTGTCAATACGACGAGTAATTGATTTTTATATGATTTAAACTAAAGAACAGAAATGTAAATGAAATAAGAGATTAAACACTTGATAAGAAGGCACTAGGGCAATTGAATTCACCACTTAACCTACACCAGATTATTTGGCTAATAAAACTATTCTTGTTCCTTATAGTAGACAGCGGGGAAGATTCGAGCCTGCCGCATATCCAAGGCTATCTTCAGATGGATGATTTAATATCAACTAAGGTATTAATCCCTAGTATTAGCTGTCTTATTACAGCACAACTAATCACAGATTAACAACAATCAATTAGGCACAAGTTGAAGTACAACATAGAATTATTATGACTACCTAGGTTGCATAACAAACAAGGTGAAAGTAATATGTTGTAACACAAGATTAAATCTATCCTTAATCATTCAAACACAACAAGAAAAATAACATCAGCACAAATATCCTAGAGTTAAATTAAGGGTTTCATCTAAACCCTAGCTTAAGAAATTAGAACATGATGAAAACAGATGACATATGAGATTCACAAATCGAGATATTCATTCATGCAAACTTCTTAATAATCAACTGATTTCTACCAAGGACAGTTTTTGAGAAGATAGGTTACAACTGATTTCTCCTATGACCCCTCTCACTTCGATCTTAAGTTACACAACAACAACCCCTATTTATACACGAATTCCGCCCAAAATTGGGTTTCAATTTGTCAACAAATACAACTGAAATTTAGGGATTGAGATGTCAGTCACTCACCAAATGATGCATAATAACAGATTTGAGCTCCATAACGTTCACCCACTTCATTATCATCAGAACAATGTTGTTGTTGAGGGAGTTTCGGAGTTGTTTCGTATGGCAACCTTCTCTTCACTCACAATTTCAGATTTCTTCTCTCAATATATGGTACCATGAATCAAGTGGATAGGTAGGAGAGGTGAAAACAAGTAATTTGACAACAAAGAGAGTTGGTAATTTAAAATCATGGTTGCACAGTTGAAACATGGAAGAGAAAGGGTGCAGTTGGGAGAGTATGGGAAATGGTGTCGATGGTTTGAGAAGATAAGTTTTCTATTTTTTTCTCCTGATTTTGGGAACGAAAAGGGAAAGTGTAAAGGGGGTTACTTGGGTGTTAGGCTTGTGTACCTTGCTTAGATGTTCAAGGTGAATATTTTGGTTATCTTGCCTTCAAACATGGATTGAATACTTCTGGCCATTGATCAAATTTGAGTTTCTTTTATAATTCTTGACCACAGATATTTGTTCCATTGACTTGGTAAGTTCAGTTCTGCACACACTCAGCGAACAGCTCCCTTGTGTAGCAGTGCGACATTCCCACTTCCTCTTGCGCTCCTTTTACAATCTCGATCACCTCTTGTTCACCATTTAATCAACCACCTTAAACAAAACACAAAAAGAGATTATTTCGACAAAATTACTCATAAAGAGAGATATGCTCATGATACAAGATTTGTCGCAAAATAGAACACTAAGGCATTAGAGATGTGATAAAAGACAGCAAAATGATTTAGAAATATGCATTATTAGGTTCCGATCACACCCCCAAACCTGAATTTTGCTCGTCCACGAGTAAATGTTTGCTTAGAACATACCCACAAAGTTCTAGGACAAAATATAAGCTCAGATTCCATGAAAGTGATACATGCATTTCAGTTTCAGCTCACAGCAAATGGATTTGTCAATCTAGCTTTCAAAGGCACAATTCTAGCACTGGAACAACTAAAGACATGCGATAAGAGTGTAAAGTGTATCTACACATGTTTTGAGAATTATCAGAAGTTATGACTGCCAATTACCAAGAGATAGTTTTTAGCTAAGAACCGAAGTCAAAGCCAAGCTAGCTGTCCGGCTTTACGAGAATTGTGAATGTTCACCTAAGAGTTGGTGATATTTCAGTTTACCCGCGTTGTATATTGATGGCATACACCCTCCCTTGCTTATTACAAGACTATTTACAACACAAAACAATACATGACTCTTATTTACATCGACTACTCTCTTATTTTTGAGGCAAGAGAGAAACATTGACTATAACATTTGAAACATAACAAAATGTTCATTTATTTTTATTTTTTATTTTTTTCACATGAACGTTTACATCTTTTTTTTTTTCATTTTCATTTTCTGATTTTTTTTTCTTTACTGACGAAATACTTCAAGAGAACAAGAGCAATACAATAATAAGATAAAATTGCCGACTTGTGAACAAAAAGAAAAATTACATGACACTTAGCAAGAGGTAGCCCTTTTCTATGTACCCGGTCAAATTCAATGGTTGCTTTTCAATAGGTATCCTCCAACTTCTATCCCAGCCAACCAAAGAACAAGCTAGTCAAGTCTCATTCAGTATTCTAAAGTGATTGGCAGTCTACTTAACCGATAAAACACCTGCCCGAGGCTATACATGCTTGGTAGATCGTGCGTGTGCAAGTTTCTTTTCTCATGTGAATTTTGCTAGAATCAGGGGTGCCTCATCATATAGATTAAGAATCCTAAATTATACATGCACATGTATCACAAATCAAGGTAATTGAGCTTCATTTTCATTTTTTTTTTAGATGATATTCACAAGTTCTAACATGCTTACTAAAAAGTTCATGTGGTCTACCTACACCCCCCAACCTAAACTAAAGAGTGTCCTCAATGTTCAAAAAGAGCAAAAAAGTTGCAATCATTCCAGGAAGACCATGTAGAGTAGAGATAAGGAGAGAGTTTACCATATATGAAGAGTGTTGTTTCCCAAATAGAACTGGACGAGTGCTTGGAAAGAAAACATCAAGGTAGAAGTGATAAGATAGATACCTAGTCATCATGCAACAGAACTGATTTATGTACAAGGGTGAACCAGTTCAGTCCACATAAATGGGATCTTCAAGATTGGCTGTTTCAATTTCTGGTGGGATTGGTTCAAGGAACGGCTTTAATCTCTGCCCATTGACTTTGAAGACGTTCGTATTTACTACATCTTCGAGTTCTGCAACTCCATGAGGGTATACTGTGCGCACCAAGAACGGGCTTGTCCATCTAGAACGCAATTTACCTGGAAAAAGATGCAAACAGGAGTTGTACAACAAAACTTTTTGGCCAGGTGAGAAAGACTTGCGCAAAATGCGCTTGTCATGGAACACTTTCATTTTATTCTTGTACGACTTAGCACTGTCATAAGCATAATTTCTCAGCTCTTCCAACTCATTGAGTTGAAGTTTCCGTTGAGTACATGCTTTATCAAGAGAAAAGTTAAGTTTATTGAAGCCCAATAAGATCGATGTTCTAACTCAACAGGTAAATGACAAGGTTTTCCATACACAAGTCGGTAAGGGGACATGCCAATAGGGGTTTTATATGTTGTTCTATATGCCCATAAAGCATCATTCAAACGTAATGACCAATCTTTTCTAGACGGGTTAACCGTCTTTTCAAGAATATGCTTAATCTCCCTATTAGAAACCTCTACTTGGTCGCTGGTCTATGGATGGTATGGAGTTTCGACCTTATGTGTTATGCCATACTTACGTACTAAAGACTCAAAAGACTTATTGCAGAAATGTGAACCATCGTCACTGATTATAGCTCTAGGTGTGCCAAAACGAGAAAAGATTTATTGTTTTAAGAACAAAAGTACCACCTTGTGGTCATTTGTTTTGGTTGCAATCGCTTCTACCCACTTAGAAACATAATCAACAGCGACAAGGATGTACAACTTACCTTCAGAATTAGGAAATGGTCCCATGAAGTCAATTCCCTACACATCAAACAGTTCAACAATCAAAATAGGGTGTAATGGCATCATGTTTCTCTTCGTAATACTTCCTAGTTTCTGGCAGCGTTCACAAGCAACACAATAATCATGACAGTCCTTAAACAATGATGGCCAATAAAACCCACACTGCAAGACTTTTGCAGCAGTTTTCTTGGCACTGAAATGGCCTCCACATGCTTGGTCATGACAGAAAGATATCACATCTTTCTGTTCACTGTTGTGGTCCGGGCAGTACTTAAACAGGTATGAGTCATCCCAAAAGAAGTGTTTAACTTCATCCAAGAACTTACAACGGTCTTTTCTAGACCAATGCAAAGGCATTCTACCTGTAGCAAGGTAGTTAACAATATCAGCAAACCAAGGCATTTCAGACACAAGCATCAATTTTTCATCAGGGAATGATTCTCTAATCAGCATAAACTCATCAATAGACTCAAAATTCAACCTAGAAAAATGATCAGCAACCACATTTTCAGAACCTTTCTTATCTCGAATTTCGAGATTAAATTCCTGCAGCAACAGTATCCAACGGATAAGACGAGCTTTAGCATCCTTCTTAGAAATAAGGAATTTTAAAGCAGCATGATCAGTGTATATGATAACCTTAGACCCTATCAAGTATGACCTAAACTTGTCCAATGCAAAAATAACAGCAAGCAACTCTTTCTCAGTAGTTGAATAGTTAAGTTGAGCATCATTAAGAGTTTTTCTAGCATAGTATATGACATATGGAAGTTTATCGACACGCTGTCCCAAAACAGCACCAACAGCAAAATCAGAAGCATCACACATGATTTCAAATGGCAAATTCCAGTCAGGTGGTCGGACTATTGGGGCAGAAGTAAGAAGAGCTTTAAGCTCTTCCCATGATCTGACACAAGCATTATCAAACACAAAAGCAACATCTTTACCAAGTAGATTACACAGGGGTATGGAAATTTTACTGAAGTCCTTGATGAATCGCCGGTAAAAACCAGCATGACCTAAAAATGATCTAACCTCCCTCACCTAGCGAGGTTGTGGCAAGTGTTGAAGGAGGTCAACTTTAGCTTTATCTCTACTTCAATGCCTTTTTCAGAGATGATATGGCCTAGAACTATGCCTGAGTTCACCATGAAATGACATTTTTCCCAATTCAAAACCAAATTTTTTTCTTTACATCTAATCAGCACAAGAGTAAGATGGTTCAAACATTCATCAAAAGAAGATCCAAACACAGAGAAATCATCCATAAAGATCTCAAGAAAATTATCTATCATGTCAGAAAAAATGCTCATCATACAACGTTGAAATGTGGCGGGTGCATTACACAACCCAAAGGGCATACGACGATAAGCAAACGTTCCAAATGGACATGTGAATGTAGTCTTTTCCTGATTTCCAGGTGCAATATGAATCTGGTTGTACCCAGAAAATCCATCTAAGAAACAATAGTGATTATGTCTATACAACCGTTCTAGCATTTGGTTTATGAATGAAAGAGGGAAGTGATCTTTCCTGGTTACTGTGTTCAACTTCCTATAGTCAATGCAAACTCGCCACCCTGTGGTTGCACGAGTAGGGACTAATTCTTTCTTTTCATTTTGAACCACAGTAATGCCTGATTTTTTTGGCACAACTTGAATGGGACTGACCCATTTGCTATCTGAAATCGGGTATATAATACCCGCATCAAGTAGTTTCAAGATCTCACCCTTAACAACATCTCTCATGTTAGGATTAAGTCTCCTTTGCATTTACCTATATGGTTTAGCATTTTCTTCAAGATTTATATGATGCATGCAAACAGTGGGACTTATACCTTTAAGGTCATAGATGGTCCATCCTAATGCCTCTTTATGCTCCTTAAGTACTTCTAAAAGCTTACTTTCCTGTTCTATGTTTAAAAAAGATGAAATAATAACATGCAAAGTATTAGATGAGCCTAAGAATGCATATTTCAAAGTATCAGGCAATGTTTTCAATTCAAGCTTAGGTGGATCAACAAGGGACGGAACAGACTTGGAATCAGAAAGTGGGAGTGGTTCCACTTTAGTCTGCCATTTAGTGACGTCCATATGAGGCACAGATTCGAGCAAAGAGTGGACTTCACTAATGTATTTAGCATCATACAGATCCAAGTTAAAAAATTTCATACATGCTTGCAAAGGATCAATAGATAAAGTGTTAGGAAATGAGTCTTGAATCAAGCTTTCAATCATATTAATTTCATGCACATCATTATCATCAAGATCCATAGGCTGTTGACTAACATTAAACACATTCAATTCCACAGTCATGTTACCAAACGACAGTTTCAACACTCCATTACGACAATTAATAATTGCATTGGACGTCGCCAAGAAGGGACGTCCTAAAATGACAGGAATATGACATTCAGGGTTTTGCACAGGTTGAGTATCTAAAACAATGAAATCTACGGGAAAATAAAATTTATCAACCTTGATTAAAACATCCTCAACCACACCACGAGGAACTTTGACGGATCTGTCCGCCAATTGCAGAGTTATAGGTGTTGGTTTTAACTCTCCAAGACCTAACTGCACATATACCGAATATGGCAGTAGGTTTACACTTGCTCCTAAGTCTAGTAAAGCCTTATCGATCGTATGGTCGCCTATCTTGCATGTAATTGTGGGACAACCTGGGTCTCTAAACTTAGGTGGAGTCTTGTTTTGAATGATAGAACTCACCTGCTCAGCTAGAAAGGCACGTTTGTGCACATTAAGCTTGCGCTTTTGTGTACACAAATCCTGGAGGAATTTAGCATATGCAGGGATTTGCTTAATTTCCTCAAGAAATGGGATGTTGATGTTAACTCGTTTGAACATCTCTAACATCTCATTGTAATGAGATCCTTTCTTCTGCTGCACCAACCGTTGAGGAAATGGAGCAACAGGAACATTAGTCGGCAAAGAAACATTAACATCAGTAGAACTTTTCGATTTACAAACATGCTCAAATTCATTTTCCACAATGGATGTTTTCTGTGGCGTTGTATGCAATGATGAGTCTGACTCAGACTCACTGGTCTGTGGTACGCCTACGTTGTTATCAACAACTTTACCACTACGAAGAGTGGTGACAGAGTGCACTTGATCATGTGAAGACTCATTGCAAGTTGATGTACCTGCCTGAAACGCACTCTTAGGATTTTGTTGAGGCTGACTTGGGAGCTTACCCTTTTCCCTCTCATTAAGTGCATCGCAAATTTGACCCATCTTAAGTTCTAAACTCGCAAGCCTTTGGTCATTTAACTTCTGATATTGCAAAAGGTTTTGATTCATTTGGTTCATACCATCATCAAAGCTCGGCCTTTTCTCTACAGGGTACTGTGTGTGTGACTGTACTTTGGGTTTCTAGGATATGAATATCCTTGGGTATTACTCGTTGTACCCCCTTGTACGGGCCCTTTAGACCATGAAAAGTTAGGGTGATTCCTCCACCCTGGGTTGTAGGTATGAGAATAAGGATTGTTCTCTTGCTTATGGTATAAAGCAGTGGCCTGTTATAGTCTAGACTCCTGAAATGCTGTAGGTCTGGACAACTATCCACTAGGTGGTCTGAACTATTATATGCAGCATAAATAGCCATTTCGACATGGTCACGGAGAGTAGTGGCAGAAGGTTTCACATTCTTCTGCAGCTCTAACGCTTCTACTCTCCTTGCCAACGATGCGATTTTCGCATTTCCCTCAAAGTCAGACTCAATCCTATGAACATTAGCTACAGGGGCAGTCTTTCTAGGTTCACGAATGGATTCCCACTGCTGAGTCTTTTCAGCAACTTCGATTAGGAAAGTCCAAGACTCATCAGTACTTTTGTCAATAAATAAACCGCTGCACATTGACTCAACTGTTGTTCGGGTGGCAACATATAGACCTTCATACAAAATTTGCACAAGTATCCATTTTTCAAAACCATGGTGAGGACAGTGAAGCAGTAATTCATTAAACCTTTCCAAATACTTGGCTAAAGTTTCACCCTCTAATTGCACAAAGCTATTCAGACTTTGACGAATGGTCACAGTATTGTGATTTGGGAAGAACTTTTTGAAAAATTATTTCGTAATATCATCCCATGTCCTAATTGACTGTGGTTGCAGGGCATACAACCAAGACTTGGCCTTTTCCTTCAACGAAAAAGGAAATAGTCTCAATTTCAGGGACTCTTCCGGCATTTGAGTAAAACGCAGAGTCCCACAAATCTCTTCAAACTCTCTCACATGGTGGTAGGGGTTTTCAGCATCAACCCCTCGAAACACAGGGAGCATATGTATTGTGCTCGCTTTCAATTCAAACTGACCAGCAGTTTCTGGTAAAACAATGCAAGAGGGCTGGCTTGCCCTTATCGGGTACATGTAATCTTTGAGACTACAGGGTTGAATTAACTCTTCACCCATTGTCTCTGGTTGGTCAGGTCTATCTACTACAGAAATGGGGATTTCGACTATGTCCTCTCGCTGAATCCTAACTAGACGGTTAGTTTGGTCACGAAAAGAAACAATCATATCCCAGCAGACACACCATTCAACATGTTATAACACCCAGAAATATCAACAAGTATAAAAGTCGGGCGAAAGATGAAGCTTATGATAAACAGATTTGCGGACTCAGGCACACAGACACAGAACTTTTGCAGAGATGATAAGTACAGTGAAATAACAATTCAGTAGCGAATAAGTTACTCAAGTGTCACAGGATCATGCAAAGTGGTTATACGCTGCAGGGGTTTTGACAGGGTTATGTAAATCAACTAGTTTTATCAGTCAAATATGATATACCACTCACACAATCTTCGGATAAAACAAGGGTTGAGATACAATACCGCCGGTATAACCCGGGTTTAGGCACTACAACAATTTGTCCTGCTCCTTTTTCTGCTTTTCCTTGGCTTGCACAACAATATCACAGGTACCTGGTCACTCAAAAGAGAATTTCAGTACCCAGGAATATGCAACTAAAGCAAGGAAACGAGTACAGTAAACCGATTATTAACAAAAATTGAAATATTACAAAAAGACAAATACTTTGAAGTTTGAATACACTGATCTGACTGAGAAGGACTAAGCTATTATTTCTATTATTTAGAAAATGAACTGAACAGTGTAGTAGAACAAAATGAAATTTAGCGACAGAGTGAAATTTAGCGGTAGAGAGATGATATACTACTCAAGAAGATAAAAAAATAAGAGGGGATGACAAGAGAACTATGCACAGACCGTATTAGGCTATCATCAAGTAATCTAAAACAATAAAAATTATCTAAACTAAACACAAGCTGAATACCTACTGGCTACGAAACATTCAACGAGAAATAACTAATGTAAGAATACTAGCTACATGTACAAATGTGCAAAACAAACTAAAGTACTACGCTAAAACAAGATTTAACTGAAATAAAAAAAATACACTAAACACATATATATACAGAATTAAACTAAAAACGGTAATGTAGACTGAAAATTTCAACCACACCGCTACCGAGTCCCCGGCAGCGGCGCCAAAAACTTGGTAGGACTAAAAACCTATAATATTAAACCGCAAGTATACGGTGTCTACAATGTAATACACGGCAAGTGCAGATCGTTCCCTCAGGGACTTTGTTGGTGCAAAGCGAATTCAAGGTCTTTCTATACTGATTTAGATCAAACAGGGGGGTGTCGATACGATGAGATAATTGATTTTTATATGATTTAAACTAAAGAACAAAAATGTAAATGAAATAAGAGATTAAACACTTGATAAGAAGGAACTAGGGAAATTGAATTCACCACTTAACCTGCACCAGATTATTTGGCTAATAAAACTATTCTTGTTCCTTATAGTAGACAGCGGGGAAGATTCGAGCCTGCCGCATATCCAAGGCTATCTTCAGATGGATGATTTAATATCAACTAAGGTATTAATCCCTAGTATTAGCTGTCTTATTACAGCACAATTAATCACAGATTAACAACAATCAATTAGGCACAAGTTGAAGTACAACATAGAATTATTCTGACTACCTAGGTTGCATAACAAACAAGGTGAAAGTAATATGTTGTAACACAAGATTAAATCTATCCTTAATCATTAAAGCACAACAAGAACAATAACATCAGCACAAATATCCTAGAGTTAAATTAAGGGTTTCATCTAAACCCTAGCTTAAGAAATTAGAACATGATGAAAACAGATGACATATGAGATTCACAAATCGAGATATTCATTCATGCAAACTTCTTAATAATCAACTGATTTCTACCAAGGACAGTTTTTGAGAAGATAGGTTACAACTGATTTCTCCTATGACCCCTCTCACTTCGATCTTAAGTTCCACAACAACAACCCCTATTTATACATGAATTCCGCCTAAAATTGGGTTTCAATTTTTCAACAAATACAACTGAAATTTAGGGATTGAGATGTCAGTCACTCACCAAATGATACATAATAACAGATTTGAGCTCCATAACGTTCACCCACTTTATTATCATCAGAACAATGTTGTTGTTGAGGGAGTTTCGGAGTTGTTTCGTATGGCAACCTTCTCTTCACTCACAATTTCAGATTTCTTCTCTCAATATATGGTACCATGAATCGAGTGGATAGGTAGGAAAGGTGAAAACAAGTAATTTGACAACAAAGAGAGTTGGTAATTTAAAATCATGGTTGCACAGTTGAAACATGGAAGAGAAAGGGTGCGGTTGGGAGAGTATGGGCAATGGTGTCGATGGTTTGAGAAGATAAGTTTTCTATTTTTTTCTCCTGATTTTGGGAACGAAAAGGGAAAGTGTAAAGGGGGTTACTTGGGTGTTAGGCTTGTGTACCTTGCTTAGATGTTCAAGGTGAATATGTTGGTTATCTTGCCTTCAAACATGGATTGAATACTTCTGGCCATTGATCAAATTTGAGTTTCTTTTATAATTCTTGACCACAGATATTTGTTCCATTGACTTGGTAAGTTCAGTTCTGCACACACTCAGCGAACAGCTCCCTTGTGTAGCAGTGCGAAATTCCCATTTCCTCTTGCGCTCCTTTTACAGTCTCGCTCACCTCTTGTTCACCATTCAATCAACCACCTTAAACAAAACACAAAAAGAGATTATTTCGACAAAATTACTCATAAAGAGAGATATGCTCATGATACAAGATTTGTCGCAAAATAGAACACTAAGGCATTAGAGATGTGATAAAAGACATCAAAATGATTTAGAAATATGCATTATTAGGTTCCGATCAGTACGTGTACTGTCCTATATCCAAATTTACAATGGTTCTGTATCTCTCTAATAATCAATTTGAAACATTCCCGAATAACCTAAATGACACATATCACTGTTCCAGGATTTTGAAATGATTATTTTGAATCACGATTTAGGTCATAAACAATAAATTGTTCCAAATTCATCAAGTATGCACAAATGTTCTTAAGCTTAATCAACATATTTCGAGAATGATTAACAAGATAAACTTCACTCGAAATTTCTATTGTGTACGTAAAGTCCAATTTAGTCATGCGACGTTGTCTCATAGATAGAAAGGCAAAAACTTGAGAAATAGCTCGTTCAGTCTTCACTTATCTTTTGTTTATGAAGTTCTCCAGAAGCTTCAGTTGATCTTCTCCTTCAAACGGTAGAACGCGGTGATGTCTGGTACTTAACTACACACTTCTATCCCAATCCTAAATTTGACTAAATGTAGACCACAAATCAAGATATAGTGTTGTTCAACTAAATTTCACAACAAGCTTGATATAAAAACACTTGTGAGTTCGACCGGGAAATGCTTAACATATGATATCACCACCTTAAATTGGAGACGTCCTCGAATCCGAAATATATAACAAGCCTAGATCTCTGACGTTCCCTTCCCCTCATGAGACAAGCACCTGGACCAAATCCATCCAGCGTACCTTCCTACCTCGGTAGGTGACCCGTCATCGACTCTAATACTAATTGGTATGATCCGTTGCATCCACCGGTACTGTCCCCACTTAGACACTGTATTTATTCAGCAGTGTGGGGTTTTCAACAGGAATCGCTGCGGTCATTTAGCGTCAACTTCACAGGAGATCACATATCCTTGGATTACTTCCGCCCGAGCACGCTTAGTTTATGCCATCTCGGGAACCAATTGTGCTGAAAATGACTCGGTGTTGGGAAAGGTCAAACCATTACCTATATTCCAACCAGAGAACCCTATATGCCGAATCGGGGTATTACAATGATAACGCGAGAAGGTAATGATAGGGTTGGCAAGACGACATAAAACACATCTATATCATATGGAAATGAAACCCATAGATATTAAGTTAGGGCGGTACCCTCCTATGCATCAATGCTGAAAAAGTGAGGCAATGCGACCTCTTGGTCTATCTTACTTTTCTTTTCTAACCTATCCCAATTTGTTTGGTACTAAAGGTTGAGTTTAGTTCACACCCAAAAAAAAAAATCAACGGTTAATTTTTTTTTAAACTCTTTTCCGGAAGCGAATCTTGATTCCAAAAAGTTGTGAAGGGAACATCTGTTTTTGGCCCTAGACTAGTGTCAACATGTTGTTTCCAGAAACTTTATGTTGTTAGCAACTGTTGGCTCCAGATTTATTATTGAGTCTGGGCCAATGAACAATGTTGCCTTGAAATGCATGCAGAGTAATTTGTTTGTCTAGTTCATCTGAGTTCCCTGAGCTAGCAGTAATAGAGTTAAAAGGGTATTCATCTGAAGTTGCTCTAACTTCTCCACCACAATCTATCAACTTCCTATCATTTTTTTATTTTTAGAGATAAGTTGATCTTGAGTTCTTGGATTTTGGAATAGTATTTCTCATATTAAAACGCCCCTCTCTGATCAAGCATTCATCCCTCTCATCTGCCGGGTTATTTTTAATTTGTTTAAATATCTAGCTCATTCAATACCCATACACCCCAACCAATATATTCCATTTTAGGTCCCCTACCCCTGCAACTCAACTGTTTTCTGTCCCAACTTTAAGCATTAAGTTATTCTCATTCTCATTCCTTCCCCCGCTTTATTAGGGATTCATCCATCCCTATCCCCCCAACCGTTTTGTGTCCATCATAAATATCTCCTGACTCCTATGTATCAAGTAGACATACCCTCGACTTTGACTAGATACAGCCTATTCTGGGCATCATGTACCAGCTCCTTAAAGTCTTCCATGCTATTGGTCAAAGCAAAAGTAAATTTTCTTTGGTGGTTATTCTGGCACTAGTTATTTTCTTTGGTAACGATGTTATCAACTTCATGGTGCAAGAAGCTCAAAGATCTAATATCAAATGTCTCGCATGAATGTTTGAAGATTCATACAATGTCAACCTTAATGAACGAAGAGGAGATATCATAGAATATGCTCAAACAACTAGACATCAACAAAGAGTATGTTATGGATGAAACAGAAATTGCTAGACGTAGAAATAAAACAAAATTTATAATTATTACAAAAATCAATTGTGATTTCATGCTCAAAAAGGAGAAAGCAATAGAAATTGTTCAAGATGTACGGAGTATTGATTACTCCCGTGAATGTACTACGATTTTCAAAGGAAGGAAGGAGAACATTTTTGTGTTTGGTCTCAAATCGATAAATGATGTAAAATATACTCTTTCAAGGAATTTTTGGAGTCTTGGTCCTTTTCTTCCGGTGGTCCAAGAGTATATGTATAGGGTAGCGCCTGCTTCAATCAATGTGGACATCATTACTATGTGGGCTCGTCTCATAGATCTCCCACCTGAGCTGGCCACAGATCCTATGTCGTACAACATAGCAAGTTGAATGGCTACATGCCTTATGGTAGAACAACCATCAAGAAATCAGTTAACTCTATCATGCCCAAGAGCACTATGGAGGTTAATGTTAACCAGAGGTTATGGGACCATATACTGGTTAATATTGGAAAATCAGAAAAAATAAAAGTGAAGTTATTATTTGAAACACTACCAAAAGGTTTCTGCAAGCACTGTAGAATTCTCAACCATCCAAGGAAGAAATGCGAACTGAAAAAGAGGGGGTCTAACAACCACACTCAATATTTCGTTTGGAAATCTGAATAGATAATACTTTCAAGAGAATCAATTAGACAGTTAGACTCAATCTAGAGAAAAGTATACCAAAGAGTTTTATATATATATATATATATATCAATTCAATCTGCAATCAGCAAATAAGAATTTGCGAGCCAGATGGAATATAAGAGAAATAACTTGAACGGTACCAAAGACCACCACTGTTCATGGGATTAATCAATTTCAATCAACAACCAAAGGTTGGATTTACCAATTGAATAATTCAACGCACAACATGTGATATTTCAATTATATAAAAAAATATAATGCGGAAAAGAAATAACACAAACACCAGAATTTTGTAACGAGGAAAACCGCAATTACAGAAAACCCCCGGGACCTAGTCCATATTTGAACACCACACTGTATTAAGCCGCTACAGACACTAGCCTACAACCAATGAACTTCGGACTTGACTATAGTTAAACCCTAATCAATCTCACACTGATTCAAGGTACAGTTGCGCTCCTTATGTCTTTGATCCCATCAGGATACTATGCACTTGATTCTCTTAGCTGATCTCACCCACAACCAAGAGTTGATACGACCCAAAGTCGAAGACTTGATAAACAAATCTGTCTCACATAGAAAAGTCTATAGGAATAGATAAATCTGTCTCCCACAGAAATACCTACGATTTTTGTTCGTCTTTTGATAAATCAAGGTGAACAGGAACCAAATTGATATACCGAACTTATATTCCCGAAGAACAACCTAGAAATATCAATCACCTCACAATAATCTTTATCGTCTGGTAGCGAAACAAGATATTATGGAATCACAAACGATGAGACGAAGATGTTTGTGACTATTTTTTATCTTGCATATCGGAGATTAAATCTCGAGCCAATCTTAGAGAAGATAGTACTCAAATATGATATAAACAACAAGATCATATCACACAACTACAGAGAAAATAGTTGGGTCTGGCATCACAATCCTAATGAAGTTATTAAGTCGTTAACCTACAGGGTTTCATGAAAAACCTAAGGTTAAAGGAGAATCGACTCTAGCTTATACAACTAGTATCAAAAAGGAGGTGTGGGGATTAGGTTTCCAGTTGCTAGAGTTCTCATTTATATACTTTTCAAATCAGGGTTTGCAATCTAAGTTACCTTGGTAAAAAAGCATTCAATATTCACTGTTAGATGAAAACCTGATTAGATTCAATCTAATATATTTCAACCGTTAAATTGAGACTAGCTTGTTATACACATATGAAATGTATCCTCATTTAGGTTTAGTAACCGTACCTAATCATGTACACCATGTTGGCTCAATCGTAGTTAACCGAGGTTAGCTATATGAACATTCTCGTATCAACATTATTCATCTTGACCATAACTAGTTCAAATGACTCAAATGAAACTAGTTAAAGAGTTGTTCAGTTGTTATATTCTCATAGAAGTATACAAGAGCACAATTGAAGCAAAATCGATTTGATTTACTCGAATCAATTCATGAACATTATAGCCACGGTTTGCAAAGAATGCATTCCTTAATATATAAATGTATTATTTCATGAGCCTACCGATTTTAGAACTTTGACCACTCAAGTATGCAAACGAGTACGCATACTTAAGTACTCGGTCTGAGTTTGGGTTCGCCAGTATGCAAACGGGTACGTATACTTAGTTTACTTTGATAAGCATGTAAATGCTACATTTTATACCCATATTTGTACTAGTTAGGACTCATTATTTTGGTTAATGGAAAAATTTGGTTGGCCTGGTATTTCCATATATCAGCAACCACAATGATCAAATATGCTGGCCTGGTATTTCTATATATCAGCAGCCACATTGATGAAATGGGGTTGGCCTGGTATCTCCATGTATCAGCAACCACAATCATGAAATGGGGTTGGCCTGGTATTTCCATGTATCAGCAACCACAATGATAAAATGGGGTTGACCTGGTATCTCCATATATCAGCAACCATGATGACGAAATGTAGCTGGCCTGATATCTCTATATACCAGCAGCATAAAGTCACGGCCAGAGAATTATGCAAGAAAACAAACAATTTACATTGTTAACTCAAGCACATGAATCCCATCTGTGGTTAAAAGAAGAAAATGGGACGTGTCCATTGCATGACCGCGTTTGCATCCGGGGTTTATGACACAAATCATTCTTTCTCACGACAAGAGAAGTTCTCATTTCTTATTCCACCTGATGGTGTTTGGATCGCGAGAAAAATATGGTTTCAAACAGCTGCCTTTCTTCCATCTGCTAGTGAATGAAGACATGGAGTTCTGGACCTCTTCCGATGACAGCACCAATTTAATTTGGGGACTTCGTACAACGGCAGGCGGCAGCAACAATGAAGTTCAGAGGAGAAGGTTAGCGATATAAAGCAACAGTGAAATGAAATGAAAGACAGTGGTGCATTTGAATTAAAGACGTCAATGGCAACAAATCAATGGGATCTCAAATCGCCTGAGATTGAGTATAAGTGAAGTGGAGCTCAAATTCAGATGGAGAGTTCAGTTTCCTGTTTCAGTTCATATCAGGAAGACGAAGCATGTTGCTGCCATCGTTGCATAGTTGTGAACTGAGAGGATTTATATTAGTGGAAAATATTCAGCGGGACAGAAACTGAGCGGTGACTTTGGTAATGGAGTTCATCCATTGAGACGGAAATTGGATGAGCGAGTTGTTTCTCGTGTTGGCTGAGAATGGAAAGAACATAAGATGAAGAGTTTTCGAATGCGAGAGCTGAAGTTAGATGGACGAACTGAACAGTGCAGATTGAACGAGCGTGCTACGGAATTTGAGGGTGTTGTTGTGTACCGGATGCTCTTCAAGAATAAATGCACGAACGGAGTTTTAGTAATCAAAAGGTTTACTGCCGATTGATGTTAGATACGTAACGATGGAAGGAAGATGACTCTAGCTGACAGTAAATACAGTTTAGAGTGAATGAAGATGGCAGCAAAACTCGTTCTAAATGGGAGCTGGGTTCTGTATGTTGTCCAGGATTCGAACTAAATGGGAGTTGTGCATGAGAAATAGAATTTATTTGATTTAGTTTGGGAATGGATGGTTCGTACCGTGAATGGAACAAGGAAGTACTGGTGGAAGTGATTGCAGCAACGATGGCTAATTTCTGTGAAGAAGCAAAAATGTTTCGATTGCCGGGGTTCGTACGCAACAGATGTGGTTGACCAGGTAGAATAGAAGTTGATGTCGGTGGTGAGAAGGATAGAAACTGCAACCGGTGGCTAGACTAGAGTTAAAAAGGCCTGGTATTTGGATTGGGCCTGTGAACTTCCAGCGTAACGATCAGCTAGGTATTATTTTTGTGACTTGTTCGCAGAAGGGATAAAAATGAACAGAGAAGAAGATATGAGGGGAAGGCGCGGCCGCGGAGCCGTTTCCAGAGAGAAGAGGCGACAAGGGTTTGGAGTTCTTCATTTGGTTTTCCGATTAGCTTGTCGTTTTGATTTCAATTTGTTTATGGCTTTTGAGAAAGCCATGACGAGCTAGATCCATGTTAGGGTGAAAGGATGAAGTTGTAGGTTGATTTATTTTGTGTTCTTGAATAAGGTTTAATCAAATTGAACATAATGATAATGTTTGTGATTCTCTTTCAATGTTTTACCTTCTAGCTACATTTTTCATGTTCTATGCCATGTATAGTCCATAGTTAGATTAGTAGAGGGACTCGTTGAACCTTAGCAATAATCGATTTATGAATATCTTTTGACTATTTATGCCATGTATACTTAGTGCTTTGGAATTCTACATTAAGGTGAGAACAAACTACCATTTTGATAATGATAATTCTAGTTGATGATTCTTAACGAAATATCTTCCGTGTACTAGTTGTTAGGTTTGCTATTTTACATGAGTTAACTCGAGACTTTTGTGATTGAATACAAATAAGATACCTACAACGGATTCCCGGAACCTTAACAACTTCACATCCTTGGTTACGTTTTTATTATTTTAGTTTCGTAATTTTATTTTCCAATTATTAAAACTTCTGAAATATTGATTTGATTGGTTACTCTTTGGTATTAGTTAGTAGTAGTATTTTCACACTCCTCGTGGGAAGGACCTGTACTTGCCCTTGTTCTACTAGTTAGACATTGTACAGTTGCAGTATATTTATTGTAGGTTTCCCAACCTACCACACTTCCAAAACAAAGCAGAAATTATCGGACCTATACCTTACGCAAGTATGCGTACCGGTAGGTGTACTTGGTACACGGAATTCACAACTACAAGTACGCATACGGGTATGCATACTTTAGTTCCGGTCATGGATTACATACATGCAAGAATGCACACTATGTTTATAATCAATGATGGTTAAGTATTCTAAATGAAAAAGCGGGGGTCTAACAACACCACCCAATATTTCGCTTAGCAATCTGTATGGACAAACTCGAATATACTTTTAAGAGAATCAACAAGACTCAATCAATTAAAAGTATATCAACGAGTTTATATCTCTCTTCTTGATTTGATTTACTCAAGCAAGGACTGCGAGTTCTAATCAAATACAAGGAATAACTTGGATGGTAGCAAAGACCAATATCCAAGGATCAATCAATATCAATCAACAACCGAAGGTCGGATTTCCAATTCACTGATTCAAACGCACAACCTGTATTATTTCAATTGTATAAACAAATGTAATGCGGAAATAGAAATAACACAGACACCAGAAATTTTGTCAACGAGGAAACCGCAAAAATGCAAAAAAAACTCCGGGACCTAGTCCAGATTGAACACACATTGTATTAAGCCGCTACAGACACTAGCCTACTCCAAGCTAACTTCGGACTGGACTGTAGTTGAACCCAAATCAGTCCCCACTGATCCAAGGTACAGTTGTACTCCCTACGCCTTTGATCCCAGCAGGATACTGCGCACTTGATTCCCTTAGCTGATCTCACCCACAACTAAGAGTTGCTTCGACCCAAAATCGCAGGCTTTGACAATAAACAAATCTGCCTCACACAGACAAGTCTATCAAAGGATCAATCTGTCTCCCACAGATAAACCCTAAAGATTTTTTTCCGGTCTTATATTCCCGAAGAACATCTTAGAGTTATCAATCACCTCACAACAATCTTAATCATATGGTAGCGAAACAAGATGTTGTGGAATCACAAACAATGAGACGAAGATGTTTGTGATTACTTTTTATATCTTGCCTATCGGAGATTCAATCTCAAGCCAATCAATCTAATTGTACTCGTACGATAGAAGATGCAAGATCAGATCACACAACTATGATAAAAGTAGTATCGGTCTGGCATCATAATCCCAATGAAGTCTTTAAGTCGTTAACCTGGTTTTAGAAGAAGAAAACCAAATGTTAAAGGAGAAACGACTCTAGCACGCAAACTAGTATCACACGTAAGGTGTGGGGATTAGTTTTGCACAATACTAGATGTCTCCTTTATATAGTCTTTCAAATCAGGGTTTGCAATTAGGTTACCTTGGTAATAAAGCAATCAATATCCACCGTTGGATGAAAACCTAATTTAGATTCAAGCTAATATTTCTCAACTGTTAGATCGAAAACTTAGCTTATTATACACACTTGACAATGCATGTTTCTAGGTTTGTTAATCGTACCCAAACGTATGCACTTGTTGGTTCAACAATAGTTAACCAAATGGTTAGCCATATGAGCATTTCATATCAACCATGTTCTTCTTCACCATAACTATTCCAAATGACTTCAAATGAACTAGTTAGAGAGTTGTTCAATTGCAAGGAAATCTCATGTACTACACAAGACATAATTGAATCAAAGATGATTTGATTCACTTGAATCGGTTCATGAACTTTTATAGCCACGGTTTGCAAACTGCATTCCTTAGTCTTTTTAAGTTTAAGTTCAGAAATCATCTTCAGATATATAACCTTCTCAACTTCTCAGACTAGGTTCGCGGACTTAAGTTACCGGGCAGAGTTTACAAACTCCAGCAGAAATTCTCGTGTTTGAGAACTTCGCCGGTTGGTGGACTGGGTTCGCGGACTGAGTTCGGGGACTTAGCTTCACGCAAGTAGTTTGTCAACTCCACCAGAAATTCTCGGGTTTGAGAACTTCGGCAGTTCGTGGACTGAGTTCGCGGACTTGCCTCACGCCATTCTTCCGGTTCTCTTGATCAACAAAGTTCGCAAACTTTGGTTCAAGGAATATAACTTATACATAAATGTGTTTCCACAATAATGCTTATGTCCACCATTGGTTATGTAATCTAAACTCTCATTTCAATCATTGAAACATTCTTAGAGGACGTTATACAGTTGTTACACCATTTCTCGTCAAAGAAATTTTCAAGATGATTGAAACATATCATGACTTTCGTCACATGGTAAAGATAAACTTGAGCGAAGCGAAAAGCTTACCAACACATATTTCGAGATATAGATAGGCGAGGTATACTCGGCTCGAAATACCAAATGTGTATAATCCAAATATATATATATAACATACGACTTCTTGTCTCAAAGAGTAGGAGATAAAGTAGATAGACTTTTGAGTGATAGATAAGTTCAAGTCTTCACATACCTTTTTGTCGAGAAGTTCCACTGGTTCCTTGAGTAGTTCTTATACTTCAATGATGAATCGCCATGAAGTCCTTGAGCTCAACTATACTTTCTATCCTAGTCCGAGACTTAGCTATAATAGACTAGAAATCAAAACTTATAGTTTTGATCACTAACATTAACAAACATGCTTGAGATAGCAACGCATGCGAGTTCGACCAAGCAATGCTCTAACACTAAACTCTTATTTCAATCATTGAAACTTTCTTAGAGGATGACAAAAGCCGTTTTCACACACTATTAGCATCAAAGCAATTTTCAAGTTATGAAATAATCATAACGAAACATTCCAAGTATACACCTGTTGATGGTGGTTTTTAGTATAGGGCGAAAACTGTAAAAGTCTGCCTACCTGACCAGCATCAGAAGTAGGAGACCTTGATATCTCCATATTCTGCAAGGAACTTGAAGAATATATCAGAATTTGATTAGTGCCTATGTCTCTCTTCATATTATATTGAAACTCAAGCTCCTAGATGAATTATTCACTAGTATATAGCCTAATGAGTATTTAAGATCCTAGTTGCATTACTCACTAATGCTGGAGCCTGCCGAGTATTCATTCTATGATATGTTCCCATCCGAACTCTTGATTTTGACATGACATGACAATTAATGTTCGCTCGCAACTGAGTAGCATGAATTTTCCGAAGTGTCAGGATTAAGATGTGCATGGAAATACTCAATTAGAGGCACACAAAGTTATGATGCCCTCCGAAACATAATTAGCGATTTTGTATGAGCTCACAAAATTCACCAAATAATTGATTGGTTTTAAGGCAACCCGCAAAATTCAGTCCTTTAACCTAATTTTATCAATTTGCAAAAATTAGGTTTTTGCTCCCTACGCACCAAGCCTAGGTAAGCTAGGAAATTAATCTGTCATGGAGCTAGTAGGAGCAAAGTCCTACCAGAAATCAGAAAACAAGAAATAAAGAGGAGTTGTGGCAAATAGGAGCAGCAGCAAGATGAGGCGTGGCCGCGCCATTCGGCCAACCAATTAGCCTCAGCAGGCGCCACCTGTAGCCGGCCGGCCACAATCCATGTTGCTGCTTGCCGCCCCCTTTCCCGTCTACCAATCAGATCGTTTAAACCCGCCACACGTACTTTTAAATAAAGTTGGAAGTTGTTTGGCGATGCGCCTAATTTTTTAAGGAATCTAATCTAGACTTCCCATATCAGTCTCAAAAACGATCACGACTACACGATTTGGACACACAATTCCACAAGCTTAGCCTCTTCCTAGAGGAACTAGGAAACCTCCATAATGTCCAATGGTAGGACCACTATCATCCCAGCCGATCAGAATTCCTTTAGTTCACCGGCAACACCTCTGAACGTTAGCGAGAACCAGGGTGATCGCGTTGTTGAAAGGAAGCTCAAACGATCTAAGACCGACCATAACGGTCTCAATACCATCACATCCGTCCAACTTAGCCGGCCTAGTTTGACGATTTAGATCTTCTTTCGAACGATCAAAGAGGTATAGTTTTGATCACCGGCGACTCGCCTTCATCCCTAGTCGGTCGAACTACACACAGCAATACAGGAGCGCGTCAAACCGCTTTCTCAAAGTAGGGTGATCGCGCGTTCTTTAAACCATAAATTCAGTCAATGGCATTAGACAACTGTCGCAAATCGATCACGGCCGTCCATCTTCGCCAGCCTAGTCGGGCGGCCAAGATCTAATTTCAGGTGGCCAATGAGGTGTTGGCATGCTCACCGGCAACCCATCTTTATGTATACTCAATCGACTTGTCCAAATCAGCGACAAACACACCAAATCGTTTAGCCAAAATAGGTTGGCCACACGACTTCTAAACCCTAATTTGAATTAATGGCAGTAAACAACTGCCGCAAATCATCTTTTCCATCCAACTTTACTAGCCTAGTCGGATGGTATAGATTTATTTTTAGGAGGCCGACAGGGTAATGTCGTGATCACCGGCCATCCCTCCTTCACAGGGAACGATCGGCCAATTCATGGATCGTTCAAAGGGTTCCCAAACGATCACTCAAAAATGGCCATTCGCGCTACCTGTATGATTCACAGTCATTAACTGCCGTAAATCGTCTCAGTCACTCAACTTGGCTAGCCGATTTAAGTGGTCCAGATCTAACCTGGATCGACCGATAGGATTTTAGAATGGCTACCAGTCACCAATCTCCTATAGGGACTGATCGGCCACTCCCTGGGATACGTGCGTAACTCCTACCAACTCCCTGAAAGAGGATGTTCACGTTTATTTTAAGACATTAAGCTCCGCGACTAATTCAGACGAGCTCTGAAACAACAATGCTTCATGAACATCGATCATTTTCAGCTGCTTGTTTAAAAGTGATGCTTTATATGCACCGACTACAAAACGATGTTTTATAAATATTGATTCCACAAATAATTTTGTTATTTGACCTAAAAGCACTATGTGCTGCGTTAAGCGACAAGTCACATGACTTGGCCCACTTACTCGAGACATCAAACATGTCACAAACTGGGGGATGCTTACTGAGGTATTGGTCTGGTGGTTTACGGCGTGCGGCGTGCAACGCGCCCATCACGAGAAAGTGTCAGGAAAGGAGGACAGCTAATAGAAGTAAAGGAGTAGTGGGAGTAAGGCTGACCGGTCTTCCTCATGATGGAGACACGATTGTCGCCACTTTTACACAATCCTCACTTCTTCACTACTTAACTGCCTCCACTTCCTACGAGATCAGGGTGTACGCTCAATCATGACTTGTACAAATAGGTTTTGACCTATTTCGACAAGGAACATAAGTGATCAACACAAGTATCCAGAAAACACCGAGAACTGACAAGCTTACAATCTGCAAGCCAGTTCCACATTCTAATACAAGTTATAAAACAGCCACACCTTCATAATTCAACATTTTGATCTCAAACACTTTCTTCGCTTCCCTCCCTAAGATCAACCCTTCTCCTTCACTTTGTGACCGAATTGAATCTGGAACGGCCATTTCTTGGTTTAGGCCAGAGTCTTACAGATTGATATATTGAATCTAAAAGTACTCATGTGCAGTACATTTGTTTAGGGTTTGAATTCGTTTCTCACCAACGCACCCAAATTTACCAAAACAGCAGAATCAGTTTTTACCCTCAAACAACTGGCGCCCACAGTGGGAGGTTAATCTCTCGGTTGCAAAAAATCATTTTCCCTATTCCATTTTTCAATTTCCTAAATTTATCAAGATGGTTGATCTTAGGAATGGTTCAGAAACCCTCAATCCCAATTTTTACTTCTCCTAGCACTGACAATACTTCACATGTTATTCCTGAATCCGTTCTTTCATTTAAAACCCTTGTCGAGGCTATGGAGTCTCAATATTTAATAATTATTCACGAATTTACGAAAATCCTGAATGATATTGTCAGGAATCAAGCTATTATTGTCAAGACGCAGGACGAAGTATTTACGCTTCTGAAAGTCCTCACGGATCAACTATCAAAGGAACCAACACGTATTCATTCTAGAGGAAACGCCATCAACAATCCATTTTGGATCAATACTGATGGCAGTAGTCCTTCTTCCAAGATTCGTATTCCTATTCCTGGTGAGGAAGATGAAGACCATGGTAACGTTGAATGGAAAGGTATCCACCAACCTAAATTACATGCTCATGAAGATCAAGAGATATTTCCTCAAGCTCATAAAGAAGACTCGTGGAATTTATCACGTTCTCATCAGAGTCCTCGCAATGAAAAGGTGATTTCATTATGTGCGTCCTTCCTGGAAAATATCAATTCCCATATTGCATCAGAAGCTGCTAAGAGATCCGTTGCCGCTTTACTCGGTTGATCTGAACCGACCTAAGATGAAGAACCTCGTAAAGATGTTCTGGAAAGCAAGTGTCCTTCCAATAAAATATCCTTCCATTCAATCGCTGGTGAGGGTGGAAAGAGAATGCTTCCGGGGAACGGCTATCAACAACCCAAACGTGCGGCACCAGCGCAACAGATAACTCAAATCCGGAAGGCTGCGACTAAGACGCCTGCACAGCAACAAGAAATTGTAGAGGCTACTCTAATCTTCCCGTGTCCAATTAAAGAGGTAATCGAACTCTTAGAAGCGTGGATTCAAGATGGCGTCATCAAGCTACCTCCTACCAGACGTCCTCCAACCGAAAAAGAAATGGCAAATCTCAAATATTGTCGTTACCATAGGTTCGTCAATCACCCCACCAGCGATTGCAACAAATTGAAGCGCATTTTCAAAGAGAATGTGGAAGCAGGAGAACTTCAACTAAGAACTGAGGGAGTCCACAGAAATCCTCTTCCCGTCAGGAGCTGCATGATTTCTGGGGACTCCGTCCACAAAACTGTACAGTCCACGATGGAGCATTTATGTGAGATTCTGTACTTCTCCAAAGCTCAACGTCAAGACATATTTGCAGCCATCAACCGTGTCATATCAGGCAAGCAATAATAGGAGAGCTTCCGCCAGGGAATCAGAGAGGAGCTTCTTCACCGAAAATAATAGAAGGAGAAATAAAACTCACGTATGTAATTTATATGAAAGGAAGAAACTTATCCTTTGGGCCATAACGGCCGATCAATTTAATGTTCGTGGTCGTGTCTAGCATCACCGCCTATGCTCGCCTAAATCTCGTGGACGTAGCTACCACTACTTGTGCTTCTTCGCTCATCCAAGATTCATGGTCATGGTTAACAAATCCCATGACCACTATCACAACGCCTCTCCCCGCCATGCCTGTAGCCACCACTCGTCCCTGCCAAGATTTGTGCCTGTAGTCATCGCTCCTCCCTGTCAAGGATCGTGACCGCAACCATCCAAGCTCCAGCAAACCTGTTTTGTTCCCACGAAAACGCAGTCTCTTCTTATCACAGTTGCTGCCAAGAACCATTGTTGCTCGTTTTTTGATACCAGCTAGAGCTTCACCATAACAACAAAAACTACGGATAAAGGTAATCTGAACTTCTGCATATTTTATTTTCCCATGGAGGAAGTAATAGAGTCACCAGTACAGAAGCATGATGGTGATATCTTTATTATGGTAAACCCATCGACCATACTAGATAGAATCACGTAAACCACACTTGGGGACTGAGGCTCAACACGGAATCCCTTCACTGTCAAGGACCTCTTCAACTCAGAAGAGATGTTCAACCAAGAAATCATGACAGGGTCACCACTCTTCAAAGATGTAGCGTAAGGATATCATCACCCCCTATCTGGAAGGCGCGTGACGAATAAGAAGTATCTGGCTCAGCCACACATACCAACCGCATCATGCCTGCCACATCACCTACTCAGAACTCAGTGCCGCCTACCCAAGGTCTGCACGAAGCTGCGCATCAACAACCACATCATCGATAAAGTCAGATTCGGTGTTTCTAGATTTACAATTTCCTATGGAAGGGGTGCATGGGCTGCCAAAATTTTGGATACAATACAGATCTATCAAGTGCGACTCCGGCCCGTTGATCAACAAGTGACGAATCCAAAAGACTGCCGCCTTCGTCAGTTCGTCAACCACTTTACCAGCAAATGCAATGGAAGTACATCTTTCAGGAGAAAATAGGCTCAGGATAATTACACCTGGGGACTGCCAGCACAGGATGCCTTCACGTCCCTCAACCAAGTTATTTCTGATATCAGTATCATCACTGTCAAAGCTTTACGAGCCGCAGGAATTTCTCAACATGAAGTCGTACACGTGCATCAGAGATTCCAAAAGTACGCCACAGAGATATTTTCACATATCCGGCCACGTCATCGGATCTAGCACGCATCTACAACTCCTTGCAAGAACACATTGTATTCCCAATCCGGCTCAAAAAGTACAGCTCTAGCAACCAAACAGAAGTGTAAATGGGGACTTCTCATCGGATTAAATTCCATACAACAGTCCAAGATTTAGAATATGGTTCAAAGGATGTCACTTGGAACGAAGTCCTTGAAGACTTGATAGCAGCACGTTAGCAGCAGAACGCCTATCCTCGTCTACTTCACCCAACGGCTCCGGAAGATTTTAACCATACAAGCATCACATCATATTATCATCACAATCAGAAGGGCAATAATAAGCTTCATTCCAGGCACCAAACAACTTAAAGTCAAGGACGGATAAACAACACGGCTATACTCTCCAAGATTAGCCCTGACATGATCATTGTTGAACATATATTTCATCCATCCCACCAAGGAGTGCAATGGAGTTTGGTAAATTTTGAAATCCACTTGACAGGTTAGGTACTCATTATTCTGGAGACAAAACCTTATTAAAAATTCTAGAGAAGATCGATGGTATTGTTGTCTACATGAGCAAAAGAAGAAAAAAAAGCACCCACCTTGAGTTCTCTTGGCTCTCCTTGCTGCTGATTATAACTATTGGAGATTGCTTTGTTTCCATTGATGCTTGTTATTCCATTGCTAACAAGGAACGTCATTCACACCGAACTAAATGTCCAAGATTGATCAATTACTCATGGATATTACACTCACATCTAAAATACGAAGACAAGATGAACTTACCTTGTCGCTGACGATCGGCACGCTTGTGATGGAGCTGCTGACAGTGATGAAGAGGAGCCGGTTGCTTCAGGCGAAAGCACGGAGTCGGACGAGCAACAAAAAACAGAAGAGGTTCGACCCATTTCATACGAATGTAGTTTCTAGAGTTCGAACAGAAGAAGTATTCCTTCTTGCTCCATGAACGGGAATAGATGGATGGGCGCACCGCACTCGTACCCATAGCTGAGCTAGAAATACGCTACTAAGAATGCCATTGGCCTCATGATCCCGCTGCCGAAGGACGATTAGAATTTTCTAGTAATATCTACCTGCTTTGTCTTTTCAATTTTAATTTCTTCTGTCACCATCTAATGCTTACCCCGCAACAATGTCACCGTTACGTGCTAAGCAGGGGACTTAATGTTGATGGTGGTTTTTAGTATAGGGTGAAAACTATAAAAGTCTTCCTACCTGACTAGCATCAGAAGTGGTAGACCTTGATATGTCCATATTCTGCAAGGAATTTGAAGAATATATCAGAATCTGATGAGTGCCTATGTCTCTCTTCATATTATATTAAAACTCAAGCTCCTAGATGAATTGTTCACTAGTATAGATCCTAATGAGTATTTAAACTCCTAGTTGCATTACTCACTAATGATGTAGCCTGCCGAATATTCATTCTATGCTATGTTCCCAGCCGAACTCTTGATTTTGACATGACATGACAATTAATGCTCCCTCGCAATTGAGTAGCATAAATTTCCCGAAGTGTCAGGATTAAGATATGCATAGAAATACTCAATTAGAGGCACGCAAAGTTATGATGCCCTCTGAAACATAATTAGCGATTTTGTATGAGCTCACAAAATTCACCAAAAAATTGATTGGTTTTGCGGCAATCCGCAAAATTCAGTCCTTTAACCTAATTTTATCAATTTGCAAAAATTAGGTTTTTGCGTCCTGTGCACCAAGCCTAGGTAAGATAGGAAATTAATCTACCATGGAGCTAGTATGAGCAAAATCCTACCAGAAATCTGAAAACAAGAAATAAAGAGGAGCTGCGGCAAATACGAGCTGCAGCAAGAGGAGGCGAGGCCGCGCCATTCGGCCAACCAATTGGCCTCAGCAGGCGCCAACTGTGGCTGGCCGGCCGCACTCCATGTTGCTGCTTACCGCCCCCTTTCCCATCGACCAATCAAATCGCTTTAAACCCGCCACACGCACTTTTAAATAAAGTTGGAAGTTGGTTGGCGGTGCGCCTAATTCCTTAAGGAATCTAATCTAGATTTCCCATGTCAGTCTCAAAAACGATCACGGACACACGATTTGACCGCACAATTCAACAAGCTTAGCCTCTTCCTAGCGGAACTAGGCAACCTCCATAATGTTCACCGGCGGGCCCACTAGCATCCCAGCCGATCGGAATTCATTTAGTTCACCCGCAACACCTCTGAACGTTAGCGAGAACCAGGATGATCGCGTTGTTGAAAGAAAGCTCAAACATGCTAAGACCGACCATAATGGTCTCAAACCCATCACATCTGTCCAACTTATCCGGCCTAGTTGGACGGTTTAGATATTCTTTCAAATGATCAAAGAGGTATAGTTATGATCATCGGCGACTCTCCTTTATCCCTGGTTGGTCGAACTACACATGGAAATCCAGGATCGCGTCAAACATCTTGCCCAAAGTAGGGTGATCGCGCGTTCTTTAAACCCTAAATTGAGTCAACGGCATTACACAACTGTCGCAAATCGATCACGGTCGTCCATCTTCACCGGCCTAGTCGGACGGCCTAGATCTAATTTCATGTGGAAAATGAGGTGTTGGCATGCTCGCCGGCAACCCTTCTTTATGTGTACTCAATCAACTTGTCCAAATCAGCGACAAACACCCCAAATCATTTAGCCAAAATAGGGTTGGCCACACGGCTTCTAAACCCTAATTTGAATCAATGGCAGTAAACAACTGCCACAAATCATCTCGTCCATTTAACTTCGCTAGCCTAGTTGGATGGTCCTGATTTATTTTCAGGAGGCCGACAGGGTAATGTCGCGATCAGCGCACATCCCTCCTTCACAGGGAATGATCGTCCAAGTCATAGATCATTCATAGGGTTTCCTAACAATCACTCAAAAGTGTCCATTCGTGCTACTTGTATGATTCAACGACAGTCATTAACTACCGCAAATCGTCTCAACCACTCAACTTGGCTAGCCGATTTAAGCGGTCCAAATCTAACCTGGATCGACCGATAGGATTTTATAATGGCTACCAATCGCCACTCTCCTATTGGGACTGATCGGCCACTCCCTGGGATGCGTGCCTAGATCCTACCAACTCCATGAAAGACGGCGTTCACGCTCCTTTTAAGACATTAAGCTCCGCGACTAACTCAGACGAGCTGTGAAACAACGATGCTTCATGAACATCGATCATTTTCAGCTGTTTGTTTAAAAGCGATGCTTTATATGCATCGACTACAAAATGATGTTTTATAAATATTTATTCCACAAATAGTTTTGTTATTTGACCTAAAAGCACTATGTGTTGCTTTAAGAGGCAAGTCACACGAATTGGCCCACTTACTCGAGACATCAAACATGTCACAAACTGGGAGATGCTTACTGGGGTATTAGTCTGGTGGTTTACGGCGTGCGGCATGCAACGCGTCCATTACGAGAAAGTTTCAGGAAAGGCGGACGGTTAATAGAAGTAAAGGAGTAGTGGGAGTAAGGCTGACCGGTCCTCCCCATGATGGAGACGCGATGAGTGCAGGAACGAGAGTTTAAGAAAGACTAATGAACCAAAACAACACCAATAGACTGCCGTAAGTGTTGAAATGTAGCAGTATCTAATGGTTTGGTGAGAATATCAGCCAATTGTTGTTCGGAAGGCACAAATTCCATATTTATGATACCATTTTCATATCGAATAAAATGATACCTTATATCAATGTGCTTAGTTCTTGAGTGCTCAACGGGTTTTTCAGTGATTCGAATCGCGCTAGAGTTGTCACAAAAGATCTTTCATTATTCCAGTATCAATTCCATAATCAGCAAGCATTTGTTTCATCCAGAGAAGTTGAGTACAATATGATCATGCAGCAATATATTCTGCCTCACATGTAGACAGGGATTGTGAATTTTGTTTCTTGCTATGCCAAGCCACAAGATTCAATCCTACATAGTAGAAACCCCCTGATGTACTTTTTCTGTCTTCCACACAACCTTCCCAATCAGCATCTGAATAGGCAGAAAGATCAGCGTTAGTATCAAAAGTGTAAGATAGACCATATCCGACCGTGTGATTGACATATCGTATGATCCTTTTCGCAGCTGCAAGATGAGATTACTTTGGATTTACCTGAAACCTAGCACAACAACCAACACTAAAATAAATATCAGGTCTAGTGGCTGTAAGATATAAAAGGCTTCCAATGATAGATCGATAGAGTTTTTGATCCACATTTACACCTTTCTCAACTCGATGTAGTTTACTCGTGGTGGGAATGTGAGTCAGTTTTGGAGTTGACTCATCAAGACTGAATCTTCTGATTAGATCTCTTGCATATTTTTCTTGAGATAAGTAAATTTCATCCTTGTGTTGTTGAATTTGTAAACCCAAAAAAAAAATTAAATTCACCAGTATTTCACATTTCAAACTCCTTGCCAAGAGAGACTTGAAAATCTTTTGCAAGTTTCTCAGATGTTGATCCATAGATGATATCATCTACATAGACTTGAGCAATAACAACATCTTTCCCACTCAATTTGGTAAACAACGTTTTATCAGCTCCACCTCTCGAAAAACTTTTCCTAAGGAGGGAAGTAGTCAGTTTTTCGAACCAGGCACGAGGTGCTTATTTTAACCCATATAATGCCTTATTAAGCTTAAGGACATGATCTGAGAAGTCAGGGTTTTCGAATCCCTTAGGTTGAGCGACATAGACTTCTTCCTTTAAATTTCCATTTAGGAAAGAGGATTTAATGTCCATTTGAAACAGCTTAACCTTAAGAAAACAAGCATGAGCCAATAATAACCGAATGAATTCAAGGCGTGCCACAGGAGCAAAGGTTTCGTCAAAGTCGATTCCTTCAATCTGTGAATATCCCTGAGCGACAAGTCTATTTTTGTTTCTGACGATAGTGCCAAATTCATCAGACTTGTTCTTGAATATTCATTTAGTACCAAAAGTATTGATATTTGGGGGACAAGGTACGAGCTTCCATACATCTTGTCTATGGAAATGATTTAACTCTTCATGCATTGCATTCACCCAAAAGGGATCTCCAAGAGATTCATCAATATTTCTAGGTTTTACTTGCGATAGATAACAAAAAAAATTACAAATATTTTGAAGTTGTCCTCTCGTCTTAGCTGTAGAATCCCTCCCACCACTAATACTGTTAGTATCATGATTTCTTTGAACCCAGAGATGCCTTGGAGGGGAACGTTCTTGTTCAACATGAACAGTCTAACTAGGGTTTTTCTCCTCATCACTAGAAACATCAGGATCGGTAACTGTTGGAATAACATCTACTAATTCTGGGATTTCTTTGATTTTCTCAATTGTCTCGGTTGGAGTCAATTCAGCAGGAGAGTCATCATGACAAAAATTTCTTAGATCATCAATGATAACATTTGCAGATTCCATCATGACCTGGGTTCTGAGATTAAATATTCGGAAACCATGACTATCAGATGCAAAGCCAAGAAAAATACCTTCATCGCTTTTTGAGTCAAATTTCCCTTTCGGTTCACGGTCCTTTAGAATGTAACACTTACTGCCGAACACTCTGAGATAGTGTAAGTTGGGTTTCTTACCATACCATAACTCATAGGGAGTGTTTAAGGTCTTTGACCGTAAGTAAACACGATTGATCAAGTATCAAGCTGTAAAAACTTGTCTCTACCAAAAACTTCAACGGTAAGTTTTTGTTATGGAGCATTACTCTTGCCATTTCCTGAATATTCCTGTTCTTTCTTTCTGCAACTCCATTAGCTTGTGGAGTTATGGGTGGAGAGTATTGTTGAATAATCCCCAGAGAGTCACAGTATTCAAACACTTTGGTGTCCTTGAATTCTGTGCCACGATCGCTTCTAAATTTCTTTAGTTTGCGACCATGTTCATTCAGGATTCTATTAACAATAATCTTGAATTCACTGAGGTTTCATTCTTGTGAGTAAAAAGGCCACCCAAGTGAATCTGGTGTAATCATTTACCATAACCAAAGCATACTTCTTTCCATCCACAGTAAGTTGTTGAATTGGGCCTAAGAGATCCATATGAATTAAATCAAGTGGGGCTTTAGTGAGAATATCTCGAGATGATTTATGTGGAACTTTCGTTTGTTTACCCTTTTGACAGGCACCACATACACCTTCAATCTTAGCATTGATTTTGGGAACACCTCTAACAAGTTCTTTGTTAATGATCTTAGTTAGAAGACGATAATTGATGTGACCAAACCACTCATGCCAAAGATGAGTAGATTCCACCTTAGTCAAATTGCAACAATTACTAAACTGAGTATCCAACAGATAACAGTTATTTTTTCCACGTGATCATTGAAAAATCACTTTTCCAGATTTTTGTACAATGCTACATCCATTAGCATGGAAGACAACCTTATGGCCTTTGTCACATATTTGACTAAAAGAAATAATATTAGAAGTCATACCTTTAGCATATACTACATCATGAATTTAAGGAGCACCAGGTAATTTGATCATCCCCTTATTGCTTATGTAGCAGCAGCTCCTATCACCGAATGTTACTGGACCACCATCAAAGTCGCTTGTGTTGACAGACCACGAGATATCTCCAGTCATATGCCTGCTACATCCACTATCAAGAAACCATTGAAAGGGTGATGTTGATTTCAAAGCAAAAGCTCCCGTACTAGCACTACTAACCCAATTAGGCTTTCTTGTTATTGATTGTCTTTTAAGAGAAGATAAAAGTTGTACAACATTCTTGTGAAGATTTCGTGCAACATTTACCCTTTTTCTAAAATACAAACATACATGATGAGAGTGATCAAGAAAACCACAAAACATACATGTACCAACATCTTTATTCTTGTACGAAGAATTCTGAGCACTTTCAGTTTTCATAAATCCTAAACCTTGCTTATCTCCTGACATACGGCAGTTCTTTAATGAAGAATTAGAGGAGTTACACAAATCCATTGAAGGTGATTTTACAGTTTCAAGTCCTTAAGTTTTGCAATTTCTGCAACTAGATCAGAGTTGATCCGGATTTGTTCATCCAACTTCTTTTGGAGATCAACAACCTCTTCAGAACATTCTCGAATCTCAGAATTTTTTATATAAATCTCGCAGTGAAGTCCATCAATCTTCCTTATCAAACGATGTTTTTCTTGACAAAGATTATTGATGATTTTTTTTAAATTAGGATCTCATCCATATAAATGGTTTCTGGAACGCGCTCGAAGTTGAGTTTATCCATTTCTGGTGAAGCGTTTTTAGAGACAAAATCGTCCATACTCAGATCGCTACAAACACAGACTTATGAGGTCTCATTCTGTTTGCCTGCTCTGATACCAATTGAAAAAGCGGGGGTCTAACAACCACACCCAATATTTCGTTTGGTAATCTGAATTGAAAAACTCCAATATACTTTCAAGAGAACCAATTAGATAGTTAGACTCAATCTAGAGAAAAGTATTTCAAAGAGTTTTATATCTCTATCTCTCAATTCAATCAGCAATCAGAAAATAGGAATTTGCGAGCCCGATTGAATATAAGAGAAATAACTTGAGCGGTACCAAAGACCATTGTTCAAGGATCAATTAATGATTCAACGCATAACCTGTGATATTTCAATTATAAAACAAAATATAATGCGGAAAAGAAATAACACAGACTCCAGAATTTTTTTAACGAGGAAAACCGCAAATGCAGAAAAACCCCTGGACCTAGTCCAGATTTTAACACCACACTGTATTAAGCCGCTACAGACACTAGCCGACTACCAATGAACTTCGGACTGGACTGTAGTTGAACCCTAATCAATCTCAGACTGATTCAAGGTAAAGTTGCGCTCCTTACGTCTCTGATCCCAACAGGATACTACGCACTTTATTCCTTTAGCTGATCTCACCCACAACTAAGAGTTTCTACGGCCCAAAGTCGAAGACTTGATAAACAAATCTGTCTCACACAGAAAAGTCTATAGGAATAGATAAATTTATCTCCCACAGAAATACCTACGAGTTTTGTTCCGTCTTTTAATAAATCATGGTGAACAGGAACCAATTGATATACCGGACTTATATTCCCGAAGAACATCCTAGAAATATCAATCACCTTACAATAATCTTAATCGTATGGTAGCGAAACAAGATATTGTGGAATCACAAACGATGAGACGAAGATGTTTGTGACTACTTTTATCTTGCCTATCAGAGATTAAATATCGAGCCAATATTAGAGAATATAGTACTCAAATACGATAGAAACATCAAGATCAGATCACGCAACTACAGAGAAAATAGTTGGGTCTGGCTTCACAATCCCAATGAAGTCTTTAATTCGATAACCTACGGGGTTTCGTGAAAAACCTAAGGTTAAAGGAGAATCGACTCTAGCTTATACAACTAGTATCACAAAGGAGGCGTGGGGATTAGGTTTCCAGTTGATAGAGTTCTCCTTTATATAGTTTTCAAATCAGGGTTTGCAATCTAAGTTACCTTGGTAACAAAGCATTCAATATTAACCGTTAGATGAAAACCTGTTTAGATACAAGATAATATATTTCAACCGTTAGATAGAACTTAGCTTGTTATACACAAATGAAATGTACCCTCATTTAGGTTTAGTAACCGTACCTAAACGTGTACACCATGTTGGCTCAATCGTAGTTAACCGAGGTTAGCTATATGAGCACTCTCATATCAACCTTATTCATCTTAACCATAACTAGTTCAAATGACTCAAATGAAACTAATTAAAGAGTTGTTCAATTGATATATTATCATAGAACTATACAAGAACATAATTGAAGCAAAATCAGTTTGATTCACTCGAATCAATTCATGAACATTATAGCCAAGGTTTGCAAAGAATGCATTCCTTAATATATAAATGTATTAGTTCATGAGCCAACCGATTTTAGAACTTTAACCGCTCAAGTATGCAAACGGGTACGCATACTTAAGTTTCCGGTTTGAGTTTGGGTTCACCAGTATGCAAACGGGTACGCATACTTAGTACACTTCCAAAACCCAGCAGAAATTCCCAGACCTATACCTTACGCAAGTATGTGTACTGGTATGTGTACTTGGTACACGGAATTTCACAATTACAAGTACGCATACGGGTGTGCATACTTTAGTTCTGGTCATGGATCACATACATACAAGAATGCACACTATGTTTATAATCCGATGATGGTTAAGTATTCTAAACTCTTATTTCAATCATTGAAACTTTCTTAGAGGATGACAATAGCCTTTTTCATACACTATTAGCATCAAAGCAATTTTCAAGTTATTGAAATAATCATAACGAAAAATTCCAAGTCTACACCAAATGATTGTATCACACAAACCATATAAGATGTTACTCAGCGATTTTCACGTGATCATCTTTTGACTTTCTTCAAGAATATAAGATGAACTTGGTTGAAGCGAAATCTTACCAACACATATTCCGAGTAATATGTAAGCGAGTTAAACTCAGCTCGAAATCTCAAATTTGTATAATCGGCAACTATATAGTAATACGACTTTTGTCTCAATATAGGAGATAGAGTAGAAAAAGACTTTCCAAGTGATAGATGAGTTTCAGTCTCAACTACACAATCTATCCTAGTCCGAGACATTGCTACAAATAGACTAGAAATCAAGACTTATAGTTTTGATCACTAACATTGAAAAACAATCTTGAGATAGCAAAGCTTGCGAGTTCGACCGAGCAGTGCTCTAACATGAACCAAGAATCAGAATTAAGTAATACAAGATATACGAATGGAAGAGATGGAGGAAAATAAAGAAGAGGAAAACTTTGTTAAAGAAAAAGTCCAAACTATAACAACTGCAGCTTCCAATGAGAAATCTCTTATACAGCTACGAGGTTCTCATTCCTTCCAGAAAGGGGAATCGAGTAAGTATCAGAAAGAGGTTTTGAAATGCATATGGAGTTTAGTCATGACAAAGTTAAGAGCATTACTACAGTTCCAAGCTTCAAGATAAAGGTTCTACCACAAGGACTCTGCTAGACAATAAAGAAGTTCACTCTACTGAAGGAGGAGGATATGGCACCAGCAACCAAATTCAAAGGACATAAACTTCTCTATGGGATGGGCTTCATTGTACAAAATAATCTAGCATCTTTAGTTTCGTGCATGGTCCACCAGTGGAAGTGAGTTTTATAGCTCAATCTGAATCAGTTTTTCAATTCATGGAGCCGGTTTCTTTTGATAAGCCTCTACCAAGTTTTGAAAATTTCAAAAGGAAAATTAAGTCGACACAAAAAATTCATATTAGAAAAATCTTAGAGAAAGATATAGCTGACAAGCCTCAAGCAGACAAAGTGAAAGGCAAACAACCTAAAGATATTGAAGCAGTAGAGTACTGTCTAAGCGGAAAAGGGAAAACAACTCTCTCCATAGAGGGCTCTACAGGAAAAGGATCATACCATTTTGAGGCTTTTCAAACCCACTAGTAGAATAACAAAGAAAAATCTAAGATACCTATTAGTTCTGGAGAATTGGAAGAAGTAAGTCAGGAGTAGATGAGAATCATAAAAAACCAAGTTGGAAAGCTACCAACAAATTATGAGAGCATTAAAGCTCAAAAAATTCTGTAAAAAGAAGAAGAAGAAGATTGGTCAGGCGACAAGGAAAACTAGACTGAGGAAGATAAAAGCGGATGCAAAACTCTCAATTAGAATTTTCAAGTCCATCTACGAAAAGGATCTTATTCAAGAAATGCTGCAACCGACTGACAAAAAGCAACTGAGGATGAAAGAAAAGATAATAAATATGGATTTTGAACTCAATACAAACCTAAATCTCCCACATCAACTAATGCTAAAAAATCAAGAGAATCATGGGGTTTTGTTCACTGACCCAATTCTAAACTCTCAAGATACCACTTCTCAAACCAAAAATCAACACCCTTTACCTAACTTTTTAGCTCCAGCAAATCCCGCTGTCTCTCCCTACCCTCAGACTTTCCATCATCCTCAAGCTTCCTGAACATCGGCTTTTCATTAAATTTACATCAATCCTTTTATTCCCCTCTTCTGCTGATGAAGAAGCGGAGACTAGCAGTGGGAGACTTTAGATGCATCCTCTCAGAAGATGCACTAAAACACTGGAAGAGAAATGGGCAAAAACTGTGATCTCTAACACAACAAATGGTACTGATAGCTCAAGCACGAAGGTACAAAGCTCGGAGGTGAACCAGGTAACTCTAAATCTAGTAATTCAATACTTTGTTTACAACTCAGACAGGAATTATTAATTTAAAAATATGTCTCTCAATATTTTAGAATTGAAAAGTTTAAATAAAAATACCAAAAAACATCTTGAAATCCTAATCAAAAATCAAAACCCGGATATCATATTTTTTCAAGAAACCAAACACAATGAATCATACATCAAAAACATAATCAAAAGATTTAAATACCTGGATATGATTGTTATAAAACCGACGGGAGTAATTGGTACTGCTGGAGGTATGGTTTTGGATTGGTCTTCAAATGTCTCCGTTCAACTTATTCACACCACTGATAACCAAATCAATGTTTTAGTATCAGATAGACCTGGAAGTTTTAAGTGTGTCTTGTCGGCTGTTTATGGTTGTCCTTACAAAGTTAGAAAACATCTCAGTTGGAATTACTTTAGGAATCTTGCTGGATCAGTTGATTTGCATGGCTAGTAGTCGGGGATCTGAGTTTTGTGATTCAGGAAAGTGAGGAGAGGGGTGGAAAGAAATTGGATTCTGTTGAATCTCATTTGTTCTCCCAACTTGTAGATGTTGCGGGCCTAATGGACTTAGACTTTGTGGTCTATGAATTTACATGGTGACAAAAGAACAGGTAAAGAGTTTATTGAAGCTAGGATTTATAGAGTGTTAACAAACTCGGAATGGTTTGATCTTTTCCATCAAGCAGTTGTTTACCAAATAAAGATGCCCCAGAGTCTCCAGCAGATTATAGACCTATATCTTTATGTAACACCATCTACAAAATAATCTCTAAATTGCTTGCGAATAGAATAAACCTTTCTAGATAAATTTATCTCCCCTTATCGATAGACTTTTGTCCCTAGTAGGAAAATATCGGACAACATTATGATATCCTAAGAGGTTATTCATACAATGAGAACAAAAAAAACTAAAAGAGGATACTTATGGTTAAAACTGGATATGCCGAAGGCTTTCGATAGAGTAGAATGAAGCTTCTTAGATGAAGTTATGGGAAAACTAAGTTTTTGTGACGAATGGATTTGGATAATTTTTCAATACACTAGCTCTAAAACTAGTGCAGTCCTGGTGAATGGTTATCCAACAGGATTTTTCAAACCTAATAGAGGAATCAGTCAGGGGGATCCTTGATCCCCCTACCTCCCCTACCTTTTCATCATTTGCATGGAAAGTCTATCTAGAGTGATAGTTGAAGCAGAAGAAAGAAATTGGATAAAAGGGGTTAGTTTGTCAAAGAGTTCTCTTACAATATCCCATCTCCTCTTCACGGATGATTGTCTCATCTTCACTAGAGCTCGAAAAAAGGACTGTAGGAGACCAATGACTATGTTAGATATGTTCAGTAAAGGTTTAGCCGTTCAGGGAAGTAAAAATCAGGGATATTTTTCAGCAAAACAGTCACTAATAGGAAAGCCAGGGAGATAATTGATATCTTAAAGGTGCGAAGGATAAAGCTAGAAGATAAATACTTAAGATTACTAATCTTCACCCATAAATCTAAAGTTAAGTGTTTTGAATCCTATTAGCTGATAAACATAAGTGTCGTTTGGTGGGATGGACGGGAAAACTTCTATCTGGGGCAGGGAAGGGTAACATGATAAAATGTGTAGAGGACTCACGAGCAACCTACCATATGGCATGTTTTATCATACCCAATAAAATCACTATGAAGATGGATAGAAGAAATAGAACATATTGGTGGAGTCATTCCAAAAAGGATAACAGAGATCTTTGTCTCAAAGTTTGGAAGTCCGTGGGAATTTTAAAAGAATTTTGGGGGATTGGGTTTAAAAGTTTCAAAAGTTTAACAAAGCTTTAATTACAAAAACAGCTTGGAGGATGGTTAAAAACAAAAATCTTTTAGGGTCCAGAGTGTTGGAGGAAATACACTTAAAAGGTATTTATCCTCTATGTATGGAAAAACTGAAGTCAAATATCTCTTGGCTATGGAAGTGTCTTAATGTCGGTTAGAATTGATTAAAAAATGGGAAATATGGCAAATAGGAACAGGTGAGAACGTTAAAATCTGGAAACATAAATGGTTTCCTCTAAATCAACCAAACCAGTTGGCAACTGAGCAAACCAAACCAATCATAGATAATACCCTAAACCAGGTGAGTGAAGTGCTAGGTGGGAAATCTAGACAATGGAGTGTCAATTTCTTACAACAACTGTTTCACCAGGCATCAGTGGAAAACATCCAGATAATAGACCTCAGTAACATTGCCAACCAACAAGACAATCTAATTTGACCTTATACCCTAAATGGAATCCTAACAATCAAATCTGTGTATAAGTGTCTGACAGTGATCGATCAGTCGAACCTTCAAGTGCCACAAGCTAGAAAGATTTGGAAAATGGAGGTTCTCCCTAGAATACTATAGTGATATCCTGCCAGTTAAGGCTAAACTGACCTGTTAGAGATATATCTGTGACGTAATACTCAAGCCACCAAGAATGTTTTTGAATGAGATATACATGGAATAGTTTTTGTATTCTAGGAAACTTAAAGATAGGAAATACTTGCATAACAAGTATTGAGAATTGTATAAATATATATTCCAGTTGTATTAACTTTGTACATTGAAAATCAATATAAGTACCTCTTCTCTAAACTCTTCTTTCTGTTTTCTAAACATAAACATTATCAAAACTCGACTTGGTATCATCCTTGTTCGATTCTCCATGACTTCCACATCTTCTACAATCTCCACAATTTCAACTGTTCTGAATTCTTCTCAATCTATGATGGCTTCTTCTGTTTTTTCACAACCACATCACATCATCAATGTTAAGCTTGATGAAACAAATTATTCTCTTTGGCGTGCTCAGTTATTAACTTATCTACAAGGATACAAACTTGATGGTTTTGTCAATGGTGAAAATCCCTGCCTCGTTGTAACTTTTGAAACACACAACAAACCCTAATCCTGAATATACTGCTTGGATGAAACAAGATAGAATTCTTCTTGGTTGGATCTTTTCTTCTCTTACTCCTGCTGTTTTACGCAAAGTTCATTGTCTCACCACCTCATAGGCAGTTTGGTCTTCTCTTGAGTCTTTATTTGCTTCTAAGTCTGATGCTCAAATTCATCATCTCCAGTGTGAACTACGTTCTTTGAAGAAGGGTTCTCTTTCTATGAGATAATATATTGATCGTGCTCGTGATATTATTGATAGTTTAGCTGATACTACATTTACCAACACTGAATTACAGCATTGTTTTTTGGCTGGTTTGGATTCTTCTTATGATCCTATAGTTACTTCCCTTACTACCTCCATGGGTACTATGAAGCTTGAAGACTTTATCACTTATCTTCTCACATTTGAGCTATGTGTGGAGCAACAAAGCAAATCAATGCTTTCTCAACCTGTTGCTAATGTTGCTGCTTTTGTAAGAACACCGATGTTGAACTCAAACTCTCAACAAAGAAGTGGAACTGGAAAACAATTTGCTAATACTCGTGATAAACTTTCTTGTCAACTATGTGATAAAGTTGGTCGTCCTGCTCATCTCTGTTGGAAGCGTTTTGATCGCACTTTTCGACCAAAACCTCCTCCTCGTCCATCAAACACGCCTGGTCGAACTGTCGCTGCTCCTCGTGCCTATCTTGCTCAAGCCCAAAGGTGACCATCTTCTGCTCCTTGGGTTCCTGACAGTGGAGCGACTGATCATATTACCAATGATTTTTATCGATTACAGCTCCCATCAGAATACAATGGTCCTGATCAGATCAGATTGGGTAATGGTGCTTCTGTTCCTATTTCTCATGTTGTTTCTTCTATTCTAGGAACCCCTGATCGTAAGTTATATCTTAAAAACACAATCTATACTCCTCATATTTCTCATAATTTGTTATTTGTATCTCGTTTGACAAATGATAACAATGTACTATTTGAGTTTCATCCTTATTTTTGCCTTGTGAAAGATCAATGTACGGGGAAGGTACTTCCACGCGGACGTTGGGAAGGTGGTCTTTATGAACTTGATGCATCAACAATTTCTCCAAAAGCTTGTGTTGGTGAACGCACTAGTCTACATAATTGGCACTTTAGGCTAGGTTATCTTATGATGAAAACTGTGTGTCATATTATTTCTAAGTTTTCTCTTCCTGTTTCTAGTAATACTATAAGTTTTTGTTCTTCCTGTCATGAGCATCGTAGTCATGAGTTGTCGTTTCCTTCTAGTACAACCAAATATTTGAATCCTTTGGATTTAATTATCTCTGATGTATGGGGACCATCTCATTTTTTGTGTAATGAAGGATATCGATATTATATTATTTTTGTTGATGCACACAACCGTTTTACTTGGATGTTTCCTATGTCTTATAAATCAGAAGTATCTTCTATCTTTCTTGTGTTTCAAAAGAATGTGGAAAACCTTTTCAATAGAAAAATCAAAAAATTTCAGTCAGACAATGCTGTTGACTATCGTAAACTCACTTCTTATCTTCAAAAACAGGGTATTTTTCATCGATTCTCCTGTCCACGTACGTCTAACAAAATTCTTTAGTAGAAAGAAGACATCGTCATATCCGTGAAACTGGTCTTACTCTTTTATCTATGGCATCTGTCCCTTCCTCTTACTGGTATGATGCATTTTTTACCATATGTTATCTAATGAATCGTGCTCCATCATTTGCACTTGAAAATATTTCCCCTTATGAAGATCTTTTTGGTACATCTCTAGACTGTAACTCTCTGCGTGTGTTTGGTTTTTTGTGCTATCCTCATCTACGTCCCTGTAAGTCCCATAAGATGGAATCCTTATCTTCTCCGTGTGTTTTCATTGGATATAGTCCTTCACATAAAAGGTATAGATGTCTTCATATTCCTACTGGTCGTGTTTATGTTAGTCGACATGTTGTGTTCAGGGAGACCGTCTTTCCTTTTGATGCGTCGATCACACCATCTCCTACATCCACTGATCAGGTAATTTCTACTCCACTAAACATCATTCTATTTTCTATGAGCATGCCTACTGTTGTTGCACAACAACAACCAAGTTCTAGTGGCGATGAATTATAGCAACAACCAACTTCTAGTGGTGATGAATTACTTTCTTCACAAATTGTTGTTAATCTAACATCTCAAGAGGAATTATCATCCAGTTCTCCAGCTAATATTTCTGTCTCAACTGATGCTGCACCCAATGCTTCTATTAATGATGTTATTCCTCTTTCATCTGTGACAACAACACCTGATACATATGATAGTTCTACTAATCATCCAATGATAAATAGATCTAAAGATGGTATCTTCAAGCCAAATTATAAGTACGCTCTTGTTGCTGATTTTGAACCAACTTGTTATTCACAAGCTCAAGCAGATCCAAAGTGGCGTCATGCATCAGATACAGAATACAATGCACTGCTTCAAAATGGTACGTGGACTTTGGTAACTTATCATCCATCAATGAATCTTATTGGTTGTAAATGGGTGTTTCGCATTAAACGTAAAGATGATGGAACCATTGAAAGATATAAAGCTCGTTTAGTTGTTAAAGAATACAATCAACAAGAAGGTGTTGATTATGGTGAAACTTATAGTCCAGTTGTGAAGCCTTGCACTATACGTATCATTCTAACCTTGGCAATTTCAAATAATTGGTCTCTTAACCAATTTGATGTTCAGAATGCATTTTTACATGGAAATCTTGAAGAGAAAGTTTATATGAAACAACCCCCAGGTTATATTGATCCTAATTTTTCTACATATGTGTGCAAATTGCATCGTTCTCTTTATGGATGAAAACAGGCTCCACGTGTCTGGTATCATCGTCTTAGTTCTTTCTTATTGCACAATGGTTTTGTCACTTCCAAGTGTGATTCTTCTTTATTTATTAGAAGTGATGATACAGGGATTGTTTTCTTACTCGTCTATGTCGATGATATCATTCTTACTGGCTCAAGTTCATCAGGTTTGGCATCTATTCGCAATTCATTACAGAATGAATTTGCAATCAAAGATCTTGGTCCTTTATCTTATTTTCTTGGAATTGAAGCAACGCGTACGTCTTCTGGCTTATTTCTTATACAAAGAAAATATGTTCATGATCTTCTTGTTAGAGTCAAAATGGATGGTGTTAAACCTATACAAACTCCACTAAGCACATCTGGATATATACCATCTGATCATAATGTTTCACTTACTGATGCAACCGAATACAGAAGCATTTTTGGAGCTTTGCAATACTTGACATTTACTCGTCCAGATTTGGCTTATGTTGTTAACAAAGTTTGTCAGTTCATGCATAATCCAACTGAATTTCACTGAGGTTTAGTCAAACGTATATTACGTTATTTAAAACACACATCTACATTTGGTATATGTCTTAAACCAGCAACCAACATACAGTTATCTTTCGCTGCTTATACAGACTCTGATTGGGCTGGTTCTTTGGATGATCGTAGATCTACAAGTGGTTATTGTATATTCTTAGGTGGTAATATCATTTCTTGGAGTGCTCGAAAACAAAAGACTGTTTCTCGTTCCAGTACTGAAGCTGAGTATCAAGGTCTTGCAATTGCCACTGCAGAAATCATGTGGATTCAATCTCTTCTCACATAATTACAAGTGACAACTAATCTCCGCCTGTCTTGTGGTGTGACAATCTTGGAGCTACTTATCTTACAGTCAATCCTATATTTCATGCTCGAACAAAATACATAGAGATAGACTATCATTTTGTTTGTGATCAAGTTTCTTCCAAACAGCTGGATGTTCGATTTATTTCCTCCAAGGATCAAGTAGCAGATATATTCACAAAACCCTTGTCTAAAGATCATTTTATAACTCTAAGAACCAAGCTTACGGTTCAAGATGACCTGTTGCGCTTGCGGGAGGGTGTTAGAGATACATCTGTGACGTAATACTCAAGCCACCAAGAATGTTCTAGAATGAGATATACATGGAATAGTTTTTGTATTCTAGGAAACTTAAAGATAGGAAATACTTGCGTAAGAAGTATTGAGAATTGTATAAATATGTATTCCAGTTGTATTAACTTTGTACATTGAAAATTAATAGAAGTACCTCTTCTTTAAACTCTTCTGTCTCTTTTCTAAACACAAACAATATCAAAACTCGACTTGACCAGTTGAATAGCAAACATCTCCCCTTTGTGCTGCTTCTGTGATACTCATGACGAAACTCTCTCATATTTGCTTCTCCACTGCTCCTTCAATACGGTTGTGTGGTTTGGTTTAGGTTGTAGGGGTCCAAATAGTGCATATGAAATGATTCAACGGAGGATTGAAAGCTGGTTTGTCAATACAGGCAATACTGCCAGGGAAAATTTGAAGAGAAGAAGCCTTGAAGCAACGACTTGCTGGTGCATTTGGAAATCCCGATGTACCAAAAACTTCCAAGCAGTGCTGATCAAACCCGAGACGACAATCACTCAAATCATTCACCTTCTAAAACAATCTGAACCACTATCCCTAACATATACCCTTAACAGAAACCCAACATAAACCCAGCTGCAAGACATTCAGTTGAAAGTCTCACTGAAGACTCGGTCTGCCATTACACATTGTCTCTATCAATCTCATCCCAGACTCTCTCTGGCGATTATTCTTTTTACAGATGAAGAAAACACAATCGAAGACTGTAAACTCTTCACTTGCACGGTAAAAACAAAACAGGAAGGAAACACACTTGGTGTCATTGCAGCAATAAAGTGAAAACAACTGCACAAAAAAAGAATCTACGATATCCATGTGGAAGACAAGAAGCTGATGAAGGATTTGAAGAAGAAGTGGAGCAACAACCTGCATCAATCCAACAACAAACTATTAGATACCTATGTAGATTACATTTCCTATTTTCGCAAGCTTGAATGTTATTCCCCAAGGCAGATATGGTTGCCAAAAATTCAGGAGATAGCCTCAAACTATAACTCTAACCCTCAAAACATTGAGCTAAGAGAGCTCTTCCTTGATAATGATGACTTTGTAAGACTTCATGCTGGTCAGGGTGTTTTACCTGGCTAAGTTCTGTCTTTTCAAAAAGAATAAATAAAATCTAGGTGAACTGTGTTTGGGAGATTGAAAGCCCCGAACTACCAGGCTAAAGATTTAGCTCTCATTTGAAAGTGCAAGCCTACAATTTTCCCATCCGACTTTAGCAAGGCAGGGAACTAATAACATCTCCAAATCTCTGATAAACATAGATAAATCACATTCCAATTTCCACCCAGTAATGCATGGGGCAAACTGTCTACCTTTTCATTTAATTTAAACGTACAAGTCAAAAAATAAGGCAATATGATTTTGCTTACAAGGATTCTGCAAATACAACATACTGCACAACTATTATATCCAACTAACACAATAGATCAGCAACACTGTTTCAAAGTGCAATCAAAATTTGAAGTGCCTTGCCAACCCATAAAAGAAAATAAAGTGGATGTAAATCTATTTAATCATAATTCTAAACCAGTGCTACCACATATTTACTCATCATCATTATCAATTACTATCTTCCTTCTTTTGAGATTACTCTTTGACACAGCTGGTCCAACATCATCATCTGAGTCAGCTAACTCGTCATGCAATTGATGATGTAGCATGCTATGATCGACATTGTTCAAGAGATCATCACCTGTCGGGCTTCTGGTTTGGTCAGTGTTTTCATCGACACCCATGGCAGCAAACCCCTTCTTTACATCTTTAAGCAATAAGCTTGACATGTTGTTATGGTTCTGCTCTCTGAAATACAAGTTATAAAGAAACAAATTGTTCAGTTGTGCTGAAAAAACGGAAAAGGAAACAAATTTGATTTAAGTAACAAAATTAATACGAGTCAATATCTAAAGTCTAAAACAATTCATGCTAAGCTCAGTTACCATAAACTATATCTGTTATAAGTGAGCAAACCCCATCATTGAGAACTATAAAGTTTTACAGGCACAACAAGGCACAAACTTATAGTTGCTGTAGATCCACCATCAGCTAGTACAAAAAAATGCTTTCTAGGTCGTCGCTTACGTCACTAGATATCTTTCACTTTTTTCTTTATATCATCTACGTTTCTTTACCCTCTTTTTTTCTCTTTTTCTCGATTTGCTGTCTTAGCCAGAGCTTTGAAATTCTTCACTATTCAACACGACGCACTCGCATTTACGATGGCTCGATTCAGAACCAATTGACAGGTGTCAGTTTTTCTAAAAAGCAGACGCTCTAACAGTATTTTAATCTTCAACGTGGATTATGGATGATTATTCTGATAATCAGAGACGGCATATAAAGAATTCACTAGTATTGCGAGAAAACAAACACTGATGGAGATGTAAGGACGACAAACCTTTCAGTGTTATCTCCATGGTCTTCATTAATTGTATCATCAATTGAGCTGGTTGTGTGCATCTCATCCTGTGACTTCGATGAAAGTCTCCTAGCACTTCTCCTAAATCACACAAAATAAGTAAAATAGAAAAGAAAAAAAACGAGAGAGGGAATGGGAGAGAGAGAGAGAGCCTACTGAAAAATAGAGCTTAAGACTTCCTCATCACCATCATCTTCTGATGCTGTCATTTCAATCTTCCTGTTAGCGGAACCTGTGGCAGTTTCCCTATCATTAAATGTCGTGCCCATCTCTCTCTTTTTTCTCCTGAAAAGTTTGAAAAGCAAGGAAATTATATCAACAGAAAGAGTAAGGAATTCAAAAAGAATTTATGCGGATATCCAACAGCATCAATAGCACAAAAGCTAGAACTGAACAACTCCAGATGGGGATACATAGGTTGTATCATAAACTAAAATCAACTAAAATCAGGGAAGCTGACTCAGTTTATAAACATTAGCACAAAAGATGGGAACAAATGAGATACAAAATCATCAAACTGAAATATACAAGTTTCGTAGTAATAATGGTATGAAAGTTTACAGAAAAAACTGAGGGATGAAAAGAAATAGTTTATTATTGAAACTTCTCTTCATTTTTTACGATCATGTATTTGGTTTTTGTTTTGTGTGATTACTTTCTACTAAGATGAAGACTTTGGATTCCTTTACTAATTGCAATTGGTAATTTATAGTTATTCCAGGTACACTTTACACTGATACAGCTCAAGTATCAAGACCAGATATGTATTAGCATGCGTATTTGAAACACTACAAAGAGCCCATGAAAAATTTAGCTACAGTATTAAGACAATCTTGTTATACAGTAATTCTTAGAACAAGCACAATACCTTCTCTTCAGTGCCAGCAATGTTTCATCATCAGATTCCACTTGTTCATCTACAGTCGAATTATCATTATCAGCTTCATCTCTTAAAAGTGTCTTTGATTCAACTGGTCTCTTCTTTATCAAGCCAAGTTGCTTGAGTTTTCGAGTAGCTTGGGCTGCTGAAAATGTATTATTAGTATCCAATGTACTTGCAATCATGTGGCTGCACTTCTTATCATTTTTAAACCTGTATGGCGAAAACAAAACCAAATGATTAAATAGTAAATGTGAAAAGAGAAGGATCAGTTCAAATCTGTCAATGAAATGCCTCAGAAGTATCCTATATTAAGTAACAACTCAGTACTCACTGCTCATATAAATCTCTAAGCATCTTCTCCTGCTCTTGGCTGAAAGCACGTACACTTTTCCTAGAATGAATGGAAACAGCAAAAAATTATCAGTAACCTAAAGTGGAAGTAAATGTGTAACACATGCTTATTACAGATGAGGACCAAATAAGACTCTTCACAAGAAACAACACGTTGAATAGTTTTTCATAAATCACACGCTTCAATTGGTAAGAGTAATAGACTAGCAATCTATTTGACATCACACAAGCAATGTAACAACATGATCCAGATGTAATTCATTACTCACGTGGATCTTTCCAAAAGAGAACTTTCCTCCAAATCGGCCAAGGTATTTTCCTTGTCAGACATCATTTTACCATCATCAGCAGAAAGCATTCTTTTCTTTTCAACCTTAAGTCCTAGCTGTTTAAGCTTATTCGAAACTTGAGCTGGAGAAACATTTCCATCGGGATCAAGGGATTTCGCAATTAGACGAGCACAGTGCCGATCCTCTTTATATCTAGAAGTCACATTTTGTCGAAAACAAGAAATCAGCAACAGCAAATTAGATCATATAATCATCAATAGCCAAATTCGACCCTGTGCTAGCCACAACAAACTTGTAAAATCACTATACACCGGGATACATAATAAATAAATAAAAACACCAAATTAGTTTGCTCTCATGAAAACTCGTCCCACTACCCAAATTAATTTTTTTTTCAGAGGATGCTGTAAGCAAACTAAATCCAAATACTTACTTCTCGTACAGACTCTTGATATTAGTCTCCATATCTGAATCAAAAATAAGTTTTCTCCTTCGCTTAGGAACTCTAAGAGATTTGTGTTCGAAAGAATGCCCTTCACTGCAACAGCCACACACAATCAATCAGGAATCTCTGGTACTAGCCAGACACAAAAAAATCAAACAAAGTAAGAATTTGATTGGTGCATACTCTTGAGTGTTGCTGAAGTTTGGTTGCTCCATTCCTTCAATATCACTGTCTGATCTGGATGTATTGCTTTTGCTCTGGTCATCAGATTTATTCCTAAAAATGTAAGGTAAACATGTCAAATGAAAATATGAACAAATTTTAGGACTCAAATTATACCACATAGTCTACCCAGCAGTGTCGAGCAGTAAAGCTTGTTCCCGTTTAATTGGAGAAGAGGCTAGAGAAACCAACAATTTATCCTTATGGAAGAGCATTGAGGATTTCAGTCAATATTATGAAAACGCCATGACCAAATGACATATGATGAGGATGAAGAGAGCTTGATATCTACAGACAAATCTTACTTGCAATGACTGCCTTCTGGTGGTATTACAACATCAAATTCATCATCACCAAGTGCATCCGCTATGCTTCTTCTCCTCATTCCATCATGTCCTAGTGACGAACCAAATTCACCTTCATTACCAGAAGAAACAGTTCCGAATTTTTTGCATTCTTTCCTTAAATTGCCAATCTCGTTTAACAATCTCTCAGAGCTCATGTAGTGGCATTCTTTTCGTGTCTTCCAAAAGAGTATTTCCACAAAAAGAAGAGGCTGGATCTTCATTTTCCTTAACATTTTTCTGATTAGATCAGTGAGGAAAGAAACAATATTTGTATATTCCTTTTGTGGTGATGCCTTCTGCTCAGCCAGGATATTGTAGAATGTTGTAAGGAGGGAGAGCTGCAAAGTTAGACCAGCAAATGTACACATGAGCTATCGAGTTCAAAATATGTTGGATAATTCCAGTAGATTCATTTTCCACTTTATCACCTGATATAGCATGGGTGAAAGCTCTAGATCCTCACAAATCCGCCGCAACAAGCGTGTTATGTAATGATTTGTACCAGCAGAATTGCTTTTGTAAAACTTCAGCAGCCAACATAAGTTTTGGATGACAGAGTTGTTTGCAAACATAGATACCAAAGTAGATACGCTAAAATCAATTTCATCTGTTGCAGCTACAGGATCATCTTCAGAAGATTCATCCGTTTCACATTCGAGATCGTCGGGCTCAGAACCATGATGAATATTTTCCTTCGAAGTTGAATCCTCAACAATATTACCTGTGTCCAGCAGGGGGCCTTCATGCCCCACAATGATATCAGGGATCAAGGTGCTTTCTTCTTTTCCATCAGAATTTGGATTTGCTAAACCGTCCTCCAATAGTCCATCTGCATCTACTGACGGTTTCCCAGTAGACAACCCAACATCCCCTTCTTTATTAACTCGAACATCTCCCGAATCATCTACAACAGCCTTTTTGTCTGTCTGTAGTTTCTTCTTTTTTCCTCGCCTAGATTTTTTAGCAACCTTAACAATAAGATTATGTAAGAGTGAGATAGTCGAGCACCTACCCAGAACACCAAATTGAAACAGAGACAAAAAAAAATCTGTAGAAATCATTATGAAATGATCACAAGGTCTCATACACCAGTGAACTCACAAAAACCAGATAATTATATTTACAAAATAAACTTATGATGCTAAAATGTGTGGTTCCCTCTGGGAATATCAAGGAAGACACATAAACTACATGTTTAGATATTCTTGACTTAATTGTACATGTTTATAAATTTTACACAGGTACCAAAATAAGTGTGACGTTGCCATAAGACAATAAACATTAGAATTTCTAAACCTCATGGGTGGGTCAGGTGCCTGCTGGTACAACTAAACCAAGTGTATCACACATCAAAGCAAGTTTTAGTCATTTTACATGTGATACAGCTAAATCATTTAGGTGCAAAGGCTGGAATGAACTATACCCAGTTCCACTTAAATATTATCCCCAGAGCCCAATAGCACCCCTTTTAGAAAGAACAATTTATTTGTGCCATTAGGGGCAGAGACAGCCCTGGAGAAGAAGGAATTTATCATCCATATGTAGGCCATCACTTTCGTATGTGCTAAAGCTTGCATGTCCTCCAACAAACCATATGGTGGTCTCTAACTCAAAGACATGATTTCCACTCTTAAGCAGTAACCCAAGCTGAACATTCTAAGAACTGTACAAATTGAGCAAACAAACAGGAAGGAGAACATACTCTTAATGTTCCTCGAGCTTGAAGATTTTCCATAAGCCGCACAACAACATGCATCATTTCTACCAAATCTGCAAGGTCGCTGTAAATTGGGACAAAAGCCATACTTTAATAGGCACGTCGACATGTATCATTTCTACCAAATCTACTCTGTTTTATTTAGAAAGGGTAAAATGGGACACAAATCGCTTTAATTGAGGACTGATAATATATTTATAAGGCACCAATAGTTTCCTGTCTTATGCAGTACAAACAAAATCAGGTTTCAGGATTGAAAATTTCTCACACATGTCTGCCTTAACTGTTTGTTCATGTCCCATAGGATGTCAAAAGACTCTATAGGTAGGGATAGTGAAAAATCAGTGATAGGAATTAACAGCAGTATACAAATATAGGCACACAGCATCAGTGATGATAATTGTCTTTTGCCCTGCATATACCTCCCAGTCCAGATCAATGAGGCTCAAAACTCAGGAAAGAATTAAAAACAAGAAACAATGCGTTGGAAGATGTTGTGCAAGTACCTTTTTGGTTGTTTACGATTGTTGAAGTTTCTAATTAAATTGATAAGGAATTGTGTCATCCCTTGGTCTGTTTGATCATAGAATATCTTATAGAGAAGGATGCGAGCGGTTTGAGGCTCCTTAGAATCTTCAGGGAATAGCTTGAGTACCAAATCTAACATGCGAATCTACATGAAACAAAAGTAAGCCAGCTTGAGAAGAGGATCACTAAGCAGTAGAAGTTTCCCCATCGTGACTTTAGATAAAATAGTTCATTCTGCAAGTATAGCATGTCAGTACATCTAACATTGTCAAAATACAATAACGATGTGGAATACTAACTCTTGGATGCATAATGGTGCATATTACACGATTTTTACCACACTTTAGTGATCTGCTGAGATGTGTGTATACTAAACTTTGACTAGGACCTTTCTCTTTGCATGCTGAAAGATACTCTCATGTGAAGTTACTATCCACATTCAAATCAATCCATGAATTTATATTCATAGTTGACACAGCTATCAGCTAATCCTATTCATTATTTTTCACTTTAAAAACTCGAACTGATGCAAGTGCACCGATGATAAGGATTGGAGTCACTTACCATAGTTTTCATGAGAGACCCCGCTACAGACAAAAATTTGTACTCATATGTTTCCATCAAGCCTTCCTCTTTGCATATATTTTCATCTGTTTTTTTACCTTTTTTTGTTTCCTTCAAGACCTCAAAAGCAATACGCCATTTACGTATGACTAATGAGAACATGGTTTCATTCAGTGTAGCTGCAATTGGTCCACAAATATCACCCTGGAATGATGTGGTATCATTAAATTTACTGGTTTCAGCTTCAGAAGTGTCGCGCTCCATTTTTTGCTTTAGTATCATAAAAAATACTGCAGTCAATAGTAGTAAATGAACTTCGCAATGCGCAATTCTTTTTAATATGTAATATCATGAAACTTAGAAAATCATAAACAGTAATCTTAAAAATATGAAACAGGGTTCAACAACTGAGACTTCTGAAAAGTTGGTAGAAATACTACTATACACGTAAATAATGTTAAAGAAATACCAACACAAACTATTCACTTAATTTTCCACAACAGGAACTTATGTTTGGAAACAACTAAGCATTTACCATTTTGTTTATATCATCCTGGGGTGAGATCCAGAACCCACTAGTTCGGATGCTTCAGTAGAAACCTCAAGCATATTGATAAATTCACTAACAACTTCTTTGGTGCAAGAAGACTCATAGTTGTGGAGACAGATTTTGAATAAAATCACTTCTCACCTTTGAAACTAAGAAAGTCTGATGTTGAAAGGCTGTAACAAATTGGGTAACTTGGAAGAAAACAATCACATCATTACTCTGAATGGAATGGCCTTCCTCGTCTTTCACAATGTCCTCTCTGATTGACTGCATCAAAACTGAAAAGGTTTGTGTACAATGATAAGATGATGTAAGAATAATTCAAAACGTGAACTACATCATGTCCGTGCCCAACAGAATGACGTACCATTGTAACCCGCTGATAAGAACTGATTTATAAAACTGTGGAACAACTCCAAGATGATCTCTTTTGACGAGGATAACTTTCCATTGTCCCATGCAATTCTTTTAACCGGACCTCTTTGAGCCTTATGTGGTTTGAGATTGCGAGAGGTAGTTTTTGGATTTCCTTTGCATAACGTTTTAGACCCATCCTGTTTCAAAGAATTTGGTTAACAGGTTAATTTTTTATATAACTCATCATTATCATCCAGACTAGAGGCAAACCCGTACCATGGAAAGGGAAGTGAATGTTCCGCTGAATTGGGAATGACGATCCAAATTCTTGGACCTAGTTAGCCTTCTTTTGTGTCTTTCTTCCTCCATAATTGACTGGAGTGAGTTAAGTGATGCTTCAACATCCTCATCCACCTAGACAGTGAGACCTCAGTAAAGTTACTTCTATAATGGAGTAAGATGTTGTACATGATGATTATTGATACCAAAGGAAAGAGATGAGCATCATGCTTCATCTCTCCAAACATATATGTAATGAGTAAAAATGTCACATCATAAATAAAAATCCCTCGTTTCTTAGTTTTCCTAAGTTGAATAGTACGATTCTTAGCACGCACCCCTTAACCCCACACTAAAAGAACTTACTGAGCAACGATTGCAAGAACTTCTAAGAGTATACAATTGGTCATATAAAGAAATAGCATAACATGAAATGGAATGCTGGAGTAGTGAGATAAATATCCATGTAGTAAAGAGTATCACTAGCTAGGGATGGATATTCACCATGGTGAAATATCTTGCTTACACAGGCTTCCAAAGAATGAAAAGAATAAACTAAAAAGTGAATGCAGCTCAGCTGACACAATAACAATTATTAGAAACATGAACCAATAACAGGTATATGAAACATGCATAACAAATGTGAATAGCCAAATGAAGTTTATATGATACAAAAATAAGAAACTTCATCAAAAATGCTGTAATAGCATAAAATTTAGTGATCACCCAATAACTAGGTATGTCCATGCAGGGTTGTAATTTATATGCATCCTAATAGCTACTCGTAAAACCCAAACTCGGTATTCAGGATTCAGGATAATGTGTTTTTGCAAAAATTATCTACCTCGGTTATTGAGTATACTCGAGGTCAATAAAACTGAGCGCTACGTAATGTAACTATGGACTAAAGAGATATATGCAGGCTCACTATTCAGGTTTTGGCAGCAAGATTAGTAAATAAACCCCTACGATTCTCTAAAATAAAAGTTAGAAGTTTAAAAGATAAGACTAACCTCAGAGCCTCTTTTTGATGGTTTTGCAATCAACTCCGGCTCTTGGCCCATAAACATGTAATGGAATATCTCTAATAAAAGAAAGTTTTCTTGACGAAGATAGCTACAAGAACCACCCACATGCTGGGTGAGGACTAAGATCAGATCTGTCACATGCTCACGAAACAGGAGTTCAATAAACCGGTCTCTTAAGAACAAGCATTGAGTAGCATATCCCGATGCTTTCTGCTGTAATGAGATATCCTGTATAGCTAGAATATTCCGGAACAAAGTAAGCACCAGCTCAACTAGTTTCAGATCATCCTCTGTGAATGCCTCTCTGCATAAATGGACGTGACAGGAACCAACAGAAACAGCATTAAAGCCTCACCGAAAATCCAATACTAAATTGAAAATACCAACAAACTTCAATGATGACAAGCATGTGTAATAAAGTTGAGGAAGAAAGTCTAGACTCTTGAGGTTAAAAACAACTCGGTTAGAATTTTGAATTACAGAATATTTGTTGGCTCAAACAAAAGATGACCAAGTCTGAAGTTTTCTTATAATGAAGCATACAAGGTAGGACCAATATAAGAAACTTACACCCCACGTTCTAAAATAATGTTCATATGCCTAAAAGATAATAACAATCAAACACTAAACAAGTTATGAATGTAATTTATTGTTTTTCTGATCGACAATAGTTACTGTTATTATTTCAAATTCTAGGACCAATAAGTGATGGACCCAGAATTGCTGATAGAGATGCAACCGGGTCACTTGCAATAATTCGAGAATAAAACATCAATCTTGCAAGAACGAAATCCAAAAGTGTGAAGGAATCAAGCATTGGATTCTTTGGTAGTTGCCATCAATATGGTCATGGTGGAAAATTATACACCACACGCTATGTACAAGGACATTATAATTCTAAAAATTGACAAATGATTTCCCCAAATACTAAAGAGGCTGTTCAGTCAGGGTTTTGAGGAAGCAAGTGTAGATATATTGCTCACCGTTCTAAATTTTCCAGTGGGCTTTCCAGAAGAGAGACAATGACAGCAACTGTGTCATTGCGTGCTATGGATTCCTTTAAGCGCCACAAAAACTCTATCTGTTGGGAGATATTATTTGATCCTGGCTCGATCGGCATTGTAAGAAATACCAAAACCTTCACTGCACATTCCAAATGCATGGTTATGATAATAAAATCAAAGAAAAGAAAAGAAACAGATAATTTAAGAAAAGAGTAAATACCTGCACTTATCACCAAATCTCGATTGTCTTGACAGAGTTCGATAATTGGTACCAAGTCCTTGGATACTATGTTCCATTTGCAAACCTGGTTGAATACATCTCGGGTCTCTGGATCATCACGTCTCAGAAATCTCTGCAAATCTTTCAAATTATCTGCACAAAAAGGATAACAAGAGATGATTAATAACCGAAAGGGGAAGGGGGGAAAGTTGAACCCCGAAGAGACACAACATGATACCTAAACAAAATTCATTCTTGGTATAACCAATCCAATTGCCGTCATCGTCCTCTTCAATAGCTCCAAGCCCAGCGCAAATTGAGGATAATCCTTGGAGATCCATTGCTTTTTGAACAGTGGACTCTCTGTGGAAACTAAAATTAGGGTTTTGCAAGGAAGAAATTAGGGATTTTCACACAGATTAAAAATAAAGGTAATAATAAGTCTAAGCACTCTAAGGATCTGTACCGCAAACGCTTCTGTTTATTATTTTTTTTGGCTTTAAATGAAATGGATTTATGGGCTTCTTATAGTTTGCGAACTAATGGCGCCAAAATTTAACACATTTCCCGCCTTTTTCCAGCCGTATTTTTATTTTCATTTTGCGCAGGTGCAGGGGACCCGTATCACACTTAAACTCTGTGTCGCTATATTTTTCAAGGCTATTATTGGGGCGTCACATTTCATTAGAGGGGCGTCACCTGATAGGACGAAGATGGGTCACGCAGAAATAATATCAAAAACCCCTTATCTCAAATAATTTTGTAATGACCGAACAACCCTTTAGTTAATTTTAATTTAATTCAATTTTATTAGATAATAATTAATTTCTACGGTTGGAATCAATCCAAACGTCGACGTAAAACCAATTTCTACGGTTGGAATCAACCCAAATCTGGACGTAAAATCAATTTCTACGATTGGAATTAAAAGGAACCTGGACGTAAAATTGAAATTTACGGCTAGGTTGACGAAAGGAAAATTCAGTAAACTAAACCTAGACGTAAAATTGAAAATTACGGTTGGAATTCAACTAAACCTAGACGTACAATGGAAAATTACGGTTGGAATTCAACTAAACCTAGATGTAATACAACATGCAAGCCAAAGTTTACGGTTGAATTGAACTAAACCTAGACGTAAGTTCTTCAAAAACTAAATTACGGTTGAAAAATCTAACTAAAACCCTAATTTTACTTCGATTTCATTCAATCCAACCTATTTTAAGCACAAAAACAAGTAAACAAAGATGGGTATGTTCGATTATTACCTTACATACACCATGGGGTTTGTTCGATGAAATGAATTCAAATGGATTTACGATGAAAAGGATGAAGAGAAAGAGGAGAGGAAGAAGAAGAGCAATTGAAATGTGAAGAATGAAGAATAGAAATTAGGTTTTGTTTCTGTTTTTAAGTTTTAATTTTAATTGAAGGGTATTTTGAACAGTTGCTATTGAATCAAAAGTACCCCATAACCAGATTTTTGGTCACTAAATATCCAAGTGAAGCCCCTCTATTGGATGGTGACGCCCCAATAATAGCCTTCATATTTTTAGGCTTCTCATATGCATAACCCACGCGTACCTTACTTTTTAGCGTCCCAGCCTCCCAGGGTATACAGTTGTTGTGGCCTGGGCTTGCTAGTGGTTGACCACGCGTGGTTAGCCATGCCCAGCAAATCTGATTAAAAAAAACACGTGTACCGATTATAACGCATAACCTGAAAAATTTAAGTTAAAATGAAAATTCAAACGAGTCTTAACTTTTTAATGAAAAGTTTAAGTTAAAATAAAAATCCAAACAAGTCTTAACTTTTTAATCATATTTTAAGTCAATTGTGACTCCAAACACCGATTTTTATTTTTCCTAAAAAACAAGATAAACTTCGATTCTTAATTTTCCCTAATTTATATTATTGTTGCTCAATCGTGATTATACATTAAAATTAAAATTGATAGGGATAATATTTTAATTGTTCTCTAAAAAAAATCCACAACAACATCAATCGATATAATATTAGTTAAGGTTTTTGAAAATGCGGGGTCTAACAACCACACCTAACAATTTGTTTGGAAATCTAAGAGGAATTACTTCAATATACTTTCTAGAGAATCAACTAGACAGTAAGACTCAATCTAGAGTAAAGTATATCAAACAGTTTAATATCTCTAACTCTTAATTCAATTCGCAATCAGCAAATAGAAATATGCGAGCCCGATTGTATCTAAGAGGAGTTACTTGAACGGTACCAAAGACCAATATTCAAGGGTCAATCAATGTAAATCAACAACCAAAGGTTGGATATTCTAATTGATTGATCTTAACGCACAACCTATGGTATTTCAATTATATAACAAAATATAATGCGGAAAATAAATAACACAGATACCGGAATTTTGTTAACGAGGAAAACCGCAAAATGCAGAAAAACCCCGGGACCTAGTCCAGATTGAACACCACACTGTATTAAGCCGCTACAGACTCTAGCCTACTACCAATTAACTTTGGACTGGACTATAGTTGAACCCAAATCAATCTCACACTGATTCAAGGTACAATTGCGTTCCTTATGTCTCTGATCCCAACAGGATACTACGCACTTGATTCCCTTAGTTGATCTCACCCACAACCAAGAGTTGCTACCACACAAAGTCTAAGACTTGATAAACAAATATGTCTCACATAGAAAAATCTATAGATTGAATAAATCTGTCTCCCACAGAAATATCCAAGAGTTTTTGTCCCGTCTTTTGATAAATCAAGGTGAACATGAACCAATTAATAAACCGGACTTATATTTCCGAAGAACAGCCTAGTATTATCAATCACCTCACAATAATCTTAATCGGCTAGCGAAAAAAGATATTGTGGAATCACAAACGATGAGACGAAGATGTTTGTGATTACTTTTATCTTGCTTATCGGAGAAATTATTCTCGAGTCAATTATTTCAATTGAACTCAATACGATAGAATTTGGCAAGATCATAACACGCAACTATAAAGAAAATAGTTGGGTATGGCTTCACAATCCCAATGAAGTCTTTGAAGTCGTTGTTAACTTACAAGGTCTCGATAGAAACCTAAGGTTAAAGGAGAATCAACTCTAGTTTATGCAACTAGTAACATACAATAGGTGTGGGGATTAGGTTTCCCAGTTGCTAGAGTTCTCCTTTATATAGTTTTCAAATCAGGGTTTGCAATCCAAGTTACCTTGTATCGAAGCATTCAATATTCACCATTAGATGAAAAATCTGATTCAACCAAGCTAATATCTTTCAAATATTAGATCGAACTTAGCTTGTTACACACAAATGAAATGTACCCTCATTTAGGTTTATGTAACCGTACCTTAACGTGTACATCATGTTGGTTCACAAATAGTTAGCTGAAATTAGCCATATGATTATTCTCATATCAACCTTATTCATCTCAACCATAACTAGTTCAAATGACTCAAATGAAACTAGTTAAAGAGTTGTTCAATTGTTATATTCTCATAGAATCATACAAGAACACAATTGAAACAAAATCGGTTTGATTCACTCGAATTAATCATGAACATTATAGCCACGATTTGCAAAGATTGCATTCCTTATTATATAAATGTTTATGTTCATCACTAGTGGAAAATGGAAGTTAAACCACAGTCAAGACAAGAGGTAATATCATCAAAAACGACTGTGTTCATCAGTTGGAATATGGGAGTGGTTTTTTCCAAAATGACTGTGTCTCACAAAAGTTGAAATCTTTAATAATACGACTTCCTCTGACAGTCAATTGATAACACTAACATTCACAACTGTTTCTAAAGTTTTAAATTATAAAATATAAAAGTTAATCGCCAGTTTTGAGAAGTGGTTTATATGGGCTGAACATTTTTTAAAAATCTGATTCGTCTGAATCCCAGTCTGACTAGTTTTTCATCTGACTGGCCTGAAATTTGAAATTCATTAAAATTTAGAAAATCTGATTCACAACTTATTTCTGACTGGCATAAAATTTGAAGTTCACTAAACTGAACTTTAATAGATGCTCATTTGATAACAAAACATTCACCATTCAATCCAAATTCGAAATATGTTTACAACAGTAACTCGATTTACATTAATGGAGCTGATAGTTACACATTGAAAGAACTTGACAAGGTGATGAATGTCAAGCAAAATATCTCTCAGATACCAAGGTGGGGAGGAAACTGAGTTACAAAAAAAACAGTGGAAGACAAATTACAATCAACAATAAGATGAGAAATATGATGCTTCAGAGCAAGAACAAGGCCGTCACTAATAGACCATAGCTCAGCAACTGTAGACTAGTTCAAAAAAAGTTAGTGGGCAAAGGCAGCTACACAAGAACCAGATGAATGTCGTATTACACCACCTGCTCCTGTAAAAAGAGAGTAAAACGATGAAGCTCCATCATAGTTAAACTTATAGAAAGGAAAAAGAGTACATTTCCAGTTTAAGTGAGCAACAATCTTTAGGTTAACGCTTTTTGTTTTGCAACCAAAAACCAGCACTCTTAAGCCTGATTGTAAGCTAAATCAACAACCTGCATGGTCAGCACTAAAAACACAATTCCTAAAAAGGTGATTATTTCTAGCTATCCATATATTCCAAAGAATATAAGGATAAAAAGAAGACCATGACAGGCCATTACAAGTATAAGTGCTGCAAGCATTCAAGCATAGAGAAGATAAAAATAAGAAAAATTCAAGCATTCAGTCGAGAGATATTACCTGATCTCCATCCAGTACTCGTCTTCAGCTAAAGATGTTGAAGAAATAAGGTTGATTCGTCGATGCATCAAGCATGTATGGATCTTCATAAGCATTCACCTTTAGGCCGGATCTCTTGGGAGATTCTAATAAAATATTCCAATGATTTCTAGTCTCATCAGCGCAATAAAAGACTTGGGCAGCTTGAGAAGAATGGATGAAGGGTTCGTCAACTTCTTTAGAGCTTTTCTTAAACTTTTCGAAGTTGACGAACCTCGAGTTTGTCTCTACATCCACATATGATCCGGTTGTTTTGTCTTCGACCCGGACCCAGCCACAGAGAAAAACAACTAATGTGAAATCTTCATAATCTAGTTCAAGTATCTTTTTCACAATGCCAAAGTAACAAGTATCATCTCCCACCAAGTTGGTATCTTTGGCGCTTGCTCTAAAGCTGGTGAAGGCATCCATGGTCACTCCACTATTTTGTGTAGCCATATACTGCTCTGCCTCTGCTGTATAAAACAGATAACCATTCACCGAATACGCTCTATATAAAACTATCTTAAAGGAAGGACCAAGTACGAGCCTATGAAAATCTGTCGTGGGAGTGCCTAGAAGTTGATCTCTTAACCAGGGAATGTAGTCCCGACGCTTACTCCTTGATATTCGGTTAAAAGTATTAATGTATGCCTTGTATTTCCTGTGAAACAATAAAGACAATGGTACATGACAGGGTTACTTCACACTATACAGATTATATGGTCCATATGGTGTAAAGAAACTGTTCAGAGACAAAGTAAGGATTCTACTTACTCTTCCCATTCAGTATTTTCATCTGAATGTCTCAATACCCAAAGACGAACTTGTTGATGTTGTAAGGAAGTTAACTAGTATGGTTTTCCTTGTGAATTAGGCGGTTTTGGACCTTCGTAAACCTCACCGTGCAATGCTATCTTTCCATGACACTTATAAGACTTTTTCTTACCCTCAGGAATGAACTCCATCCAATGGCGCGCTTCTTCATCGACCTCATATTGTACAATTATAGACCCTTCAATATAGTTTTTGTTCCGATCATAAACCTTGTAGGTTCTCATCATCCTGCACGTGCAATTAGTATATACATAAGTTCATAAAATAATAAAGAAACTGTAAGGATCAATAGTTAAAGAAGTATACTTCTCAAAAGGGTACATCCACCTAAATTGAACTAGTCCCAATGTTAGTGCCTCTTCGGCCAAATGTACGACAAGATGAGTCATCGTAACAAAAAAACCCGGTGGGAAGTACATCTCAAACACACATAAAGACTCCAAAACACGTTCGTGCATTAGACGAAGCTCTTCACGATCAATAACCTTAGAACAAAGAAGTTTGAAAAACAATGACAATTGACGTATTGCCTCACGCAAAAGCTTATGCTCTTTGAAACAGTACATTAGAAAAATTGGCATCAAACCATGCATAAGCATGTGGTAGTCGTGGGACTTCAAACACTTAAATTATAACTCTTTCATATCCAATTTCTTTTTCCAGTTTCCACTATAACCAATAGGAACTTTCAGTTTGCCTTTTACAGACTAGTTATCTTTCATTCTTAGGCAAGCAATAAGGAGCGGGGGGCGTTCTACTTTACCATTTATTTTCGTCAACCACAAATCAGGTTTTAAGTTCAGCAGTTCCAAATCTTTGCGCGCTGGATCCCCATCCTTAGACTTATCCTTGTGGTTCACGAAAGTCCCAAACAAGTTCTCTGCAGATTTCATTTCTACATGCATCACATCCACATTATGACGAAGTTGCAGAAACTAAAGTTAAGATTAACTAAGTTAGCAAAACTTACAAATAACAAGAATATATTGATTAAAGTTAGCAAATGCCTAAAAATAACCACATATTCACTTACCTTCCAATATGGCAGATTGTATAGAATTGGTCTCTTCGAATACGGAGAATCAACTAGTGACCGCTTTACCATCTTCCCGAATTCCTTATTTGTTGTTGTTGTCCTATCAAACAATTCAAAGCCACTCAAACGAATTGGTGCACCCCTATCTTCCTTAAATCCATTTAACTTGTCGGTTTCACGTCTGTAAGGGTGAGACCGATCTTTTAAAAATCTTCTATGACCCATGTATGCAAACTTATTACCCCATTTCATCCTCAAAGCCTCAGTATCTTCACCAAACGCTGAACAACCAAAATTTCCAGATGTTCGCAGACCAAACATATACGCATAAGCTGGATAGTCATGTATACACCACATTAAAATTGCTTTCATTGTAAAGGAAGTCTCTGTGTGCGCATCATACATCAGCTTTCCTTTTAACGATAACTCAATTAACTCATCAATTAAGGGCTACAAATAAACATCAATGTTTCCATTGGGACCACTTGGACCAGGAATAAGTAGTGCTAACAGTGTAAAATCTTTTGACGTGCATACTGATGGGGGAAGGTTAAAAGGAAACACCATGACGGGCCAAGTATTGTGCGTAGTCATCATTCCAAAAGGATTAAAACCATAAGTGGCTAGTCCTAGACGCACATTATGTCAAACTCGGGCCACTTCCTATCAATTTACTTCCAAGAAGAAGAATCCACAGGATGTCGCATGTGTGTAATACTTTCTTCAACATTAGAATGATAGTACATCTGCTCAGCAATCCACGGAGTACCATACCAACGCTGTAACCTTTCAGTAATTGGGAAAAACCTCAGTTTCTTCACTAGAACTTTTCTAGCATTTAGATCACTCCCTGTAGGAGGTACTTGCCATCTACTTGCATGACATTTAAGAAAATCGTCATAATCAACATACTCCTTTCGATAAAGTATGTAACTCAGTCTTTGAGACCCCACCTCCCAAGCCTCGAACAACACCCCTTCCATCACGGCCAAGTACCTATCATCAGATATATAAAATTAGTTAGTAACAATTTTATTATACAATACAACAATATATAATCATCTCAACCCACCTCCGCAACTGCATCCTTATCTAGATCGGTCTCGCCTCTAAACTCATCTGTTTCATTCAACTCCCTCACCTTTCGATGCACAATATAGCCAACATTATGCATAAGAGGATAACAAATAGTGGAACTAGTGAATCCAATTTATTCATTAAACATAGAGCTTACAATATAATCTCTTGATGTTACTTCATAAGATAGGAGATCGAACTATACACGGTCCTCTTCAGACATTTCTTGGTACACATGTGTAGCCAGGTACACATCAACCCTTAATACCTTAATAGTAGGACTTGCTTGTTCCATTTCATGTCGGCGTTGTGCAATACCATGCCTATCGGTACTGTGTGCAGATTTTAGCTTTGACCCTGCTCTCTTAATCTTTTCCCTAACCTCCTTATCTTCGCCTTTACTCACAATCTCAACAAAGGCATCCCAGTCTTCTTTCTTCAAATTTGTAGGTATCCTTTTTCTCATTTCAGCAACACTGGAACAGTCATCACATATCTCCCTTAGTTTAGTCTTCGCATTTGTCCATGACAGATTTTCCATTTTCAAAGCTTTGGCCTTGATATATTCAGGAACCATCTATGCATTGGAGAGACTCCTCAAGATTTTTTCCTTCAATGCCGGAGGAACTTTCTTCCAACTTTTATATGTTGCTGGGACGAGATTTCTGGTTATTTTCCCAAGCTTGGTGGTATACGTCCTTTTGGTAGGTCCTATAGGTTGGCGTATGCCATTAAAATCAATTGGCAGACGCTGATCACCTATACAGAACAATACAAAATTATTAAAATTTCTAAGAAAACTTGAAATAAGTAACAAGTGATTCAAAACCCTATTTATCTTATATATCCGTAAACCCCTGTTATCAAGTTATGTGATAAACGAGAGAGATTTTGTCAGACTCATATCACTTGGTTGAAAAGAGTTGTTACCGAACAGATTCGTTGTTCCTTTACTGTTTGGAATACGAACCAAAGGAATTGTTCCAAGTGCGTGACTTATTGGAAGTCAGAGGCGCAGGGATACTGAGGAAACTAAGTGAACTATGGGGTTAGTTGCTTGGTCTCAACTATACGAAGTTGGTTTATATTTTGTATAGTGGCTTAATTCTGAGAGTATTCAATCTCGACTAGGTCCCGGGGTTTTTCTGCATTTTCGGTTTCCTCGTTAACAAAATCTTGTTGTGTCTTTTACTTTTCTATTTCCGCAATTATAATTGTTTATTATAATTAGAAGTAAAATACACAAACGTTAATTCCAATTTACTTGATAAGTTATCCCTTAGAGTTTGGTTAAGTCTGAACCTAATATCAAGTAAACATGCTTTGTTGATTGTATTGTCTCGATCTCGTATCCATAGACGATCACTCGAAGTGTGATACCGATTAGTTGTATTGTCTCGACTAGACAATCACTTTCGGAAGAAAGGACTTATAGGTGGAAAAGTTTTAGATTGAGGTATATTTGGGTACCCTCGTCTTTTCAATTGGTATTAGAGCGGGCAAACACGAAAGATTTAATAATCTGTGTTTGGTGCGATCCAACCTATAAGAATTGAATCTGTGTCTGATTCAGTTAACATAAAGCAAGAAGATGATAATCTTCAGAAATACAACATGGTTTCAAAACCTGATAAACAACTCGGTTCTGTCCGTTCACAAGTTGAACACAACTCAGGAAATATTAATAAAGACATGTTAATAAGAAACTAAATACTTGTGACAAACAAGTTAAACTCACATGACAGTGATGAGATTAGATTTTTCATTAAGCTTGCTGAAAAATACAATCTAAAGGATAGTGTGTATTATCCTTATGTCAAAATGTTGATCCGAGAATTTTTGATCAGCTCTAAGATTCATGAAAATGCTGAGTCTGAAGAACATGACTTTGATCAAGTCAGTAAAGCAATATTAGTTAATACAAGGATATGCGATTCTGATCTCCAGTATCTCTTAACTAATATACAACATCGTGATTCTGATTGTAAGAATCAGAATAGGCGTAATTCAGGGGGTAATCCATTGACTAGTATCCGGTCAAGATAATCTGCCATATTCTATGACAACAATTATCTCCTAGATAGAGTAAAAGTCTAGCGCAAGTGCACTAAAACAAATGATTTAAGATCATGCTGTTTTACTATTGATCAACGGTGTAAAGTGAAAAAGCGGGGGTCTAACAACACCACCCAATATTTCGCTTAGCAATCTGTAGGGACTAACTCCGATATACTTTCTAGAAAATCAACTAGACAGTCAGACTCAATTTAGATAAAAGTATCTCAAGGAGTTAATATCTCTCTCTTCATTTGATTTACTCGAGCTAATAAAAATCAACGAGTCTATAATCAAATACAAGGAATAAATTGGATGGTACCAAAGACCAATATCCAAGTGTCAATCAATTTAAATCAACAACCAAAAGGTCGGATATTCTAATTGATTGAACTACAACGCACAACCTGTATTATTTCAATTATAAAGATAAACAAATAATGCGGAAATATAAATAACACAGACACCAGAATTTTGTTAACGAGGAAACCGCAAATGCAAAAAAAAACCCGGGACCTGGTCAAGATTGAAAATACATTGTATTGAGCCTCTACAGACACTAGCCTACTACAAGCTAACTTCGGACTGGACTGTAGTTGAACCCCAACCAATCTCACACTGATCCAAGGTACAGTTGCGCTCCCTACGTCTCTGATCCCAGAAGGATACTACGCACTTGATTCCCTTAGCTGATCTCACCCACAACTAAGAGTTGCTACGACCCAAAGTCGAAGACTTGAAATAAACCAATATGTCCCACACAGACAAGTCTATTGAAAGGATCAATCTGTCTCCCACAGATAAACCCTAAAGGGTTTTGTTCCGTGTTTTGATAAATCAAGGTGAATGTAAACCAATTGATAATCCGGTCTTATATTCCTGAAGAACAACCTAGAGTTATCAATCACCTCACAACAATTTTAATCGTATGGTAGCGAAACAAGATGTTGCGGAATCTCAAACAATGAGACGAAGATATTTGTGATTACTTTTTATATCTTGCCTATCGGAGATATCAATCTCAAGATAATCAATCTGATTGTACTCGTACGATAGAAGATGCAAGATCAGATCACACGACTACGATAAAAGTAGTATCAGTCTGGCTTCACAATCCCAATGAAGTCTTTAAGTCGTTAACTTGGTTTTTAAGAATAAACCAAAGGTTAAAGGATAATCGACTCTAGCAAACAAACTAGTATCACATGTAAGGTGTGGGGATTAGTTTTGCACAGATGCTAGAGTTCCCCTTATATAGTCTTTCAAATCAGGGTTTGCAATCAATGTTAGCTTAGTAACAAAGCATTTAATATTCACCGTTGGATAAAAACCTGATCAGATTCAAGCTAATATCTTTCAACCGTTAGATCGAAAACTTAGCTTGTTATACACAATTGAGATGCACATTTTTAGGTTTGTGTAACCATACCCAGACGTATGCATTTGTTGGTTCAACAATAGTCAACCAAATGGTTAGACATATGATTACTTCCATATCAACCATATTCTTCTTCACCATAACTAGTTCAAATGACTCATATGAACTAGTTAGAGAGTTGTTCAATTGCAAGAAAATCTTATGTAACTACACAAGACACAATTGAAGCAAAGATGATTTGATTTCACTTGAATCGGTTCATGAACTTTATAGCCACGGTTTGCAAACTGCATTCCTTAGTATTTGTAAGTATAAGTTCAAAACAATCATCTTTAGATATAACCACACTCAAGTTCGCGGACTGGGTTCGCGGACTTAAGTTCCCGGAAGGAGTTCACAAACTCCAACAGAAATTCTCGGGTCGAGAACTTTCGCCAGTTCGCGGACTTGGCTCATGCCACATTCCGTTTCTCTTGATCAACAAAGTTCGAAAACTTTGGTTCAAGGAATAAGGACTTGTACATATATGTGTTTCCACAACAATGCTTATGTCCACCATTGGTTATATAATCTAAACTCTCATTTCAATCATTGAAACATTCTTAGAGGACGTTATATAGTTGTTACCCCATTTCTCGTCAAAGCAATTCTCAAAGTGATTGAAACATATCATGACTTTCCTCACTAGGTAAAGATAAACTTGGTTGAAGTGAAAGCTTACCAGCACATATTTCGAGATATAGATAGGCGAGATATACTCGACTCGAAATACCAAATGTGTATAATCAAAGTCTATATAGAAAACGACTTTTGTCTCAAGGTAGGAAATAGAGTAGATAGACTTTTGAGTGATAGATAAGTTCAAGTCTCCACATACCTTTTGGTGATGAAGTTTCACTGGTTCCTTGAGTAGTTCTTCGTCTTGTATGATGAATTGCTATGGAGTTCTTGAGCTCAGCTACATTTTCTATCCTAGTCCGAGACTTAGCTATAGTATACCAGAAATCAAGACTTATAGTTTTGATCACTAACATTGATAAACATGCTTGAGATAGCAACGCATGCGAGTTCGACCGAGCAATGCTCTAACATAAAGTAGAACCCAGAAAACAATCACATCAAATGATGTTATCGTATTCCAAGAAATTTCTGGGTCGATATAAGAGTCCTAATTATTCTTCGACTCATAGGGAGTTATATCATATGAATAACTTTGTTCATCCAACAGAACACTCTGTGAAATCAGAATGCGTCATACATAACTCAATAAGAGAAGATGAGTCTTAGAATAATCCCGAATGGGAAGATACTCGAAAGTATCATGATGGATCATGTTACACAAACTTTGAGCTTTTTCAAGCTCATATCAACAACTGATGTTGATAAATAAAATTTCCCTATGTTGTGCCCAATCTAAATAAGTGGGAAATTCTTAAAAAGAGGGCACAAGAGCGTGAAGAAAGTATAGTCCTATACTTCGTCTTTTTGATTTCTTAATCTCCTAAGGTAATTGTCTAAGTTCAGATTGTTTTTCTTTATTTAGAAACTTACCTTCGGTTTAGGGAAATCCATGATATTTTTGCCAAGATTTTAAAATCCTCTGGTCTAGAAAACCATTTATGTTTTATACCAAACAAAAATTACCTTTGCAGACCAAGATAAAATTGGCGTTTATATTCTGCTTGAATCAATTCGACTGTGTCTTGTTTTTCTGTCCAAGATGGGTGAACATTCTTTTGATATTGGTTCACAATTGCAAAATCTCGAGACTTATCCCGTTGAAATTAAGTTCTATTTCTCTAAAGAACACAAGAAGAGTTACATATCTCGTGACCTAATGCTCTTTCTAATGAGTGATTTTGAAGTAGACAAAGAACACTTGGAAGTTGCTATTAAGAATGAAAAGTGGCTAGAATCAACCATGTTGAAATTAATCGTTGAGGTGAATCTCGTGAAAAGAAGACTCTTGCTTCTAAAAGAAAAGAAAAACCTGAAGAATTTGTCTCTTGAAGAATCTTTAGTAATCAATAAGAGAATCTCTAAAGATTAAGATCTTGGGGTTGATACCTCTTTAAAATAGACTTCAGTTTTTTGACTGCTTCCAATAATGAAGTCTATTATGAATAAAACTATCTTTTTATGAATAAAATTATTAGTTTATAATTTTTCTTGTGATAGTTATTGGTTTACATAGCCTGTACTTAAGTGCTTGTTATTATTGTTATGTATGATTATGAGATATTTGATTTTGGTTTTATTACCTTGATATTCGATCTCATATTGTGTTAACCCTTGTGGTTTGCGTGACCTTTTGATTTAGCGGGATTGAGTTTTATCCCTTGTTGGTAGGCTTTATCAAAGGATCATGAGGGGTTCTGGGAAATAATATGCGAAAAAGTCACAATATGTTGAATTTCGGTTTAGCATAAAAGCATATGTGTTTCAAGGTTCTAACTTTTGAATCGCAAAGTTAAAACCGGTTTTCAACCTTTCTCTGGTAAAGGTTGGTCTTTGTTGTTGTTCTTTTGTCTTGCGGAAGGATAACAACATTTAATAGGGGAGAGTTCTTTGTGAACTTGCGCTTAATGGCATATCTTGAGGGGAGATGAGGATGCGGAACTTGAGGTAACAATCTTGTTAGTTAATTGTTTTCCTGTTTAAGAAAAGCCATGTTTTTATTTCATATCTCTATTGCTTTTGCTTAACAAAAATTTTCGGTACAATTGATGTTTATTCCATTATGTGTATGGATGTGTGATTCAATTGGTTCCGGTTAAGAAAAACATTTGTTATATTTTGATCTCAATTGTTTAGGCTTACAAATGATTCGGTACAATTGATGTGTGGGATTCAATTGTTTTCATGTTAATAAAAACCATTGGTGTCTTTGTGATATCAATAGTTTAGGCTTACAAAACGTCGGTGCAATTGCGATGCTTTAATGTCTATGTTGATTCAATTGCTTCCGGTTAAGATAAACAATTATTTAAGTTAATTTATTGGTTTGTTTGAATTGTTTAAGGCTTAACGAAATATGATCTCGGGATCATTTGTTTAGTCCAAGTGATGTCCGGATAAGAGAAACTAAAATCTTCGGATCCAAGTTAGACTTATCAAATGAGATAGGATTCGGTTATTCAAGTCTAGCGAATGCCTTAACAAGAATTGCTAGTTAACTAACCCAGTATCTAAGTTTTTCCTTGTGAAAAATTAGAACCTGATGAGAAAAATAAAGTTAAGTCTTTTATCTTTATTTTGGTCTTATCGAACAGGTTTAGCAAATAACTAAGTGATTAGTCGAATTTTGGTTTGCTAAACTGAAAAGACAAGGGTACCCAAATATACCACACTCTAAAACTTTTCCACCTATAAGTCCTTTCTCCGAAAGGGATTGTCTATAGACTGAGCCGAGACAATACAACAAATCGGTATCACACTTCGAGTGATCGTCTATGGATACGAGATCGATACAATACAATCAACGAAGTGTGTTTACTTGATATTAGTTTCGGACTTGACCAAACTCTAAGGGATACTTATCAAGTAAATATGAATTAACGTTTGTGTATTTTACTTCTAATTATAATAAAAATTATAATTGCGGAAATAGAAAAGTAAAACACACAACAAGATTTGTTAACAAGGAAACCGCAAATGCAGAAAAACCCCGGGACCTAGTCCAGATTGAATACTCTCAGAATTAAGATGTTATAAAAAATCTAAACCAACTTCGTATAGTTGAGACCAAGTAACTAAACCTATAGTTCACCTAGTTTCCTCAGTATCCCTGCGCCTCCAACTTCCAATAAGTCACACACTTGGAACAATTCCTTTGGTTCGTATTCCAAACAGTAAAGGAACAACAAATCTGTTCGGTAACAACTCTTTTCAACCAAGGGGTATGAGTCTGACAAAAGCTCTCACATAAACACTTTTGTCGGGTCCTTAGATATCTTTCTTACCAATCACCACGGTTATTGTAAGCCACAAGCAATCAACACTATTAATCACAAAGAAGGGTGTTGATATCGATCTACACAACTATCCAATCAACGATTATCACAAAGATAAATCGTATTATAGCGTATCCCTTTCCAACCGAAACAAGTATTGTGCACACCAAAGATTATGAACCCAAAAAGTCTTATTGTCTTCAAATCTTCTTTGATCTTCAATAAACACCTGCACACAATCAATTTGAATCTCTTGTGGTCAATCATACACAGAACGGAGTCTGCTAACGTTGGATTATCACAAGACGTCTTTAGATCTACAAACAGTCTAAAGATCCCCGTCGAAACTTTGATCTAGTTTGAGTGAATCTTATATCATAAGAGAAGATTCTCAAGAATAAACGAACTAGGTGCAATCAAAGTTCAACCACCATTAGTCAATCAAATCAATCGAAAACTAACAATAAACCACAATTATCTAGTTTCCCACCACCGTACTAATAGAGCTTCTCAATCCCAAAGAAGTCTTTAAACCGAGCGGCCGTAAGAGATTTCTCATAATTAGGGTACTCTCCACTTCAATAGACGGCTCCGCCAGTAACAACACAACTGAGGTAGTTTTGCTGGCTCCGAGGATTAGTTTGCAAGAGAAGCAAACTTCAGTATTTATAGACAAGGAAGTTTGGACACCAAGGAATTTCCAAAACCGAAAATATTCTCAAGATATGCAATAGACGCAGATTCGATTTTCATAATTCCTGGAAATGCTTTGTCCAAATATTGACCGAAATTCACTTAGAAAAATCTATAATTAGTAAATGCACATTACCAATTACTATTTTTTAAATATACGTATTTAATTGCTGGAAATTAAATACCATATAAAATTAAGAAACCTTTAATAAAAAAATATTCTCAATCAATTTCGATCCTAGGATTCTCCTTAGCTATCAAGGAATATCTTTGAACAATTAATGATAAGAGTTACAACCCGTGTTCAAAGAATGATGACATCCTTACTTTGTAAGTCCTCTTTCATACTTACAATCTTATAAATGAAATACATTCGATTTCTAAGAACCATGTGATTGATCATCATATCAAATCACTAATCATGGGTATCACGGTTCTATCAAAAAAAGTTTCGGTTCTACCTCCTGTGAGTACTTTACATAGTCACACTAGTTACCAAAACTCGGTTGACTAGGTACTAGGATCGGTTCCCACGTAATATGGTAACTACCCGTAATTTGGTGCACATGTGCATAGGATTGGTTCCCATCACTACTAAGATCTTATTGCACATGTTCATAGGATCGGTCCCCCTCACTACTAAGAACTTGTCGCACCTCTTACAGAGATCGATTCCCTCCTTACAAAATTGTTGCACCTCTTACTAGGATCGGTTCCCCTTTCACTAACAATAGTTGTTATTTTGCAAGGCATCGATCATACCATCTTGAGAGATTTTTTAAGATCGGTTTTACCAATAACTTAAGACAGGCATCCATGAATAGTTTTACCAACCACATAAACAAGTTTATGATGGGTTATACACATCACGCATATTGGTTGTTCACAATAGATTTGCAATATGAATAACATTACCAATAAGCCTAGCGATTTCCCTTTCGATCCACAAACAAGATTGTGAACTTACTTCCTTTAAACGAATGTAAACATTATTTCCTAGGATGACATCTTCACTCACACCCATACATAATCACAATTGCATTTAAAAGATTATGTCGATATCTTATATACAGAGTTTAATGGATAAGCAATAAACCTCGTATCGTATTCCTTAATACTATGTATATCTAGAGTTCATACACAACTTCACAGTTTTGTTTTCAATATGCACGACTTGAAAGATACGTTAGGGAATGAAACAGTTCAAGTAAAATATTACTAACCTCAAGATGAAGGATGATTGTTGTCGTTGTATCTCCATACTTATTCACGTCTTCTTCAGTAATACTTGTAAGTCTCAAATCCTAATACTTTCAAGCTAACCTATACGAAGTTGACTCTAGTATTTAATCAAGCGACTCTTTAAATGAGTTTTGATTCACTAAAATATGACAACCAAACTTGACATACCAACGCTTGGTGGGTTCAACCGAGCAATGCTCTAACATAAACTATCCAAAATTGCTTTATGCAATTGTGTTCTAGTTGACATATTAAAATCAAAATTACTTGTAGTTTTGGTTTTAGTATGGGTTATCTAAAGATAGTGTGTAAAACCCTCGTGCTTAACTCTTATAGGTTTACATCTACTCTTTGTGAGATTTGTAAGATCTTTTCGGTTTGTCCTTTATTTTTTCGTTTCTTTGTCATTTTTGTGATAAAAAGGGGGATAAATATATGGATAAACAAGTGGTATTGGCTTGTATGAGTTAGTATCACTAAGGGAAAGGACATTTGTGTTAAAACGTTTATTCTAACGAATAGAGTGAAAACATAGACTAAGGGGGAGTCGCATACCATGTGATATGTAGTTATGAGGTACTATATTGAAATAACAAAGTTGTGCGGATTGAAAATCTACCTAGCTTACCTTTAGAGGGAGTATTATTTTTGTTATTATGGTGTCAGCAGCGACATTTGAAGATTGAATTTAATGCAGGTTATGTGTTGTTGAACTTGGAATCAAGCGTATGTGTATAATGAATTCTTGTAATTTGTTTATCCATATGATGTAAGAGTTTTGTCACTAAAATTTACAAAGGGGGAGATTGTTAGAGCATTGCTCGAATGAACCCACCAAGCGTTGGTATGTCAAGTTTGATTATCATATTTTAGTGAACCAAAACTTATTTAAAGAGTCACTTGATAATTTACTAAAGTCAACTTCGTATAGGTTAGCTTGAAAGTATTAGGATTTGAGACTTACAAGTATTACAAGACTTGAAGATGGTGAAGACGTATGGAGCTACAACAACAATCATCCTTCCTCTTGAGGTTAGTAATATTTGACTTGAACTGTTTCATTCCCTAACGTATCTTTAAAGTCATGCATATTGAAAATGAAACTGCGAAGCTGCGTATGAAACTCTAGATACACATAGTATTAAGGAATACGATACGAGGTTTATTGCTTAACCATTAAACTTTGTATATGAGACATCGACATAATCGTTTAAATGTTATTGTGATTATGTATGGGTGTGAGTGAAGAAGATTTCATCCCAGGAAACAATGTTTATATTCGTTTAAAGGAAGTAAGTTCACAAACTCGTTTGTGGATCGAAAGGGAAATCGCTAGGCTTATTGGTAATGCTATTCATTGCAAATCTATTTTGAACTACCAATATGCATGATGTGTATAACCTATCATAAACTTGTTTATGTGGTTGGTAAAACTATTCACGGATGCCTGACTTAAATTATTGGTATAACTTTTATTAGTAAAACCGATCTTAAGTAATCACTTAAGATGGTATGGTCGATGCCTTGCAAATAGTAACTTTTATTAGTGAAAGAGGAACCGATCCTAGTAAGAGGTGCAAGTAAATTTGCAAGAGGGGAATCGATCCTTGTAAGAGGTGCCACACGTTATTAGTGTGAGGGGAACCGATCCTATGAACATGTGCAACAAGTTCTTAGTGGTGAGGGGAACCGATCCTATGCACATGTGCACCAAATTACAGGTAGTTACCATAACATGTGGGGAACCGATCCTAGTACCTAGTCAACCGAATTTTGGTGATTGGTGTGATTATGCAAAGTACTCACAAGAGGTATAACCGAAACTTGTTTTGGTAGAACCGTGATACCCATGATTGGTGATTTGATAGGATAATCAATCACATAGTTCTTGGAAGTCGAAAGCTTTCGTTTCCAAGATTGTAAGTATGAAAGAGGACTTACAAAGTAAGGATGTCGTCATTCTTTGAACACGAGTTGTAACTCTTATCATTAATTGTTCAAATATATTCCTTGATAGCTATGGAGAATCCCAGGATCGAAATTAATTGAGAATCTTTTTATTAAAGGTTCTTGATTTTATATGGTATTTAATATCCAGCAATTAAATAACATATCTTTGGAAAATAATAATTAGTAATGTGCATTTACTAATTATAGATTTTTCTAAGTGAATTTCAGTCAATATTTGGACAAAGCATTTTCAGGAATTATGAAAACCGATTCTGTGTTTATTACATATCTTTGAGAATATTCGGTTTTGGAAATTCCTTGGTGTCCAAACTTCCTTGTCTATAAATACTGAAGTTTGCTTCTCTTGCAAACTAATCCTCAGAGCCAACAAAACTACCTTAGTTGTGTTGTTACTGGTGGAGCCGCCTATTGGAGTGGAGAGTACCCTAATTGGGAAAAAACGCTTACGACCGCTCGGTTTAATGACTTCTTTGGGATTGGGAAGCTCTATTAGTACCGTTGGTGGGAAACTAGATAATTGCGGTTTATTATTAATTTTCGATTGATTTGATTGACTAACGGTGGTTGAACTTTGATTGCACCTAGTTTGTTTATTCTTGAGAATCTTCTCTTCTGATATAAGATTCACTCAAACTAGATCGAAGTTTCGACGGGGATCTTTAGAACTGTTTGTAGATCTAAATACGTCTTGTGATAATCCAACGTTAACAGACTCCGTTCTGTGTGTGATTGATGACAAGAGATTCAAGTTGATTATGTACAGGTGTTTATTGAAGATCAAAGACTATTTGAAGACAATAAGACTTTTTGGGTTCATAATCTTTGGTATCCACAATACTTGTTTCGGCTGGAAAGGGATCTGACTATAATCCGATTTATCCTTGTGATAATCGATTGATTAGATAGTTGTGTAGATCGACATCAACACACTTCTTTGTGATTAAAAGTGTTGATTGCTTAAGTCTTACAAACCCTGTGGTGATTGGTAAGAAAGAGATCTAAGGACCCGACAAAGGTGTTTATGTGATAAACGGAGAGCCTTTGTCAGACTCATATCACTTGGTTGAAAAGAGTTGTTACCGAACAGATTTGTTGTTCCTTTACTGTTTGGAATACGAACCAAAGAAATTGTTCCAAGTGAGTGACTTATTGGAAGTTGGAGGCGCAGGGATACTAAGGAAACTAAGTGAGCTATAGGGTTAGTTGCTTGGTCTCAACTATACGAAGTTGGTTTAGATTTTGTATAGCGGCTTAATTATGAGAGTATTCAATCTGGACTAGGTCTCGGGGTTTTTCTGCATTTGCGGTTTCCTCGTTAACAAAATCTTGTTGTGTCTTTTACTTTTCTGTTTCTGCAATTATAATTGTTTATTATAATTAGAAGTAAAATACAAAAATGTCAATTCCTATTTACTTGATAAGTTATCCCTTAGATTTTGGTTAAGTCCGAACATAATATCAAGTAAACACACTTCGTTGATTGTATTGTCTCGATCTCGTATCCATAGACGATCACTCGAAGTGTGATACCGATTAGTTGTATTGTCTCGACTCGGTCCATAGACAATCACTTTCGGAAGAAAGGACTTATAGGTGGAAAAGTTTTAGATTGAGGTATATTTGGATACCCTCGTCTTTTCAATAACAATGAGAAAACAAATGCTCTCAATCATTGTTATACAGTGTCATAGTATTACTACACAACATCAAAGTTCAATTGTATCACAACTTTGACAACAATACTATGGTGATATGTATCACTCCCCCTTAGTAAATACTTCATCTCAACATGAAAACCACTCTCCCTTACATAATGATCCGTAAACCATATGTATTTGTAGTATGAAACTACACATTAATTCTCCCTCTTTTTGTCAATATAAATTGGCAAAGGTACGAAAACTAGTGGGATCCTCATTAAATTTTCATAGAGATACTTCATGACCAAAATATAATAACATACCAACTTATTTAGATGCAATCATAAAGCCGAGGCTAAATGCATTCATCAAGGAGTTTATAAAGATACAAGATAACCCCTATAATATTCCACAGCCGCACTCCCCACAAATATTTGGCAATTAAGTACAAGTTCAATTAAGAACTCTCCCCCATAATATGTCATTCCCGAGAGAACAACAAAGGCGACCTTGCTTTTACAAGAAAAGAATGATTTTTATGGATATAACCAAATCACATGAAAATATGAATTTGAATCCAAAACTCTCAATTGAATCAACCACAAAAATGATCATTTCAATTGGTCATGCTCGACATAAGAGAACTTACATAGCAACACAGTATGTGCATAAAAATGTGGATCGGAGATCGACCAATACTGCGGAATATAGAAGAACTCATTTTATTTTTCATCATTATTTGCACAATGACATATAATAGACATAATCCTTGCAAACAAAATTGTATCCTTTATTCCATCAAAACTTGCATAATGATATAAAAGGCTTAACTTTTGTTTTCCAAAAGTTCATTCTATCTTTTATCAATACTTTCCTACCGACATAATAAAGATAACTTTTGAACAAGTATGGGACAGTCACAGGTTCACGAACGTAAACAACATACCTCATAACAATTTGCAATATATAAAATCATAAAGATTAAAATTGCAAACATCATCTTCCAAAAACTTAGAATTTAAATAAATAAATCTAAAAACATGAAGATGAAAAACGTTGGAGATAGCTATGTGTACTCACAATAATGGCTATTCCAAACCCTAGTTATTCTTCTAAAAAACAAGAAATAAATTCTCATAAGAAGATTTACTAGATATTGATACCTCTGAAGAATTCTTTATCATCCCCTAACTCCTTGTTGTCAACATCCATATGAACATAAGGTTCGTGAAGAAAGAAGTCAATTCCAACAAACCTTCTAGGCTGATGATGTCGAACCAGTTCCTTTTGAATTTCGAGAGTTCTCATAACAAAAGCCTTTATTTACTGAATCTCCTTCCTTGTTTCCTTCAACTCTTCAAGAAAACCAGAAAACCTCTGAGAATTTGAAGGAACAGCTCTTGGCTTCCTCACATTCCTTATTTTTCTTTTCAAAGTTGGAAGTAACGGAGATTTCTCTTGTTCCTTCATGATTGATGGCTTAACAATCATATTAACATCTTTTCTATCAGAACACATGATGCTTGGAGTATCCATACGTGTATGGGTTTGTGAGAGGAAATCACAATTTAAACTCAACAGGAAGTCTTAAGATGAAAAGAGTTTCAGAGAAGGAAAAGGAATGTAGGGTTATGGAACCTTTAACCACACAGGTTCAGGCACGCACAATCATAACCCTAAATAGAGTAGAATTTTCGAGAATAACCCTCTTTTATTGATTAAACAGGGAAGTCCCTTCCAATATGAAAGAATTCCAATTTCATAAAATGCACGACAAATCTAAGAAAACAAAAACATTTTTTTTCTTAAAGTCTGAGGTGTGCACAATCTTGTATCTTTTAATCAGGCACATGAGACAAGATGCACAAAAACAACACAATTAAGTTGTGCTACCGTGAACAACAATTTTTTGTCCACCATAACTCTTTTGAAAGGAATTCATAGAACCCTGTCTATCAAAATGTTTAGACCATACTCTCTTTTCTAGTGGTCTTGTCTTCTCTTTGGAAACTAAGTTCTTTGAAGAGGATAAAATCTTACATACCTCAACGGTTTTCTGAACAAGTTTAAGCTTGTTTGCTAGGCGATTTTCTCTTCGTTGAAGTTTATTGACATATCTCATTTTGTGTTTGTACTTGGAAAACTTTGAAAGTTTATGACCTTTGAGTGAACAATGAGATCATGTAAATGGATAAGATGATTCAGACGCCTGAGATGTGCAAGCTGCTAGGCACAAAGTGGAACCTGAAAAATCAAACAAAGAGTTTCCAATAGAAAGGTTAATTTTCTCTTCCAGATTGCTTGTGTCTCCTTCTGAAAGAATATCAAGATTGATGCATGTATTGCTATAATTATCAAAATCAATATCTTCACAAAGAAGCACAACACTTGATTTTTCGTCTTCAGAATCATAGTGATCAGCCATTTCAACAAGAGTTGCAGCAAGACCTTTGTTCCCGGTGTATTTTCTACGATTTGGACACTCATTTGCAAAATGACCAAAACCTTTACACTTAAAGCATTGTGTCATATCCTCGTTATCAGCCTCGTGAGCATCCATGTTTTTAGGAGGAATGTGATTGTGAGGTTTAACTGATGACCTAGGTTTGTCTCGGAAAACCTTTTACTTCTCTTCAATAAAAGATCTCTAAACTGTCTTGTGATCAAAGAGACTGACTTGTCAAGATCTTCATCTGAAGAATCAGCCTCAGAAAGATCATCCTCAGAGACATAAACACTTTTACTTTTGTCAAGTAATTTAGTGTTCTTTTGTGCTTTGAAAGCAACGTCCTTTCCGATTTTGGATGTACGTTCATGATCAAAGATCTTTAGCTTTCCAACCATCGTATTTCTGGATATAGCATCAAGGTTATTTCCTTCAACAATAGCATACTTCTTAGAATCATATCCAGATGGCAGCGATCTGAGAATTTTCATCACAATGTCCTTTTCAGGAATGGTCTTACCCAATGCAAAGGATGCATTAACAATTTCAGACACTTTGTGATTAAACTCATAAATGAATCTTCATCTTCCATACGAAGGTTTTCCCAATCGGAATCAAGGTTTTGAAGCCTAACTTCATTTTCACTGGTATTCCCTTCAAATACGGTTTCAAACCGTTGTAGTTTTGCTTTGCACCAAGTATCTCGGCAGCGTCATATACACCAATGTTCTTTGGAATGGTTGCATTTCCTATTGCCACAAAGGGAGCATCATAGACATTAACTACATAAACCCATGATTGAAAATCACGCGCTTGAAGAAAGGCACGCATAACAATTTTTCACCACAAGTAATTTGAGCCATCGAAGACTGGTGGTACGTTTATAGAGATAGCACCTCTTTCCATATCAGATCGCTACAAACACAGAATTATGAGGTCTTTAATGTGTTTGCCTGCTCTGATACCAATTGAAAATGCGGGGGTCTAACAACCACACCCAACAATTCGTTTGGTAATCTGAGAGGACTTTACTCCAATATACTTTTTAGAGAATCAACTAAACAGTCAGACTCAATATAGAGTAAAGTATATCAAAGAGTTTAATATCTCTAACTCGTAATTCAATCCGCAATCAGCAAATAGAAATTTGTGAGCCTGATTGAATATAACAAGAGTTACTTGAACGGTACCAAAAACCAATGTTCAAGTATCAATTAATGTAAATCAACAACCAAAGGTTGGATATTCTAATTGATTGATCTTAACGCACAACGTGTGGTATTTCAATTATATAACAAAATATAATGCGGAAAAGAAATAATACAGATACCAAAAAAATTTTAACGAGTGTTAGAGCATTGCTCGGTTGAACCCACCAAGCGTTGGTATGTCAAGTTTGGTTCATATTTTAATGAATCAAAACTCATGTTAAAAGTCGCTTGATTATGTTCTAGAGTCAACTTCGTATAGGTTAGCTTGAAAGTATTAGGATATAAGACATTACAAGTATTGCGAAGTCTTAAAGATGTGAAGAAGCAAGGAGCTACAACAACAACAATCATCCTTCCACTTGAGGTTAGTGATATTTGACTTGAACTGTTTCATTCCCTAACATATCTTTCAAGTCGTGCATATTGAAAACATAATTGTGAAGCATATTTGAACTCTAGATAGACATAGTATTAAGTGATACAATACGAGGTTTATTGCTTAACCATTAAACTTTGTAGATAAGACATCGCCATAATCATTGTATGGGTATGAGGTGAGGATTTCATCCTAGGGAACAATGTTTACACGTGTTCTGAGGAAGTAAGTTCATAAACTTGTTTGTGGACCGAAAAGGAAATTGCCAGGTGTTATTGGTTTTGTTATTCATTGCATATCTTATGAACAAACAATATGTGTGATTGAGTATAACCGCTCACAACTTGTTGTGTTCTTGGTAAAACTATTCACAAAGGCCTGACTTATGTATTGGTATAACTTTTATTAGTAAGACCAATCTTAAGTAATCACCTGTGGTATGATCGGGTTTGTGTGTTGGACCAAATATGGGAGAGGGGAACCGATCCTAGTAAGAGGTGAAGTACATCACAAGGGGAACCGATCCTTGTATGGGGTGCAGCAAGGTTTATAGCAGAAAGAGGAACCGATCCTATGGACATGTGCAACACGTTTTTAGGCAAAGGGGAACCGATCCTATGGACATGTGCAATACATATAAGTTAGATACCATATATATATGAGGAACCGATCCTAGTACCTAGTCAACCAAATTTTGTAAAGCTAGTGTGACTATGCATAGTACTCACATGGAGGTAGAACCGAAACTTGTTTTGGTAGAACCGTTAAACCCATGATTGTGATTGAATGTTGGTTTGATCAATCACATAGTTCTTGAAAGCCAGATGAACCAATTCTAAACTTGTTTGGAAGTGTGGCAAATCGGTTTCAAGGTTTTAAGTGTGAAAGATAACTTACAAAGTAAAGATGTCGACAAACTTTGAACACGTGCTGTGAATGTTTATTTCTTTAATTGTTCAAAGATATTCCTTAACGGCTAAGGGAAGAGAATCCCAGGATCGAAACATAAGTAAGTTAAGAATCTTTTAATTAAGGTTATTAATTTCATTTTGTAGGTAAATTCCAGAATTAGTAATGTGCATTTACTAATTAGATTTTCCGAGAGATTTCGATCATTATCTTTGGATAGAGCGTTTCCAAGAATTATGAGAACCGAATCTATGCTTTAATGAGTATCTTGAGAATATTTTTGGTTTTGGAAATTCCTTGGTGTCCAAACTTCCTTGTCTATAAATACTCGAAGTTCGCCTTTCTAGCAAACTAATCCTTCGTAACAACAGACTTCCTCTTTTGTTGTTTTTACTGGTGTAGCCGCCTATTCGGAGAGGAGAGTAACCTAATTAGGCGAAATCCCTTGCGGTCGCTCAGTTTAAAGTCTTCTTTGGGATTGAGAATCTCTAGCATGTACCGTTGGTGGGAAACTAGATAATTGTGGTTTATCTTTTGTTTTCGATTGATTTGATTGACTAACGGTGGTTGAAATCTGATTGCACCTAGTTTATTTATTCTTGAGAATCTTCTCTTCTGATATAAGATCCAATCAAACTAGTTCAGAGTTTCGACAGGGATCTTTATACTTTTGTGAGTTCTAAAGACGATCTTGTGATAATCCATTGTTAACAGACACCGTTCTTTGCGTGATTGATCACAACAGATTCAAGTGATTGTGTGAAGTTTTTTTATCCGAAGATTTGAAGACAAAGAAGATATTGAAGATCTGACTTGGGTTTTATAAACTTTGGTATGCACAATACTTGTTTCGGTAAAAGAGGATACAATTAATAATCGGTTTATCCTTGTGGTAGATTGGATTGATTAATTGACTAGATCGACATCAACACAGTTCTTCGGATTAAAGGTGTTGTTGGCTTAATCTTAAATGATTACTTCGGTAATTGATCATAAGATAGATCTAAGGACTTGACGAAGGAGTTTATGTTAAGATAAACAAAAGAGCCTTTGTCCGACTCATATCACTTGGTTGAATATAGTTGATACCAAACAGATTTGTTGTTCCTTTACTGTTTGGAATACGAACCAAAGGAATTGTTCCAAGTACCTGACTTATTTATAAGTCGGAGGCGTGGGAATACAGACGAAACTAGGTGAACTATAGGGTTAGTTACTTGGTCTCAACTATACGAAGTTGGGTGTAATTTTGTGTAGCGGCTTAATTCTGAGAGTATTCAATTCTGGACAAGGTCCCGGGGTTTTTCTGCATTTATGGTTTCCTCGTTAACAAAATCTTGATGTGTCATTTACTTTTATTTTCCGCATTATAATTGTTTTATTATAATTAAAGTAAATTACATAAACGTTAATTACTATTTACTTGATAAGTAATCCAATTGTGTTTGGTTAAGTCCGAACCTTTGTATCAAGTAAACATACTTCGTTGTTGTATTGTCTCGATCTGGTATCCATAGACAATCACACGAAGTGTGAACCGATTAGTTGTATTGTCTCGACTCAGTCCATAGACAATCACTTTCGGAGAAAGTACTTATAGGTAGGAGAGGTTTCAGCTTGAGGTATATCTGGGTGCCCTCGCCTTTTCAATTGGTATCAGAGCAGGCAAACACGAAAAGATCTAAAGGATGATTCAGTTAACGTAAGTCAAGATAATGAGAATAAGATCTCAAGGAAAACCAATGGAAATTGGTCTCAAAAGTCTTTTCGAAAATCAAAGAAAAAGTCTATGACTAATAATTTGATTGCGAATCAGGTTCCTGATCTGAAAAGAGTGAGTTCAAAACTCAAGAAACATGTTTTGGACTCGTCCCCAATTCATAGTAAAAAATCTTCTGAAAAGAGATTCGATTCACTTGTCTGCCCGAGTTCTGAATTTGCTAAAATGATGGAAAGGTTTTTCAAACATGTTGAAAATTTTTCAGAAAAGGGTAAATCCATTGACAGTCTAGATGATGTCCTAGATCTTATTATTCAAATGAATGTAAGAATATGTGAAGGAAAGCGAGAAACACTTAGTCTTCAAAATAATCTGATAGATTATGAGGAAAAAAAATTGGCTTTATGCAATGAAGTTCATCAACAGACTACAGAGTGTGAAATTCTTACTCAATCGCTGGAACACTCACAGAAAAGGAATAAGTTCCTTATTGAGAAACTTCTTACTATAACATGTCAAGAGGTATATCTGAACAAGTGTTTAGAAAAACATTTCCAACAAGGAATGAAAACCTTAAGAGGACATATAGAACGTCTTTAACAAGAGACGTTAGCAAATTGTCGGCTGGCAGATCTAGACAAAACGGGTTCAAGTTCAAGGAACATACCATCCTGGGCACAAGATGTAAGGATATTGTATCTCGCAATTCCCTTAACAAAAATATGGGTTCAGAACCCACGAACAAGAACATGATTATGTTTAAAAGGGAGAAAGATCTCCTGAGGTGTGTGATGAGGAATATCCTCATCCCAGTGCATAACTGCATTGGATTGTGCGTCCTTACTCTGCCCAATCTTCGGATGTAAGGAAGCACATATATGTGGGCAGCTGGTATCCTACTAATATCTCTTATTCAACATAGAGAGATTACACAACCTACCTTAAGGATATGTTAATCATCTTTACGTGTAGAAAGGTTGTCTTACAACAACTTGTGTAAAAAGGATAAGTTAGTATCTATTGATACCAATTTTATAGATAATCTCTTTGAAGTATATTGTGTTTCTGTAACACAATAGATGCGAAAATCTTTTCAAATCTTGTCATAATTATTTATTTAAGGTTGATATCTATGTTTGGAATGTGTTAAAAGTATTTCTTGTATTAGTACTCAACGTGTCAGAGAACTTGTACAAAATGATGTATTCTCAAACCAGATCTCAAGCACAACTTCTGAAAGCCTTGAGTGGAATGACTTTTAAGGAAAATATCCATCTTGATAATACCTTCAAGAAATCTGGTTGTGAAAATATCGATAATGAAAAGGATGATATGACTCATCTCCTTGTCCAAAACAGTTTAGATGATAAGGTTAATTTTGTCAATCTTCGACAAGTCCTCCTCAGTACCATCGAAACTCATCACAGACAGGCAGCATTACTAAGAACGGTTATCCGTAACCAAAGGAAGCTGATTAAACTTGGAATTGGTAATAGGGAGTATGCTAGGAATATTAATCGAAAGGTTAATACTTTATCCTGTGAACATAACCAAGGTACTGTGTGCAGAATCCGAGATATCAGTCGAGATGTTGTTGATGAAGATCCTGAAAAATTTGAGGAAATTGAGGATGATCTTTGAAAAACTTCTGTCGGAAGGTTATGAGAGAATAAGTTATTTGACGTATTACTTAATCTGGTTTAATAGATATCAATTTTTGATTTCTTTCATTGATTGTATTGGTCTATTATGAATAAAATTATTTGATTGGTAATTTTTCTTGTGATAGTTTTCGGTTTACATACCCGTGCTTAATTGCTTTTACCTTATTGCTATGCATGTTTATGGGATGTTTGATTTCGGTTTTACTACCTTAATATTCGATCTCATATATTGTGAACCCTTATGGTTTGGGTGACTTTTTGATTTAGCAGGATTAAGTTCTAGCCCATGTTGGTAGGCTTTATCAAAGGATCATGAGGGGTTCTGGTAGAAACAGTATGTGAAAAAGTCACAATATGTTGAATCAGTTTTAGTTTAGCATAAAAGCATATGTGTTTCGAGGGTTTTCAACTTTTGCTTACAATTGTTAAAACCGGTTTTCAACCTTTCTCTGGTAAAGGTTGAGGGTTGTTTTTATTCTTTTGTTTACGCATAAGGATGACAACGTGATGGTATTTCGATATCAATTCTCCCTGGACGAAGATGCAATCATATTGGAGAAGTGGATGCGAAATTTGAGGTAACAATCTTGTTAGTTAATTGTTTTCCTGTTTAAGAAAATCCTGAGTTTATATTATATATATTTGTTGCTTTTGCTTAACAAAATTTCGGTTCAATTGATATTTATTCCATGATGTGTGTGTGGATGTGTGATTCAATTGGTTCCGGTTAAGAAAAACTATTGTTATCTTGCTTTATTGTGTGGTATCAATTGTTTAGGCTTACAAAATTTCGGTAAAATTGATGTTGTGTGTGATTCAATTGGTTCCGGTTAAGAAAAATTATTGTTACCTTGCTTTTTTATGGTATCAATTGTTTAGGCTTACAAAATTTCGGTGCAATTGCGGTGCTTTTTATGTCTATGTTGTTTCAATTGCTTCCGGTTGAGGTGAATAATTATGCAAGTTGATTTATTTTGGTTTGCATGAATTATTTATGGCTTAACAAAATAAATTGTGTACGGGATGAGTTGTTTAGTCCAATTCGATTACGGATAAGAGAAACTAAGTTAATTCTGATCTTAGTTAGACTTATCAAAGTGAGGTTTCGATTATTCAAGTCTAATCTAATGCCTTAACAAGAAATGCTAGTTAAGTAACCTAGTACTTGTCTTGTTTAAAACTGAAAGGTCTAAGTTTATGGATAATTAGAACCTGATGAGAAAAATGGAGTTTATTTTTATTTTGGTCTTATCGAATTAAGTGATTGTTTTGAACAATCAGTTTAGCAAAGGGACTAAGGTGCTTAGTTGTTTTTGGTTTGCTAAACTAAATTGGAAAAATTATTTCGGACAATTGTTTCCTTGGTAACATATCAAAATAAAACTACTTGTAGTTTCGGTTTTGATATTGGTTATCAGAACATGATGTGTGGAACCCTCGTGCCTAACTCTACAGGTTTGCAAGTCTATTATGAGATTTGTAAGATTCTTTTCGTGTTGTCCTTTATTTTTTTGTATCTTTATCATTTTTGTGAAAAAAAGGAGAGAAATATATGGAGTAAACAAGTGATACTGGTATTGATTTTATATTAATTGGTATCGCTAGGGAAAAGAAAATTGGTGCTTGAACGTTTATCTAACGAAAGAGTGAAAGAACATACTAAGGTGGAGTAACATGTCATATGATTTGGTATAACAAAGACATGCCGATTGAATATCTACCTATCTTCCTTAGGGGAGTATTTGCTTTGTTATTACAATGTCAACATCGGCATTTTCAAGGATTGAATGTAAGCACTTTTATTGTGTTGTTGAATCGGGAATCAAGCGGATGTGTAACTAGTTCTTGTAATTTTTTTATCCATATGATGTAAGATTTTTGTCACTAAAATTGACAAAGGGGGAGATTGTTAGATCATTGCTCGGTTGAACCCACCAAGCGTTGGTATGTCAAGTTTGGTTGTCATATTTTAGTGAATCAAAACTCATGTTAAGAGTCGCTTGATTATGTACTAGAGTCAACTTCGTATATGTTAGCTTGGAAGTATTAGGATATGAGACATTACAAGTATTGCGAAGTCTTGAAGATGTGAAGAAGCAAGGAGCTAAAACAACAACAATTATCCTTCCACTTGAGGTTAGTGATATTTGACTTGAACTGTTTCATTCCCTAACATATCTTTCAAGTTGTGCATATTGAAAACATAACTGCGAAGCATATTTAAACTCTAGATAGACATAGTATTAAGGAATACAATACGAGGTTTATTGCTTAACCATTAAACTTTGTAGATAAGACATTGCCATAATCATTTGAATGCTATTGTGATTATGTATGGGTATGAGGTGAGGATTTCATCCTAGGGAACAATGTTTACATGTGTTCTGAGGAAGTAAGTTCATAAACTTGTTTGTGGACCGAAAAGGAAATTTCCAGGTGTTATTTGTTTTGTTATTCATTGCATATCTTATGAACAACCATTATGTGTGATTGAGTATAACCGCTCACAACTTGTTGTGTTCTTGGTAGAACTATTCACAAAGGCCTGACTTATGTATTGGTATAACTTTTGTTAGTAAGACCAATATTAAGTAATCACCTGTGGTATGATCGGGTTTGTGTGTCGGACCAAATATGGGAGAGGGGAACCGATCCTAGTAAGAGGTGCAGTACATCATAATGGGAACCGATCCTTGTAGGGGGTGAAGCAAGGTTTATAGCAGAAAGCGGAACCGATCTTATGGACATGTGCAACACGTTTTTAGGCAAAGGGGAACCGATCCTATGGACATGTGCAACACATATAAGTTAGATATCATATATATATGTGGGGAACCAATCCTAGTACCTAGTCAACCAAATTTTGTAAAGCTAGTGTGACTATGAATATTACTCACATGGAGGTAGAACCAAAACTTGTTTTGGTAGAACCGTTAAACCCATGATTGTGATTGAATGTTGGTTTGATCAATCACATAGTTCTTGAAAGTCAGATGAAACAATTATGAACTTGTTTGGAAGTGTGGCAAATCAGTTCAAGGTTGTAAGTGTGAAAGAGAACTTACAAAGTAAAGATGTCGACAAACTTTGAGCACGTGCTGTGAATGTTTATTTCTTTAATTGTTCAAAGATATTCCTTAATGGCTAAGGGAAGAGAATCCCAGGATCGAAACATAAGTAAGTTAAGAATCTTTTAATTAAGGTTATTAATTTCATTTTGTAGGGAAATTACAGAATTAGTAATGTGCATTTACTAATTAGATTTTCCGAGAGATTTCGATCATTATTTTTGTACAGAGTATTTCCAGGAATTATGAGAACCGAATATGTGCTTTAATGAGTATCTTGAGAATATTTTCGATTTTGTAAATTCCTTGGTGTCCAAACTTCCTTGTCTATAAATACTCTAAGTTTGCCTTTCTAGCAAACTAATCCTTCGTAACAACAAACTTCCTCTTTTGTTGTTGTTACTAGTGTAGCCGCCTATTCAGAGAGGAGAGTAACCTAATTAGGCGAAATCTCTTACGACCGCTCAGTTTAAAGTCTGTCTTGGGATTGAGAAGCTCTAGCGTGTATCGCTAACTGTGGTTTATCTTTTTATTTTCGATTGATTTGATTGACTAACTATGGTTGAAATCTGATTGCACCTAGTTTGTTTATTCTTGAGAATCTTCGCTTCTGACATAAGATTCACTCAAACTAGTTCAGAGTTTCGACAGGGATATTTAGACTGTTGTGAGTTCTAAAGACGATCTTGTGATAATCCATTGTTAACAGACTCCGTTCTGTGCATGATTGATCACAAGAGATTCAGGTGATTGTGTGCAGTTTTTTTATTGAAGATTTAAGAAGATATGAAGACAAAGAATATATTGAAGATCTGACTTGGGTGTTATAATCTTTGGTGTGCACAATACTTGTTTCGGTAAAATAGGATCCAATTAATAATCGGTTTATCCTTGTGGTGGATACGATTGATTAATTGAGTAGATTGGCATCAACATAGTACTTCGGATTAAATGTGTTGTTGGCTTAATCTTAAACGATTAATTCTGTAATTGATCATAAGATAGATCTAAGGACCTGACGAAGGAGTTTATGTTAAGATAAATAGAAGAGCCTTTGTCCGACTCATATCACTTGATTGAATAGAGTTGATACCAAATAGATTTGTTGTTCCTTAACTGTTTGGAATACGAACCAAAGGAATTGTTCCAAGTACGTGACTTATTTATAAGTCGGAGGCGTGGGAATACAGACGGAACTAGGTGAACTACAGGGTTAGTTACTTGGTCTCAACTATATGAAGTTAGGTGTAATTTTGTGTAGCGGCTTAATCCTGAGAGTATTCAATTCTGGACAAGGTCCCGAGGTTTTTCTGCATTTGCGGTTTCCTTGTTAACAAAATCTTGCTGTGTCATTTAATTTTATTTTCCGCATTATAATTGTTTTATTATAATTAAAGTAAATTACACAAACGTTAATTCCTATTTACTTGATAAGCAATCTTATTGTGTTTGGTTAAGTCTGAGCCTTTGTATCAAGTAAACATACTTCGTTGTTGTATTGTCTCGATCTCGTATCCATAGACAATCACACGAAGTGTGAACCGATTAGTTGTATTGTCTCGACTCAGTCCATAGACAACCACTTTCGGAGAAAGGACTTATAGGTAGGAAAAGTTTTATCTTGAGGTATATTTGGGTACCCTCGCCTTTTCAACGAGGAAAACTGAAAATGCAGAAAAACCTCGGGACCTAGTCCAGATTGAATACCACACTGTATTAAGCCGTTATAGACTCTATCCTACTACCAATTAACTTCGGACTGGACTGTAGTTGAACCCTAATCAATCTCACACTGATTCATGGTACAGTTGCGTTCCTTACGTCTCTGATCCCAGCAGGATACTACACACTTGATTCCCTTAGTTGATCTCACCCACAACCAAGAGTTGCTATGACCTAAAGTCGAAGACTTGATAAACAAATATGTCTCACACAAAAAAGTCTATGGATTGAATAAATCTATGTCCCACAGAAATACCCAAGAGTTTTTGTTCCACCTTTTGATAAATCAAGTTGAACAGGAACCAATTGATAAACCAGACTTATATTCCCGAAGAACGGCCTCGTATTATCAATCACCTCACAATAATCTTAATCGACTAACGAAACAAGATAATGTGGAATCACAAACGATGAGACGAATATGTTTGTGATTACTTTTATCTTTCCTATCGTAGAAATTAATCTCGAGTCAATTATTTCAATTGAACTCAATAAGATAGAATCGAGCAAGATCAGAACACGCAACTACAAAGAAAATATTTGGGTCTGGATTCACAATCCCAATGAAGTCTTTGAAGTCGTTAACCTACAGGGTTTTGATAGAAACCTAAGGTTGAAGGAGAATCGACTTTAGTTTATACAACTAGCAACATACATGAGGTGTGGGGATTAGGTTTCCCAGTTGCTAGAGTTATCCTTTATATAGTTTTCAAATCAGGGTTTGTAATCCAAGTTACCTTGATAAAAAAAACATTCAATATTCACCGTTAGATGAAAAACTTGATTCAACCAAGCTAATATCTTTCAACCGTTAGATCGAACTTAGCTTGTTACACACAAATGAAATGTACCCTCATTTAGGTTTATGTAACCGTACCTTAACGTGTACATCATGTTGGTTCAAAAATAGTTAACTGAGGTTATCCATATGATTACTCTCATATCAACCTTATTCATCTTAACCATAACTAGTTCAAATGACTCAAATAAAACTAATTAAAGAGTTGTTCAATTGCTATATTCTCATAGAATTATACAACAACACAATTGAAACAAAGTCGGTTTGATTCACTCGAATCAATCATGAACATTATAGACACGGTTTGCAAAGATTGCATTCCTTATTATATAAATGTTCATGTTCATAAATGATTTTAGAACTTTAACCTTCAAGTATGCAAACGGGTACGCATACTTGAAATACCCAGACAAAGATTGGGTTTTGTCAGTACGCAAACGAGTACGCGAACTTTCAATCCCAGTATAAATTCTCGGACATGAACTTGTACACCAGTACGCAAACGGGTACGCATACTTAGGTTCCTGGATTTCTCAAACCAACAGGTACGCAAACGGGTGCGGATACTATGATTCCCGGACATGGATTACATATGCGCAAGGGTGCACAACATGACATATCCAATAATGGTTAAGTGTTCCAAACTCTTATTTCAATCATTGAAACTTTCTTAGATGATGACAATAGTCGTTTTTCACATACTATTAGCATCAAAGCGATTTTCAAGTTATTGAAATAATCATAACGAAACATTCCAAAACAAAACCAAATGATTATATCACACAAACCATGTAATATATTACTCGGTAATTTTCACATGATATAAGATGAACTTTGTCGAAACGAAAGCTTGCCAACACATATTTCGATAAATATGTAAGCGAGATAAACTCAGCTCGAAATCTCAAATGTGTATATAGAAAACTATATCGTAATAAGAATTATGTCTCAATATAGGAGATAGAGTAGAAATAGACTTTCCAAGTGATAGATGAGTTTAAGTCTCCACATCTCTTTTGTCGATGAAGTTCCACAAGATCCCCTTAGTAGTTCTTCGTCTTCAAATGATGAACGCCGTGAAGTCTAAGCTCAACTACACAATCTATGTCCTAATCCGAGACATCTATAAATAGGCTAGAAATCAAGACTTATAGTTTTGATCACTAACATTGACAAACATGCTTGAGATAGCAACGTATGCGAGTTCGACCGAGCAGTGCTCTAATGGTTTTGATTTTTTTCCTAGGAGGTTCATAAACATAATCTATAAAAAAATCTCTAAAGCGATTTTTTTTCTCAATCATGATTACATTAAAATTGTTTGAGGTTATTGATTATTTTTCAGAACAAAAATGCTTTATCTAACGAAGGGAAATCCTGAAAAATCTCCCGCGTGAGAGAAAACAGGTGACCCCACTTCCACTGCTACAATCCCAATGCTAGAAAGTTTTACTCTCGTCCGTCAAACCCTCTATCGGATAGGAGTAATTAGCTGTGACACGTTCACTTAAAAGAAATCCTTTTGTTGCTACGTGGTGTAAAACCGCGGTGTGTGTAGAATTACTCTTTTCATAAACATTAATTATATCTTGTATCTTACATAAATTCTATTATAAAAATTAGAATTTTTTATTGTTGTTGATTCAGGGACTTAATAATTTTCTTACTCCCTTCGTCCCTAATGTAGGTGACATTTTCTAATTCTCTTAGAACAAGGAAAACATATACATGTCATAAATATTCACCACTTTTCTTATTTTACCCTTTATCTCACATTCGCAAGACAAGAAACATTAACTTACTTGTTATGATACCCATGCATTATAAATAAGGATATATGTGGAAAAAACATCCTTGAAATTGGAACTGCGCCTATCTAATGGGATTAGAAAATTTATAAACTCCGCCTTTATAATAGGGATGGAGGGAGTATTATTTTGGGATATATATAATAATTATGTATAATTTTTTAGGTTATGCGGATTGATTATAAAGAACGCGCAATTGAGGGATAATTTTATTAACTGGGGGATACAGGAAAAAGACAAAAACGGGATTTAAATAGTAAATCAAGGTCACTCCCTATCCGAATAATTTATATAATTCCTAATCTATCCCTTACTAATCATGTTTAGAGGTTAAATATAATTAGTTAAGTTAATAGATTAGTTTGATATCATTAGAATGAATCATTATCATTGAATTTGTTGATGCAACAACATCAAATCAAGATATTTATGATCATGAAGGTTTAGGTGAAGAACCAACCAAGGAAAGTAAAAAAGCTGAACATATAAGTGCTCTAATTACTCATATATAGGTATTAATGTATTGAAATTTGTTTTTTTTAGTTCATTGAATTCTCCATTGTTGCACCTGAAAAACTTAGTGCCGGCAAGGTAAAAGTATGAATACCATGTCGGTGGTGACCAAATCGGCAAGGTATTCATACTTTCACCATGCCGATACACAATATCCCCAAATTTTGAAATTGTAAGTACACTGCCGGCACAGAAAGTTCATTATCGAGCATGCTGGTAGTAGTGCCAGCATGGTCGATTCTCAAGTGTACCGTGCCGATTTGAGGACAAAAACATACATAAATTATTTCTGAAATAACAAGTATCGACATGGTATTCGTCCTAAAAACCATGCCGAAACTAATATCGGCATGGCATTCATCCTAAAATCCATGCCGGCACAAAAAAAATAGTAGGGTATTCATCATGAACACAAGCTGGGAGTGGATTGAAACTGAAACAGAAAAAGTTTCAGTTTATGATTCTAACCCAAACAAAGTTTTAAAACAACAACAACACTTTAAATATGATTGGGTATCATATACCTTCTCAATGAAGCCATTTCTTCTTCTTCTTCTTCTTGCTCAACAAAAATTCAATTTAACCTATCTTTAAGAACTTGTTAGGGATTGATTTTGATTTTGATTTTTAGTTTTAAATTTTAATTTAGATGGAAGGGTATTTTAGTATTTCCGCCACCAAGAAACACCCCTTAGCGGACAATATTGGATGGGGTTAGTAATTCATATCCCCCAATTAAAAAAAGTATCCCCAAATTGCGCGTTGATTATAAAGGTATATGTTAGTTAAGCATTTATTTTTAATAGGTTATGGTTTATAAAGAACCCACAGTTGGGTGATACTCTCGCAAATTAGGGAATACTCACAGTTATATGGAATTGGATTTTGGCAAAGGGGGTATTCTTTAGATGAATTGCTAATATTGTCCTTCACCCTAATAAAAACTAAAAAGAAAAACCTAAATCATTTTATCAGGGGAATACTTACGGTTATACTTACCATTACAATCTCTGATTACATCCAAATCTATATCGAAACAATGGTGCTCACTCACTTCTAATTGAGATTTCCTTCACAAACATTTCCTTCGAAATCCATCACGATCATCCATCTCAACTTTATATTAGATCGAGAACTATTTCGCTCGATATGGGAAAGAATCGAATCCGTATACGATTACATCAATCTTGATGGTGATATGAATGGTAATTATTATGTACCGTTTGAAAGCTTAAGTTTTGCTAAAATTGATTGTTTTTAATTAGGGATATTTTGACTTTGGGTCACACAAAAGTGACCAGGGTTGCGTTTGGGTCACGGAGAAATTTTAATTAGAGTTTGGATCACTTGACCGTGGTTGAACTTTTTGACAATTATCTAATTATTTATTTTTTAAAATTAATTTCAATATGTCTAACTCCGTTAGCTGCCGTTACCACGTGTCATCCCACCTCACTCACCTCTACCTCCAACGTTGTATCTCTTCCTCCGATGAAGATGTACTCCTCCGGTGAAGATGAACATAAAAGCGTTAAATCCAAGTGAACAAAGAAACCGATTACCACTTTCTCACATTAAGGCCATGTACTTGTATATTAGAATTGTCAAGTTAGTCAGGTCATATGACTAACTGCTTAGCCGACTGTTTGTTGTACATAATCTCAGTCTACCTATTTTCTAGCTATATTAGTTCTAGTCTTCCGGTTCTCTTGTTCACCTATTCTTCTGTTGTATTCGTTACTCTATTCTTATCTTTGTAACCTACTGTGATTGTAACCGAGTATATATACACTTATCAATGAATTGATTCTCTACACAGTTGTGAGAGAAAAACAACCTTGTCTCCATAATTCTTTATGGTATATACAGAGCTAGGTTAGAAATTTTTTCTGAAACCTAATCATCATGACTCTAGAAGACACCCAATCAAACCAATCCTCTTCAGTCATTCCTCCATTAACTTCTGAAACAGATTCTGTTTTATCACCATCAATCCATAGTATGTTCATCCCTCCGATAATCCGACCTCAGTCATCTTCACCCCTCTCCTCACAAGTGACAACTACTGCACTTGAGGTGGAGGCATGACCAAGGATTTAAGTGCGAAAGGGAAGACTGGTTATATTGATGGTACCGTTGATAGACACATTTTTGTGTCTAAATTATACTCAATGTCTCTATTGTTAGTGCTCGATTTTTGTACTAATTTTGATGCTTTGTGTGTTTGTAGGTGTTTTTGGAGAAATACACTTGTGTGGAAAAAGTTGCTCAAAAAGTGCTATTTGGACTCCCGGATAAAAGTACTAAAGGCACCCTCAATTTGGATAAGGGGCACCTCAGTTGGGCACCTGCTATTCGCACCCCCAGTTTGGTTAGAGGGACACCATCTTCTACCTTTCAAATCTGTTTTTGGCGGGAAAATCTGATTTCAAAGAACCAGAATTAGGTTTGGCAGTTTGGACGAGAATGAAGGAGACTCAACGACTGGAAATTGTTGGGATGAATTGAATGGTGGTAACAGACGTGGTATGGTCGATTTCGTCAGCTATATTTGGCTATATTTGGCTAAATTAGAATCAACACATTTTCTTAAGAATGACTACTACCCTCACTGTGGTCAATTTTGTAAGTCAAACCTGATTGACTTAGAGGATCCTCAATTATTTAGGTTATTATTATGTGCTTCTAAATTTTTATTTGAGTTTTTACAGACTCTAGGACCTAATAATTCGGATCTCACTTTTGAGGAGTTGCAGCCTAAAGAAATATATTTAGACCCTTTTATAGAACCTGAACCTGAACCACAATTAGATGTAGTTGTCTTAATCAGGAAACTAGGTAAGGGCATGCTAGTCTTGTTCATTTTCTTGGTTCACTGCAGTTTCCTTTGGTCAGTTCTATTTGGTTTTGAAGACCCGCAGTTATTCCGGCTACTGTTATACGGTTCGAGTTGACTAATCCTTTCCTAAGTCTGGCTGAAGACTTTAAACTTAGAACTTCTTGGGAGGTAACCCATGCTCATGCAACATGGTAATATCTTTCCTTAACTCTTTTTCTTCAAGTAGTAACAGTTTATCCTTGTTCATGCTTTTAATTTTATCTTTAGAACATCGTTGACAATGTTAGATTTAAGTTTGGGGGTGGGGAAGAACTTTTTAGTTGCACTTTTGAAACTTCTAGCGTCACATGGTATCCGGTTAGCTAAGTTTACATACTGTTTCTTACCGAAAAGATAGAAATTGGAATGCTAGGGATAACAACCTTTTGAGACATTAGAGAAAAAGACATTGAGATCCTTGAAATTCAGGAGAGAACTTGTTCCTTTTAGAGGGTAACCGTGATGGACCTAACCATACATGATGGAAAGGCAAGTAGGTCAGGAAATGCCAGAAAGACAAAGCAACCTCACAATGTAGTCTTAGTTACTGGATTGCGACTCTCTATCAGTAGAAACTTATCATCATGAACAAGCGGAGCGACATCAAAATCTATGAAGAAAGTTGAAGACGTTTTAGGTTTAGAAGCAACAATAGAAAAGAATGATTCAAAAATCAAAGTTGAAGTTATAAGATCAAATGATATAAGTTGTTAGAATCCATGATACCAAGACATCACAAGTTGCGAAGATCCAAGTTTTGAAAGTCCTTCTCTCATGGCCATGTAAATTGTTGTCTTGTAATTTTTGTTTCAAAAAAAAAAATAAAAAAAAAATAAAAGAACACAAAGGAAAAAAAAATGAAAAATGAAAAAAAATCGTCGTTACGTTTTGTTCAATAAGGCCAAAGGGAAGTAGAAATTTATAAGTCAAGCAAGAAATCGAAGAGAAGAGTTAATTGTCAAGGTTCTATGAGGTTCGATAGTTTATCATCAACAGTTGAAGACCGAATAAGACGTTGTTTCTACTGAGCACTATGAGAGAGTCGAAGAAAGATACATTTGGTTGCTTTGTTAGTCCGCTTTCAATCTGGCACAAGATCTTTCTAGCACTGGTTTAACTCATCACACGTAATTAGTCCAGCTGTGTAGCAGATGTCCCTCTCATCTTTATCTCTCTCCTAATCTTATCCAGCTGTAAAGCAGCGGACGCATCTTACAATGTTTATCTAGCTGTGTAGCAGATATCTCTTTATCTAGCAGTGTTGCGGATGTGTCTCCCTTTTCTTCAGTCAGCTTTAGAGATGACACCTTTAATTTCTCTGGCATTCTAGTTACTTGGAGATAGGTTGAGAATATGTATGTCCTGATAGATCTTTGGATACTTGTGACCAATTAGAAGTAATGGTTTTGTGGGCACACCTCTGGTAAACCCTCCCAAGATTAACTCGGTTTTATTTTTTTATTAGTTTTGCTCGAGGACTAGCAAACAATAAGTTTGGGGGTATTTGATAGACACATTTTTGTGTCTAAATTGTACTAAATGTCTCTATTGTTAGTGCTCGATTTTTGTACTAATTTTGATGCTTTGTGTGTTTGTAGGTGTTTTTGGAGAAATACACTTGTGTGGAAAAAGTTGCTCAAAAAGTGCTATTTGGACTCCCGGAGAAAAGTACTAAAGGCACCCTCAATTTGGATAAGGGGAACCTCAGTTGGGCACCTGCTATTCGCACCCCCAGTTTGGTTAGGGGGACACCATCTTCTACCTTTCAAATCTGTTTTTAGAGGGAAAATCTGATTTCAAAGAACCAGAATTAGGTTTGGAAGTTTGGACGAGAATGAAGGAGACTCAACGACTGGGAATTGTTGGGATGACTTGAATGGTGGTAACAGGCGTGGTATGGTCGATTTCGTCAGCTATATTTGGCTAGATTCTCGGTGAGAAGAAAACAGGGGAGTGCGTAGTTGAGAAGAGTTTTTCACGGGATTGTACGTGTTTTCTGTGCATGGCGTAAGATGGATGTGTGTTTAACTACTTCTGGGACGTGTTTCAGACTAATTGGAGTGTGTCAGATGTGCAAAGACGCGTGAAGATTCTAAACAGGGAAGAAATCTACGTATCTTGCATGGGAATATTTTTTATTAACTGCCGGGAATTATTTGGAGTTATGAGAACATATTCTCGGTCAGAATGGGTATATATAGGCTGCTAGCACCACATGTAGAGGGTGTCGACAGTCTGGGGGGCTGAGGAGAGCCAGAGAAGAAGAAATTCGAGTTTTCCCAAACTCGGTTTCTGCTGCTGCTGCTGCTGATGAACATGAAGAACACGAAGAACGAACCTGCACCAGCAGTCGTTTTTCTACAGTAATAATGACTCACACCTGTGCGTCGTACATCAGACAAACTTATTTGCTACAGCGTTTGCGACACAGCTGCAGCAGTCTTATTTTGTCACTGAGGGTCGTAGTTCTCTGGTTTGTAACAAATATAATTGTTACAAACCCGGTTTTATTGTATTTCTCATATTCTCATCATTTGTAAACCATTTTTGAGCATCAATGAAATTCTTTGAGAGGTTTTCCAACATGATGAGCGGCTAATTCTCTCGTAACCAAGGCAATGGATGAAGCTATTCACACATGAACAATGGGTAACTATTTCATTTTCTCTAATATTTAATTATAATTCACTCAATCACTGCTTTTGCAGAGTTCTTAAAAGTTTACATAATTTTCTTCATTAGTTGTGATTCAATTAGATAGGTTATGCTTTGGTTAGATAATCTATGCTTAAGGGATACAATTAATATTTGAGAATATGTTTGATTATTTGTGGATTAAGAAATAAATGATTAAAAGGATAATTAGAGTTATGAAATATTTGACATCATTCATGTGTAATAGTGGATTCTAGTGTCTTGGTTACCTCTCGCCCACTTTGTTAATATTTTTGTATATAATTTTATTAAATCTTTAAATTTAATCTTCACAAGTCTGAGAGTTTGAACCTCGTTACTACAACATCATCAAAAACAAAATCAACCGTCAAAAATCCAACCTCTCCCACACTGGACTCGTTGTGATGATTGAGTCGGTAGCTGGATTTCCAATTCAGTAGATCCGTCGACTAGATCCAGCACCATGAACTTTCCGTCTGCCATAGAGCAATGGCTAGAGATCAAATCCCGGTTTTCTCACCATAATGCATCGAAGTTGTATGCGATTAAGCAATCAATTTCCACTTTTAAACAAGAAAACTTGAATATGGCGATGTACTACCCTCAACAGAAGACTCTTTGGGATCAGCTGGATACTTTCCGACCCATCGAGCCTTGTATTTGTGGAGCAGGTAAGAATTATGTCGATCATCATAATCAAGATAGGTCAATGGAATTTTTGCAGGGTTTGCATGAAAGGTTTTCTTCTCTGCGAAGTCAGATCCTCCTAATGGAACCCATGCCATCTCTTGCTAAGATCTACAACCATGTTAGGAAGGAGGAGGAACAACAGGGAATGAATTCCTCTTCTATTCCTGCAATTGAATCAGCAGCTTTATATGCTTCTCGTTGTGATTCTCGTAATCAAAGGTTCTCGTCTACACAAACTGGAAGCAGCAGCAGCATCAATTCTGGAAACAACAAAAGACAGCGGCCATTCTGTGACCATTGCAACAAGCACGGTCATACAAGGGCCACATGCTGGAAACTGAACGGGTATCCAAAGGACTTACCAAATCCCAGAGATTCTGATTCCTTTCCTGCTGCTACCATCCCTGCAACAACTCCTGTGCCAGCCGTTGCTGCACCAACTATAAGTGCAACACAATATGCAGGTCTCCTTTCGCTACTTGATCCAGTCAATGAAGGTACAACCATTCTCTCATCTGCCCATTTTGCAGGTCCTATTTTATCTTGTTCAACTCATGTATGGATAGTAGATAGTGGTGCTACTCATCACATATGTTCATCTCTTTCTTTTTTTACTACTTATACTTTGGTTACCAAACCAATTAGTGTTCAAATGCCGGATGGATCCCTTACCTCCGTGACACACATTGGCAATATTGATTTGTCTCCAACTCTGAAATTACTAGATGTTTTTCATATTCCGAGTTTTAAATTCAATTTAATCTCTGTCATCCAATTGACTAGTTCAGCCAATTGTTGTATCAAATTCTCAAAAGATTGTTGCATCTTTCAGGACCAGTCCATGAACACGGAGATTGGATGGAGTAAACGCATCGCTGGTCTCTATCATTTCATATTTCGTCCATTTTCTTTATCATTTTATGCAAATAAGCCTATGGATACATGGCATCGCCGTCTCGGCCATCCTAGTGTGGATTGTTTTCGTTTTTTAGATTCCAAATTTTCTTATATTAGCTCGCAGTTTGTTCATTCCTGTGATGTATTCCCTATGGAAAAACAAACACGTTTGAAATTTAATAAAAGTTAGTCTTTGTCTTCACGACCTTTTCAATTGATTCATGCTGACACTGGGGCCCTTTTGCAACTACATCGTTTACTGGTGCTAAATATTTTCTGACTATTGTGGATGATTATACTAGGTGCACTTGGGTTTATCTCATGAAAACTAAATCAGAAACATTAAAATTTCTTAAATATTTTTTTGCTTTTGTTATCACTCAATTTGGTCATTCTATTACCAACATCTCTTCTGGTATCAATAAACTTCTCATTCCCCAATTACAGACTTTCCGTTCTGATAATGGGTCTGAATATAATTCAAAAGAATTACAAGCTTGGTTTCATCAAAACGGTGTTTTACACCAAACCAGTTGTGTTTCCACACCACAACATAATGGTGTTGTCGAACTTAAACATCGACATCTTCTTAATGTCGCACGCTCATAAAGATTTCAATTTAATTTGCCACTGCGCTTTTGGGGTGAATGTATTCTTACTGCTGCCTATTTAATCAACTTAATGCCCACTCCAGTTCTTGCTCATAAAACTCTGCATGAACTATTGTTGCATAAATCACCGAATTATATGTCTTTAAGGGTGTTTGGTTGCTTATGCTTTTGCAAAAATACGAAATTATCTCATAAATTCGATCACAGGGCCAAACCAGGCATCTTCATTAGCTATCCTCACGGCCAGAAAGGGTACAAGATTTTTGACCTGGAATCCAAGAGTATTTATGTATCACGGGATGTTGTTTTTCATGAAAATCGATTTCCTTTTCATGATATACATACTCCTTCTGCTGTACCAACACTCGTACAACATTTAGAGTTCACTGATTACGATTCTATTTTTGATTCGCAGTCATCCTCTTCTATGCAGTTGTCTCCCAACTCACATCATGATGCTACTGTATCCATCCCTGAAATTTCTACAAGAAATTCTGATTCCGCTGCTATTTCAGGTAATTCTGAATTGTTATCTTCTAATTACTCTAACACCGATCCTTCTTCAGGTGTTTAGCCTGCTGTACCTGTACAACCATCACCATTTTTGCCTATCAGCAATTCTAGTCATTCTGCTTCGCAGACCATTCCAGTTGTGAATCCCCCAGTTGGTTCTGTACTTCCTATTACAGATTCCACTTCTGCACTCGCACCTGCAACTGCACTTACACCTACACCTGCACCTGCACTTCCTTCCATTGAATCAACGCCTCTACAATCTGTACCTACAGTTTCCGCTGATTCTCGTTCTTCTAGGATTCGAAATCCACCAGATTACTTAAAAGACTATCATTGTTTTGCTACTGAATGTAACTCCATTTTAGCTCACCCTATGACTCATTATTTGTCATTCGATGGTTTTTTCACCATCTCATAAAGATTTTCTTGCCGGGGTCATCTTATCTGAGGAACCCAAATCTTATTCACAAGCTACTCAATGCCCTAAATGGTGTGCAACCATGGCAAAAGAGATAATGTCTCTCGAAGCTAATGATACTTGGATTATTGTTGATTTGCCACCAGGGACTGCCATTGGATGCAAATGGGTGTTTAAAATCAAATTTAATTCTGATGGCACCGTGGAATGATACAAGGCTCGGCTCGTGGCAAAGGGATACACTCAACAGGAAGGTATCGAATACTACGACACTTTTACGCGAGTAGCCAAACTAGTGACTGTTCGAGTTTTACTGTCTATTGCTGCAATTAAAGATTGGTCTCTCCATCAACTCGATGTCAATAATACATTTCTTCAGGGAGATCTAGATGAAGAAATATACATGAAAATCCCTCCAGGTCTGGCACGAAAAGGTGAGTCCAAAGTTTTTAAACTTAAGAAATCCATTTATGGTCTTAAGTAAGCCTCTCGTCAATGGTTTGCTAAACTTTCCTCTGTTTTACTAACGGAAGGATTTCATAAATCTCTATGTGATAATTCACTCTTCACATATCATCAAGGAACAACATCTATTTTTGTTCTTGTCTATGTTGATGATATCATCATTACTGGCACATATGATGATTTTATTAACTCCCTTAAAGCACGCCTTGCTTCTCATTTTTCGATTAAAGATCTTGGTCGCCTTCAATATTTCTTAGGAATTGAAGTTTCCCGATCATCTAAAGGTATTTTTTTTGTGTCAACGAAAATATACTCTTGACATTCTTAAGGATTCTGGACTCACAGGTACTCGTGTTTCATCTATTCCGATGGATATACATCTTAAATTACTACCTATCGATGGTACAAAATTATTTGATTCCGGCTTTTATCGCCGTCTAATTGGCCGTCTCTTATATCTTACCGTCACTCGTCCAGATATTACATATGCCGTAAATTATTTGAGTCAATTCATGCAACTTCCGCATACTGCTCATCTTGATGCTGCTTATCGTGTCTTGCGCTATCTTAAAAGTACCATTGGGCATGGAATTTTTTTTATCTTCATCCAATAATCTTTCTCTACATGGATACACAGATTCAGACCGGGCAGGATGTCCTATCACTAGGCGTTCTACTACAGGGTATTTAGTCACAATAGGATCCAGTCCTATTTCTTGGAAATCAAAGAAGCAACCAACAGTTGCTCGTTCTTCAGCTGAAGCTGAGTATCGTGCATTGGCTAACTTAACAGCTGAGCTTCAATAGTTACGATATCTTTTTACTGACATGCACATTTCATGTCCTCTTCCTATCACTATTTCATGTGATAGTCAAACAACAATTCATATTGCTCAGAATCCTGTATTTCACGAACGAACTAAACATATTGAAATTGATTGTTATTTTGTTCGTGAGAAATTGCTCAGTGGCTTGATTTTACCAAAGTATCTTCCATCTTCTGATCAGCTTGCAGATGTTTTCACAAAGCCTTTAGGAGCTCCTCAATTTGGCCATTTGGTTCGCAAGTTGGGTGTTCGTTCAGGCTCTACCGCTCCAACTTGAGGAGGTATTAGAATTGTCCAGTTAGTCAGGTCATATGAATAACTGCTGCTTAGCCGACTGTTTGTTGTACATAATCTCAGTCTACCTATTTTCTAGCTATCTTAGTTTTAGTCTTCTGGTTCTCTTGTTCTCACCTATTCTTCTGTTGTATTCGTTACTCTATTCTTATCTTTGTAACCTACTGTGATTGTAACCGAGTATATATACACTTATCAATGAATTGATTCTCTACACAGTTTTGAGCGAAAAACAACCTTATCTCCATAATTCTTTATTGTCGGAAAAAGCGGTAATATATATACACACACAATTCCTGTATAACTACAAATATTCCACTTAAAAGAGCGAAAAAGATTATACAGGCAGGGGTATACCACTTGTAATGTCCATTGAATTTTAAGAAACAAATTGATTGACCAGAGCAGCAGAAAGAGAAGGGAGGGAACTGATTGCATGACCTGAGGTTCGGGCATTTTATCGAACATTTATTAAGCACAAACTGGTGCTATTGTTGAAAGTTGAAGAAACATCTTTTGTAGCTCTATAATTCTTGCAACTTCGAATTCACAGTAAACCCAAGTTCCCTAAACATCAACAGACTCCAAAATTACTTCGTATCACATCAATTTCTATCGGCAGAAACAACCACCCAAAACCTTACCAATCTTCATTACAAGCTACGTATACAAAACCCTTGATTCCTAAGGTCCTAATACTTCAACCGAAAACCTCAATTTCAAGTTTCAGATCGTGAATGGAAAAACCCTAATCCATTCCTAGGTTTTCTATTGAAGAAAATGAGGAAAAGGTCTTCCCTTCATGTAAAAATCATGATTTGGATCTGATTAAAGAAGAGAGGACCCTAAAACAATTTTGGGGGTTTTGATAATCAAAATTTGAATTTTCTCTACCAAATCATTCAAAGATGATGGAGGCGATGATGAACGAGAGAGAGAACCCAGAGAAGTTAAAGTAGCAGGAGAAACGAGAGAGAGAACTCACAGCCCTTGACTAGTGGCCCTTTTTCACCGGTGTCAAACAGAAGTTACAATGGCCGTGTTAGTAAATAAATGGAAGTCTGGTATTTATTTGGTTATTTAAGTGTTTAATTAACTTTTTTAACTGTCAACGCGGTCAAAGACAGTCACGTGACCCAAACTCTAACTAAAAAAATTTCGTGACCCAAACGCAACACTGGTCACTTTTAATATCCCTTTTAATTAAGATTGCTCAATCTTATAATAGTCTATTTCTTTGTAGTCGTTGCCCATTTGATATATATATATATATACATATATATTACATTCTCAATCACTAATCTATACAGTATGTTGCCTCGGTCGAAATTGAGAAAAAGTGGGTTCAATTTCAGCAACAATGTTAGTTTATTTTATGATCCCTATGCAGATAGTGGTTATCCAGTTGCACTGCTATGTTGGAAATTTCACCATAGTCGGCATTGCGAGTGATGCTTTTACCTATGCCGGCTGTGGCTATACCAATGCCGAATATGTGATTTTCAATGTAGATTGTTGTAGAAAAAAGGATTCCCCAACATCAAAATCCTCCTTACAGTCTCTCACATCGATCAAATATTCCAAATTCCTCCTTCTTATTCTTATATCGATCAATCCTCACTATAATGACCAGTGATAATTGGGAGGGTTTTCCATGCGTTCTCCTTGTTGTTTGTTTTATTTTTATTTTCTTTTAGCGCGTGTTGCTCGGTAAACGCTTTACGGCTTTTGTCTCGGAATGGATCCTTGTTCAGCGAAATTTTGTGGTAATTGTGTACTACCTTTATAAGATCATTTCCATATATATTTGTAGTTTGTACTGCCCCCTCTTTTTTTTTCAACAATCCCGAAAGCTTACTAATGCACTCATATTCTGGAATATATGTTATGTTGTTATTGTTAGAGCACTGCTCGGTCGAACTCTCAAGTGTTGCTATCTCAAGCTTGTTTGTCAAGTTTAGTTGATCAAAACTATACACTTGATTTCTAGTATACTTATATCTATGTCTCGGATTAGGATAGAATGTGTAGTTGAAATTTATGCTTCACGGCGTTCACCAATTGAAGAAGAAGATCTACTAAGGAGCTCGGAGAAACTTCATTAACAAAAGGTATGTGGAGACTAAAACTTATCTATCACCCAGAAGTCTATTCTATTTTATCTTCTAATGAGATTAAATCGTATATCTACATAGACTTTTACATTATACACATTTGATAATTCGAGCCGAGTTTATATCGCTTACCTATTTCTCGTAATATGTGTTGGAAGCTTTTTGCTTTTATTATGTTCATCGTATTCTTTAAAAGTTTAGTTGGAAACAATTTATTTGTTGGAAACTAAATATTAAGTCAAAAGATGATCATGTGAAAATTACCTTGAACATCTTACATGATTTGTGTGAGATAATCATTTGATGTTAGCTCGGGAAGTTTCGTATTGATCATTTGATCACTTGAAAATTTCTTGAAGCGAATGGTATATGTAAGACTACCATTGTCGTCTTCTAAGGATGTTTCAATCATTGAAATGAGAGTTTAGAACAAAAACCTTTGTATGGATACAACACAATATGCGTACCTAATATGCAAACAGTTTTGGTATGTTTCAGGTCCGAGAAACTTGTTTGCATACCTAGTATGCGAACAGATTTACCTGAGAAGGTCCGGAACTCTTGTTTACGTACCTAGTATGCGAGCGGGTTTACCTGAGTTGGGTCCGGAACGATTGTTTGCGAACCGAGTTTGCGAACGGCTTGACTAGGCCAAGGTCCGGAGCTGCTGTTCGGGTACCCAGTTTGCGAACACGGTGGTTAAGTTCTAAAATCGGTAATATATGATTCTCATACTCATGAACTAAAAAATTTATGATTTAATGAATGCAAACTAACTTTGCAAACCGTGGCTTAATGTTCACGAATTGATTCTTGTATAAGTACTTTGTACAATCACGAATCGAACCGATTTTGTTTCAATTTGTTCATGAATATTTCTATGAGATAGTGAACAATTGAACAACTCTATTTGAAACACAATTAGATTCATTTGATTATATATCATGATTGATTTACCATCATATTTGATTTAGAAGTGTTAGATGAATATGGTTAAGTCAAAAGTGTTCATATGGTTAACTTCGGTTAATTGTTATTGAGTCAACCTAATATACACGTTTAGGTACGGTTACCCATATTTAAATATAAATGTTAAAGTATAGAACGGTTGAACCCACCAAGCGTTGGTATGTCAAGTTTGGTTATCATATTTTAGTGAACCAAAACTCATTTAAAGAGTCGCTTGATTATTTACTAGAGTCAACTTCGTATAGGTTAGCTTGAAAGTATTAGGATATGAGACATTACAAGTATTACGTGAAGACTTGAAGAATGTGAAGAAGTATGGAACTACAACGACGACATCATCCTTCCACTTGAGGTTAGTAATATTTGACTTGAACTGTTTCATTCCCTAACGTATCTTTCAAGTCGTGCATATTGGAAACATAAATGCGAAGCTATGAATAATTATACTCTAGTTAGACGTAGTATTAAGGAATACAATACGAAGTATAACGCTTATCTTTTGAACTTCATATATAAGACATCGACATAATCGTTTGAATTCTATTGTGATTATGTATGGGTATGAGGTGAAGATTTCATCCCAGGAAACTATGTTTTACATTCGTTTAAAGGAAGTAAATTCATGAACTTGTTTTGTGAATCGAAAGGGAAATCTCTAGGTTTATTGGTATTGTTATTCATTGCAAATCTTTTGAATTACCAATATGTGTGATTAGTATAACCGCTCATGACTTGCTTATGTTCTTGGTAAAAATATTCACAAGGCCTGACTTTTGTATTGGTATGACTTTTATTAGTGAAACTGATCTTAAGTAATCACCTGAGATGGTATGATCGATTTATTGTAATTGGTATGACCAACTCTAGGCAAAGGGGAACCGATCCTAGTAAGAGGTGCAACCGATCACAAAAGGGGAATCAATCCTTATAAGAGGTGCAACAAGTTTTCATTAATTGGGGAACCGATCCTACGAACATGTGCAACAAATACAAGTTAGATACCATATATATGTGAGAACCGATCCTAGTGAGAGGTGCAACATATGGTAACCGATCCTAGTGAGAGGTGCAACAGATCCTAGTGATTAGTGTAACCGATCCTGGTGAGAGGTGCAATATGGAAATATAAAGATGTCGACATACTTTGAACATGTGCAGTAACTCTTATCTTTTATTGTTCAAAGATATTCCTTAATAGCTAAAGGAGAATCCCAGATCGAAATAAATTAAGAATCTTTTAACTAAGGTTTTTAGTTTTGCATATCTTTAGAAAATAAAAATTAGTAATGTGCATTTACTAGTTGGAGATTTTCTAAGAGATTTTCGGTCAATATTTGGACAAAGCATTTCCAGGAATTATGGAAATTGAATTTGGAAATATATTACATATTTTGAGAATATTTTCGGTTTTGGAAATTCCTTGGTGTCTAAACTTCCTTGATCTATAAATATTGAAGTTTACATATCAAGCAAACTAATCCTCTGAGCCAGCAAAACTACCTAGTTGTGTTGTTACTGGTGGAGCCGCCTATTCGGAGAGGAAAGTAACCTAATTAGGCGAAATCTATTACGGCCTCTCGGTTTAAAGACTTCTTTGGGATTGAGAAGCTCTATTAGTACCGTTGGTGGGAAACTAGATAATTTCGGTTTATTATTAGTTTTCGATTGATTTGATTGAATAACGGCTGTTGAATTTTGATTGCACCTAGTTTGTTTATGCTTGAGAATCTTCTCTTCTGATATAAGATTCACTAAAACTAGATCGAAGTTTCGACGGGGATCTTTAGACTGTTTGTAGATATAAAGACGTCTTGTGATAATCCATTGTTAACAGACTCTGTTCTGTGTCTGATTTATCACAAGAGATTCAAGTTGATTGTGTGCAGGTGTTTATTGAAGATCTAAGAATATTTGAGGACGAAGAAGATTTCTGATTTGGGTTAATAATCTTTGGCGTGCACAATACTTGTTTCGGTTGAAAAGGATCAAACTGTAATCGGTTTATCTTTGTGATAGATTTAATTGATTAGTTGAGTAGATCGGCATCAATACAATTCTTTGTGATTCAAAGTATTGATTCCAAAATCTTAACCATTACTTTGGTAGTTGTTGATAAAATAGATCTAAGGACCTGACAAAGGAGTTTATTGGGATAAATGGAAGAGCCTTTTGTCGGACCTGAAAAGAGTTGTTACCGAACAGATTTGTTGTTCCTTTACTGTTTGAAATACGAACCAAAGGAATTGTTCCAAATGCGTGACTTATTGCAAGTTGGAGGCGCAGAGATACAAACAGAACTAGGTGAACTATAGGTTTACTTGCTTGGTCTCAACTATACGAAGTTGGTTTAGATTTTGTATAGAGGCTTAATCATGAGAGTATTCTGAAAAAACGGGGGTCTAACAACCTCACCCAATATTTCGATTAGCAATCTTATGGACTAACTCCAATATACTTTCAAGAGAATCAACTAGAAAGTTAGACTCAATCTTAAGAAAGATATATCAAAGAGTTAGTATCTCAATTTCTCGATTCAATCCTTACTCAAGCAAACAGAAACCTGCGAGTCTAATTGAATACAAGAAAAATAACTTGGATGGTACCAAATACCAATATCCAAGGATCAATCAATTTCAATCAACAACCAAAGGTTGGATTTCACAATTGATCGATACAACACACAACCTGTGATATTTCTATTATATAACAAAATATAATGGACAAAGAAATAAAACAGACACCAGAAGTTTTGTCAACGAGGAAACCGCAAATGCAGAAAACCCCCCGGGACCTAGTCCAGATTGAACACATTGTATTAAGCCGCTACAAACACTAGCCTACTACAAACTAACTTCAGTCTGGACTGTAGTTGAACCCCAATCAATCTCACACTGATCTAAGGTACAGTTGCGCTCCTTACGCCTCTGATCCCAACAGGATACCACACACTTGATTCCTTTAGCTGATCTCACCCACAACTAAGAGTTGCTACGATCCAAAGTCGAAGACTTTAATAAATAAATCTGTATCACACCGAAAAATCAACGATAATAGATAAATCTGTCTCCCACAAAAATACCTACGAGTTTTATTCCGTCTTTTGATAAATCAAGGTGAACAAGAACCAATCGATAATCTGGACTTATATTCCCGAAGAACAGCCTAGAATTGTCGATCACCTCACAATAATCTTAATCGACTAGCGAAACAAGATATTGCAGAATCCCAAACGATGAGATGAAGATGTTTGTGACTTCTTTTTTATCTTGACCATCGGGGATATCAATCTCAAGCCAATCTTAAGATTAAACTCGTACGATAGATACAACAAGATCAGATCACACAACTACAAGAAAATTATTCCGGTCTGGCTTCACAATCCCAATGAAGTCTTTCAGTCGTTAACCTACAGGGTCTCGAGAAGAAACCTAAGGTTAAAGGAGAATCGACTCTATCTAACACAACTAGTATCACACATGAGGTATGGGGATTAGGTTTCCCAGTTGCTAGAGTTCTCCTTTATATAGTTTTCAAATCAGGGTTTGCAATCAATGTTAGCTTAGTAACAAAGCATTTAATATCCACCGTTAGATGAAAACCTGATTAGATTCAAGCTAATATCTTTCAACCGTTAGATCGAATCTTAGCTTGTTATACACAAATGAAATGTATTTCATTTAGGTCTGAGTAACCGTACCTAAACGTGTACACTTAGTTGGTTCACAAAAGTTAACCAAATGGTTAGCCATATGAGCACTTTCATATCAACCATATTCTTCTTTACCACAACTAGTTTAAATGACTCAGATGAACTAGTTAAAGAGTTGTTCAATTGCTTAGATCTTTTGGAAGACATAATTGAAAAAAAATCGGTTTGATTCACTTGAATCGATTCATGAACATTACATCCACGGTTTGCAAAGATTGCATTCCTTATAATTTAAATGTTTAAGTTTATGAACTGACCGATTTGATAAAGTAACCAGCTTAAGTATGCGTATGAGTATGCATACCTAAGAAACCGGATTTGAGTTGGTTTTGGTTTCCAACCTCGGCAAAAATTCTCGGTAGAAAACTTCTGTCAGTATGCGTACGAGTACGCATGCTTACGGTGACTGGTTAAGAGTTTGTCAATTTCCAAACTCAGCAGGTATTTAAGGACATGAACTTCCGCCAGTATGCGTACGGGTACGCATACTTAACCTGTCTTCTTCACCAATTTTGTATACACTTGGTTCCCGGTTCATGGATTTATACACTAATGTGCGAACACACTATATATGCTTATATCCAAAGATGGTTACATAATCTCAACTCTACACTTTAATTATTGAAACATTCTTAGAGGATGTTATATAGTTGTTATTCACAAACTATTTTTCATCAAAGCGATTTTAAAGATATTGAAATATCAACATGACTTTAGTCACGAGTGAAGATGAACTTGGATAAAGCGAAAGCTTACCAACACATATTTCGAGAAATGGATAGGCGAGTTAAACTCGACTCGAAATAGCAAATGTGTATAATTGAAATTTATATACTTATACGACTTTTGTCTCAAGAGTAAGAGATAGAGTAGATAGACTTTTGAGTGATAGATAAGTTCAAGTCTCCACATACCTTTTAGTTGACGAAGTTCCACTGGTTCCTTGAGTAGTTCTTCGTATTCATATGATGATTGCGGTGAAGTTTGGAGCTCAACTACACTTAACTATCCTAGTCCGAGACTTTATCTATAAGTAGACTAGAAATCAAGACATATAGTTTTGACAACTAAATTTGACAAACAAGCTTGAGATAACAACGCTTGCGAGTTCGACCGAGCAATGCTCTAACATATTCAATTCTGGACAAGGTCCCGGGGTTTTTATGCATTTGCGATTTCCTCGTTAACAAAATATTGTCGTGTCTTTTACTTTTCTATTTCCGCAATTATAATTGTTTTATTACAATTAGAAGTAAAATACATAAACGTTAATTCCTATTTACTTGATAGCAATCCTATTGTGTTTGCTTAAGTCCGAACCTTTTATCAAGTAAACATGCTTCGTTGTTGTATTGTCTCGATCTTGTATCCATAGTCAATCACATAACTTATCTTGTTGTCGTATTGTCTCGATCTCGTATACATAGACGATCACACGAAGTGTGAACTGATTAGTTGTATTGTCTCGACTCAGTCCATAGACAATCACTTTCGAAGAAAGGACTTATAGGTGGAAAAGTTTTAGATTGGGGTATATTTGGGTACCCTCGTATTTTCAATTGGTATCAGAAAATCCAAACACTGTGATTGGTGCGATCCAACCTATAAGACTGATTCAGGTATATTTGGATACCCTTGTCTTTTCAATTGGTATCAGATCAGCCAAACACTAACAGATCTAATAATCTATGTTTGGTGCGATCCAACCTATAACCGATTAGTTGTGACAAATAACTTAGACCTTTCACTTTAGAAAAGAAAAATACTAGGTTAGTTAACTAATATTTCTTGTCAAGGCATTCGATTAGACTTGAATAACCGAATCCTTTACTTTGATAAGTCTAACTAAGATCAGAATTAACTTAGTTTCTCTTATCCGGAATCGAATTGGACTAAATAAATGATCCTCTATTTTTTAAGCCATAAATAATACATACAAACCAAATAGATTGACTTGCATAATTATTTTTCTTAACCGAAAGCAATTGAAATAAACATAGACATTAAAGCACCGCAATTGCACCGAAATTTCGTTAAGTCTAAAACCATTGATACCAAAACAATAAAGAAAGATATCAAACCAGTTTTTCTTAACTGGAAACAATTGAATCACACACACACATCCATCCATACATACACACATAATGGAATAAATATCAATTGTACCGAATTTTGTTAAGCAAAAGCAAAAATATATGCAATAAACTCAAGCTTTTCTTAAACAGGAAAACGATTAACTAACAAATTCGTTACCTCAGATTCCGCATCCTCTTCTCCCCGAAAATATATATCATTAAGCTCAAGTTCAAGTTAGAACTCGTCCATTATGTTGTCATCCTCTCGCAAGAACAAAAGAACAACAACAAAAGCAACCTTTAACAGAGAAAGGTTGAATCGGTTTTAACTAATGCATGCCAATGTAAAAGTTGAAAACCCGAAACACATATGCTTTTATGTTAAACAAAAATTCAACACATTATAACTTTTTCACATATGAGTTTGAATCGGGACACCTTATGATCCTTTGATAAAGTCTACCAACATGGGTTAGAACTTAATCCCGCTAAATCAAAAAGCCACACAAACCATAAGGGTTCACATATCATATGAGACCGAATATTAAGGTTGTGAAAACCGAAATCAAACATCTAATACACATAGCAATAATATAAATCATTTGAGCACAAGCTATGTAATCGAAAACTATCACATGAAAAATTATAAAATAATAATTTTATTTGATCATCAATATACCTTACACGATAATTGGAAGGAATCAAAAACTGATGTCTATTTAGTTTGGATTAAGTATTACAACATATAACTTAATCTCTAGTAGTGCTCTTATTGTTTACTGAAGTTTCTTCAGTGTTCAAACTATTGAAGCATGTCTCCAGGGACTTGTCTGCAACCACTTCCTATTTCTCAAGTTTTTCAACTTGAGCCTTCATACCCGCAAGATCAGATTTTGTTTCTTCAATTCTATCCTTGAGCCAATCTTGATGACAAATTTTCATTATGAGGTTGGTTCTTAGTTCTTCAAAGCCTTGGATATAGTCAATCATACTATTAGAACGTATACACTTGGTCTTTGTTGGATCTTGAAGGTTGTAAGCCAACAGACATGACCCATCTTGAGATCCAGTGGAACTATCAGAATCATAATCAAACATGATTTCTGATATGATTTTCTTCTTCCTTTCTATATTGATTCCTTGACAATCTTTAACCTTTTGAGCTTCCTCCTTACCTTTGTAATACTGCGAGTTATTGGAGTCATGCTAGGTATTTAAATAAGAATTGATCAGGGTTTATTAATATAGGCAAGAGACTGTATCTCTTATGAAGAGGCAATGCTCGGACCGATGGTATTAGGGAAATTTCAAAATTATATATACATAATATATTTTATTTTCTTTCTCTGAACATCTCATGCTGGAAGGTTTATTAGAATTCGAAAATTTCCAATAAAGCTTAATTTTGGAAAATCATGATAAACATGAACACTTTTTAGAAAAAAGTGGATTCGCAGTTATCCAGTGTTTGTCATACAAGTTTTGATACAAAATATACAAAAAATGTGCTCTTATTTTTATGTGCTTCTCATCTCAGAAGTATGATCATGAACAAGGATGAAAGTGCACAATCTCCATACAATTAGATTGCATCGGAGTAATCCTTTTCTTGCTTACAGTGAGTATAAGAAACATATATAATTCATGTTCCTCTTTGCAAATTTCTTCCCAAAGTATTTTCTCCTAAGAAGATGATCCTTCCTTGATCTAAACTTATGATCAGGTGGAGAAATAGTACTGATGTGAGAATTTTCAGAGAAATACAAATCTCTCTTAATCCTGTCAATGAGATTTTCGTAAGATTTTATCATTCTAAGGATTTCCTTATGATGCACATCAGCATGATTACTTGAAACAATTATTGGAAATTCCTGATTGTTTCCTTCGACAAAGATTCTCTCTTTCCCTTTTTTCTTTAATTGTTCTTCATGTGTGTGTGTGTGGGGGGGGGGTGGGGTGGGGGGGAACCTTTTTCTGGAGGCGATTATCAACTCTTACAACATATTTCTGTGAGTTGACTTTGTTGGTTAAGATACATTATGTCTTTCTACTGAGGAATGATCTTTCAGTTTTTTAAGACAAGAAACTTCTTTCAATACTTTTACCACTGTATTTTGAAGAAGTATAAGTTTCCTGTCAAGTGACTGAAAGTTGTATTCCTTAAGATTACTTTCATGGAGTCGGTTCAAAGTTTCCTTTGGACAAGATTTCATTTGATCATCAATAGATATAGAAGTTGGTTTTTCATCCTGTTCTGTATTGATGTAGTTAGGCAGACTACCATCATCATGATCTGTTTCAGACGTGACTAAACATGTTTTATCACAGTCTGTAAAAGTCGAACAAGGAATCTTAGTTTCTTCACTATCAGAAGAAATTAAAACAACATCATCAGTCAGAGTCACGGGATGAGTCTATTGATCTTGAGTAAGAGACTTACCAATGGCTTCTAGTTTGACAGTGAGATCCATATTCTCTTTGGCTAGAATATTTAGTTGAATATCTTTTTCTCTGATCTCATTCTTAAGAAGATTAGATTTTGTCTTTAGTATTAACATCCGTCTAGACAAAGATCTTATTGGCTTTAGGAGTTTTACCAACTCTTTATCAGAATCTTCCTTTCCATCAGAGATAAACTCATATGTTTTCGTAACTCCTGGATCATGAATTAACGGAGTTGTAACATCTTCAACATTTGAGTATTCATACTCTTTCATAACGTTAACTCAATCAGACATAGATTCAATTCTTATAGGCTGGATCGCACCAAACACAGATTGTTAGATCTTTTCGTGTTTGCCTGCTCTGATACCAATTGAAAAGATGAAGGTACCCAAATATACCTCAATATAAAACTTTTCCACCTATGAGTCCTCGTATCGAAAGTGGTTGTCTATGGACTGAGTCGAGACAATACAACGAATCGGTATTCACATTTTGTGTGGTCGTCTATGGATACGAGATCGAGACAATACAACAATCAAAGTGTGATTACTTGATAATAGGTTCGGACTTAACCAAACTGTATAGGATCACTATCAAGTAATACAGAGTTAACGTTTGTGTAATTTATTTTAAATTATAATAACAAAAATTATAATTTCGGAAAACAAAAGTAAATGACACAATAAGATTTTTTTAACGAGAAACCGCAAATGAAGAAAAACCCCGGGACCTAGTTCAGAATTGAATACTCTCAGAATTAAGCCGCTATAAAAAATCAACCTAACTACGTATAGTTGAGACCAAGCAACTAAACCTATAGTTCACCTAGTTTCTTCAGTATCCCTGCGCTTCCGACATTCAATAAGTGCACGCACTGGAACAATTCCTTTGGTTCATATTCCAAACAGTAAAGGAACAACAAATCTGTTCAGTAACAACTATATTCAATCTCAGTGATATGAGTTAGACAAAGGCTCTTCTGTTTAATCCAATAAACTCTTTTGTCGGGTTTAGATCAATCTCTCCAACAACTACAAAAGTAGCAGAGTTTATATTATGCAATCAATAATAGGATCTTATCAAGATGCTAAATACTGATGCCGATCTACACAACTAATCAATCAAATTTATCAAAGATAAACCGATTATAGTTGGATCCCAGCCGATCAAGTTTTGTGCACACCAAAGATTATGAACCCAAATCAGAAATCTTCTTCGTCTTCAAATATTCTTAAATCTTCAATAAACAGATGCATACCACAACTTGAATCTCTTGTGATCAATCACGCACATAACGGAGTCTGTTAACAATGGATTATCACAAGACGTCTTTAGATCTACCAAATGTTCTAAAGATACCGTCGACACTTCAATCTAGTTTGAATGAATCTTATATCAGAAGAGAAGATTCTCAAGAATCAACAAACTAGGTGTAATCAAAGTTCAACAACAGTTAGTCTATCAAATCAAATCGAAAACTAATAATACTGCAATTGTCTTGTTTCCCACCAACGGTACTCGTAGAGCTTCTTGATCCCAAAGAAGTCTTTAAACGAGCGGTGTGTAAGAGATTTCTCCTAATTAGCATACTTTCCTCTCCGAATAGACGGCTCCACCAGTAACAACACAACAAGGTAGTTTTGCTGGCTGTTAGGATAGTTTGCTCGAAATGCAAACTTGGGTATTTACAGACCAAGGAATTTCAAAATCGAAAATATTCTCAAGATATGCAATATATTTCCAAATCCGGTTTTCATAATTCCTAGAAATGCTCTGTCCAATATTAACCGAAATCCTACTAGAAAATCTCCAATTAGTAAAGGCTTCTCTTAAATATAGCCCATGCATTTATTAAACAAAGCCCATTGATTTTGGTCAATATAAATTGACTATAACTTTAACTTTGACATTTTCTTATTATTAACGATAGCCCAAAAACTAGGTATGCAAGTCACTCAGTCGTTGAGTTAAGAAATCGGTGACGAGTATGAACAATTTAAACATCTTCCAGATTATGTAAAAAGGGAAGTGATATTTAAGTGAGATATAAAGCACCAACATCTAGAATACGAATTCTTATTTAACTTCAGATAGATTTATGATGTTATGAAAATTAACTTAAACAGAAGAACCTCTTCGACCAAGAATACTTCCCAAACTGAGCTTTGCATCTAATGTCAACAGTTTAGATGGAAATCAAATATCTATGCATATATACTAACAAATCTATAAGTAAGGTTAGTGGGTTTATGATGATCAACTGCGTATAAGTGACATAGAGTTTGTCTATGTTGGTGTCGCTATAAAACTTAATTAGTATTACCGAGCAAAAAAAACAAACTTAATTAGTATTAAAAAGATTTCTTAGGAGTTAATATTTTCAAAATGAAAAATTACTACACAAACCACTGTCTTTGATCGCTGCACTTGCGATGTTACCTTGAGAGATCTTTTCGATTTAACTTTTTTAATCCGGGTAAACATTGATCATAATCTGATGCAACTTCTTCCCATAATTGTTTGCCCAAAATTACAGTGAATCTTGCAATATGCATTGCTTTGCAAAGCATTAACTGGTAGATAACTTATACCCCATGTATATGAAAGTATAATCTGGAGCTTCTGATCGTATTTATGGTTCTTTAGCCTATCAGAGTCCTGTCATATCCCAATATATGTGAGAGGATGCCCCTTATCGTATATGTATCTGTCTTTAGTAATAGTGGTATTTAGTATAGTTAAGAGTGCTAGTTAGTAGTGGCGGTTGAGATGTAACCACCTGGGGGGCTGTTTAGCCGTTGGATGCTAGGTAGTGAGTGAGTGATTTATTAGCTATTGAACCTCAATCCAATTTTAATCAAAAAAACAATCGTTTACTCTATTCTCCGAAACCACCAAAGAAAAGCTTCAGGGGATTTTATCAACCGTTGCTCAACAGACAAATTCAATTTCTGAAATCAAATCTGTGCTTAGTTCCATGAATACCAAATTGGATCTTATTCTAAATCTGCTTGGAGTCGATCTACAACAGCCATCTGCATCATTTCACCATTCAGATCCAACTTCAGTTTCTGATTCTCACACCGATCCTGTAAATTCTTTCAATGGGTTTGTAAGATCGACATCAGACATGGAAGATTCTACTATTTCAATTGGAGGTTTCACTATCTCTCCATCCGAGGAACTCGAATCAAGTCCTCCTGTTGTTGATGCAGAAATGGATTCTCGCGAATTAGAGTATATTCCTCCATTTTCCCTTGCTGAACGCAAAGCTAATGCTTCCACTGATGTTGCGAGTTTTGAAATTAAAGAAATCGATGAAGCTACCGTGATTGATTTTGATAGGACTAATCACATCAACATGGGTAAAGCTTGTTTTTCTATTATTCCCAATTCTTCTCGTAACATTTTCGATCGCGGAAAAGCATTGGAATATGTTAAGAGTTTTTCTGATTCTGTTGATAATTTCTGTTTTGATACTTCTTATGAAATTGTTCTTCGTGGGTTGATATTACTTGATAAATTCGATAGGAAATTGGTCTATGAGCTAATTACAAGGCTTGGTTCTCAATCTAATTTTCAATTTTTGGATTCACTTGTTCTTATGTATGTAAATGATGCTGAAATTAGTGGGGATAGGAAGTTGTTTGACAAAATGTCTGTGAGTAAAGCTATTAATTTCACTTGTGTTCGAATTGATTTCCTCTTGCAACTCATAATGGATAGAGTATTTGATCATGGGAAAGAAATACAACTTCTGGGAAGGTATTTTAAATTTTATGTGGGATTGAAATTGCTGGATAGATATTATAGGAAACTTGTTCAAGAGCTTCTTTATACACATCGGTATTGGTCAGGTTCATGGTCTAGTGCTTTATGTGGTTGTATATCAGCTGGAGGTGATGTTTTTAGTAATTCTTGGATATTGTTAGATAAAATGCCTGAACATGATGCTTGGAGTTCGAGTGTTGGCGAAGATTATTTTCTCTTGCAACTTAAAATGGTGAGTTACAAGTTACTAATAGATGTCTCTTCATGGCCCTGAATTCTGCACGCATGCTATATGATCGTGGCAAAGTGTTAGATGTTCTTAAAGGGAAATTTTCCCTTGCTGACACTTATAAATTTGGTGTTGATACAAATACTTCTTGTGAGATGGGTCTTGCTAGATCAATTCTAGCGGATACTTATAATGGGAAATTGATTTTTCTCTTGCTTCCTAGCTTGGGTTCCCAATCTGCATTTTCATATATTCATTCAAGGGTTCACGTATGTGTTCATGGTATTGATATGCGAGACAATAGTAAGTTGTTCATTAACTTGCCTGGGAGAAATAGATTTGTTTTACTATTGTTGGTTCGAATAGTGGGAACTGACCTGGCACTGGAGCTGTTTGGTGTATGGCTTAGGAGTATAGTGAGGGGTCAGAACAGTGGTGGAGCTCATACTCTTTTGCAGCTTCAACATGGTTTGGTTTGTGATATAGGAGACACATTTGGTGGATTTACAAAGAGAGGGGCAGGGAAAGACCAATTCATGTGTTACAGTTGCTCCAAGGTGTTAATCAACAGCAAGTTGCTCGCTACGAATGAAGAAGATATATTCTTATCTGCTGAGGTTGCTGTGCATTGGATTATTTTGAAGGTGTTTAAATGTTTTAAGGTGCTGAATTCCCCAGTTACCACGAGATCGTCTTACTGTACCCTGCATTTTAGTTATGGTTGCAACCGACAGAAGGGTGGATACGACTATGATTCCACTCAATGTTATCAGCCGCGTTACAAAAATTTGTGGGGTTCGGCATCTCAAACTGATGAAAGTTATAGCTGTATTGACCGTGTCCTTGTACGGATGGTGGGAGTTCAGTTCGTTAAGTTCATGCTCGTTACCATTCAAGTTGACAAAATTCTGAGGTCGGTGGCCCTTTTGAGATGGAAATACAGATTGTTCTCTACAGTTCTATGGAGAGTTGAAAATATGAGTTGGACTACTTCAGTTTTCACGTGGATATCGAAAATTCAGCTCATGCTCTTGGTAATTTTTCTACATGTCAAGCTGTTGTGGAGTACTTGCTGTGGAAATTCAGGTTGGTTCCACCTGCGTTGTGGAGTATGAGAAATATTAGCTGCGCGGATAAGAGTTTTATCTCAGTCGCGTCCTTCGACCTAAAATGGACTTTTAGGAGCATTTTACTCTGCAAACCTGCCATCCATCATCAAATTGCAGCACCCCTCAAGAGCATGAGATTTCTCAGTTGGCACCTGGCTGCTGCAAGTATACTTTTCTGTATGGTTAAGCATTCGAGATGGATATTTCTGTACTCCTTGCATTGTGGCTGTTATTCTTGTGGCAACCAACAGATAAGTAAGTCCAAATGCAATTCCACTAGATACCCTCTTCTTTGTTACATTTTTATGTGTGGATTGTCTTATCTAACGGGGAAAGGGCGTATCTGTCTCGTTTGTGCACTTGTTTGGATAATAAGAACCCATCTCAGACCCGTGATGCTTCAATATCCTAATGTGGTTAGAGTGGGAGTTCTAATGTCAGTTAGTTATTCTAAAGGGAGTTGTCTGTGCATGTCTTGTTGTGCTTGCTATTCTATTCTTGTCCTTACGTACTTGCCAGGAGACTGTCCTAGCTCGATAGAACCTATTGAAAAGAAGAGGCCAATGTCATGTTATAACAGGGTAAAATCCCTTATGAGAGGAGTGCGAACAACGTACTTCCCAGCAGGCCTTCACATTCAGGTTGTAAATAAGTGGGTGTATGAAGAGACGGGGTCATTCCAGCTCAAGCAACTCGTTGATGGGGTGGTAAGCACTGTACATGTCATTGTATTTTTACTTCAGCTGGCAAGGGAGCATCACTTCTCATTCAAGACCTTTTACACAAGAGTTGTCAGTTACCAAGGATGTCCCATTTGTATTATCACAACGGTTTTGGCAACCACAACTGAAGGAGATAGTGGGCAACATTTTCACAGCTGCACCGCCATGCTCCAAAACAACCTTGGGTAACTGAAGTTGCCGACTCGCCGCCCATCCTCGAGGACAAGGATGTTGGGGAAGGGAATGTCATATCCCAATATATGTGAGAGGATGCCCCTTATCGTATATGTATCTGTCTTTAGTAATAGTAGTATTTAGTATAGTTAAGAGTGCTAGTTAGTAGTGGGCGGTTGAGATGTAACCACCTGGGGGCTGTTTAGCCGTTGGATGGTAGGTAGTGAGTGAGGGCTTTATAAGTTATTGAACCTTTAGTGAAACCTCAATCCAATTTTAATCAAAAAACTAATCGTTTACTCAATTTGTAGGCTGTTCGCAAGAACAGAGAAACTTCAGGTACATGACAAGTACATACCTGCTTTCATGATATTATTTGGATTTTTTAAGAAACATTTTAGGATTTATTTGTGTTAGAGAAGAAGCAGAAAGGGAAAAGAAGTTAATGTTTAAATCGGTTACTCTTGAATCAACTCGCCCAATTAGTTATGGGTCTCCTACGAACTCAGTTAATGTGTTATGGGTTATGATTTGGGCTATCGTTAATAATTTAAGTTTTTTATGTAGGCTATAAATAAAATGGGTATGGTTAATAAAAACATGGGCTATATTTAAGAGAAGCCTTAGTAAATGCATGATAGGTGTTTATTTTACATGTTTAGAATGTCAATTCCATACTTGTTATAGCTATAATTCTTGCATATGACTTGTTATTATGATTATTTTCTAGTTTATGTGTTATATCAGGTGAATCATCCGAAAAGGAGCTACAAAGTGCTTAAACAAGCAAGGAAGTGGATTCTATCAATGAAGGAGGGCCAAAGTCCAAATTTAACTCACTCAAATCTAGGAGTTTTCAATACCGTCTTGAAGAGAACGAGAATACGAGAATAACGCAAAAAGAATGAGATCATTCCGAGTTCGTACGTAGAAGTTAAAGGCAAAACATGATTGAAACTTGAAGTTACATAGAGAGGTTCGGCTGATAACTTCATCAGCTCGAGTCAGCCGAACTCGGAGCTTAAAAATCAATATTTTCGAAGAGTATACAGGAGAGTGTTCGGCTCAAAAGCAATTTACAAGTGAGCCGAACCTGGTGATCGCCTGGAGTAATTTTCACTTGTCAGGTTCGTCCGGGAAAGGTCCGCAAGTTATGAGCCGAACTTGTCAACTTCCTGGGACATATTGGGACGCGAAATTGACTTCTAACTCAAAGAAACACGGTCCCGGAAGGATTCTAAAGACTAACTTTGAGAGTTCTATATAAGAAGACATCCAGAGCCTTAAGAAGACATATTTTATAATCACATGTCTCATCTCATATTATACTTTTGTTATTCATAAAATATTCTAGGGTTTACCCCTTTAGGGGGAAACCGGGTAATTGTGTATTCATGAGTAGCTAAACCTTTGATTGATTGAGGATGAATTCAATGTTCTAGTGTGGAGCTTTATTATTATTCAAGTTTGTTGGAGTTTTAATCATCTTATCGTTTGTTTTCACTAAATCTAATGTTTATAAGTGATCATTAGATTGATTTGGGTGGGAAACTAGATTGATCTACTGATTGTTCAATTGCTAGTATTGAATTAGGAGATAAGTAATCGTCGAGTAATTCGTATACAAGTAGAATTCGCGAGACCTTGCAAAGGGATTTTGTGGATCAATTGCGAGTGAAGATAACATCAGCAAGTGGACCTTGAGCTAAGAGTTCAACTACTGGGATCAACCTAATTCACAAAGCCTAAAGCGTTCGATTGGATTACACCTTGAGTGAGCTACTACTTGGTGGTTCGTTGAATCGAATCTGATATTGGAGAGCTTCCATATCCGTGGTAAAAGGATTTTTGGGGATAGCACCGAGCTAGCTGTTTTCCTACGATTGGTGATGAATGGTTCTAACGAAGATAGATAAGTATACTAATCCAGTTATCGCTTGGTATCGGCGAAGGAATCTTTGATCATCTCTTTCTTTTATTTGTTTTATTTTCTTTAATTCAACCAATCCCCCTTTGTTTTATTTTGTTTTGCTATCTAAATAACCTATCAATTACACAGCTCTCTGTGGGAACGATCCTTACTACCGCTATATTATTTATTTAATTATTGGGAAATGTATTGATTAATTTGTTGTGGTTACGACACAGATAAAATTTTGGCGCCGCTTCCGGGGAGCATTTGCTAATTGATTTGTTATTTGTTTTTATTTTCTGTTTTGCTCTTGTGAGTCGTCATGTTTCTTTACGGAGTCACATGTACGGGGCACAAGACCAATCAACATACAACAGTGGCAATCAATATGGACTTCAATCTCATTCTTATAACAACTATCAACCATCCTATAGGTATAATCAAAACCAATATTTTGGATATGATCAATATCCCGCGGAACCTTATGGATATTCTCAGACATGTCAACAACCTTATGACGGGCATGTAAGTGGACAATCGCGAGGATGGAAGGATAGTTATGTTTCTGATCAATTGTTTTCTAGTAACGTGCAGATGAAAAAGAGTTTTGAACTCAAAACTTATGATAGTGTAACCAAACCCACTCATATTGATCATATTTCACCCTTTAAAAGGGAAGAGTTGCAGTCTAGGTATTCTATTGTGAGTAATGATAGAAAAAGTGTAAACATCAGAAAACTTTATAAGAGATAAAATCAACTGGAAGAAGATGGAGCATCAGTGGAGACTCTTCAAGAAATTGAAAGGGCCATAAAAATGGAATTCCAATATCGCTGGGATAGTGAAGATTATGAGGTTGACGAAGATTCTGATGAAGATGAGCAACTTTTAGAAAGTTCATGCAATAATGATAAAGTTATTCCAACTCCGGATCATAACAATGATCACTCGCCTATTCAAAAGGAGGAGAATGGATATGACGTAACCGTTGTTATAAATGGTGTAACGTACTCAAACAATGAATTTAAGATTTGCACCAATGAACTAGACTTCCTAGGAGATTATTCCGATGACGAGGTTGTTGAAGAGATATAGATTGAGAATGAAACCAAATTGATTAAAGTCGTGGAAGACCCAATTGAGCTTGTCAAGGAATATAATGATGCTGAGATTTCGGTTGAAGCAGATTTTAAGAGTTCGATAGAGGACCACGATATACTTGAGGTAAATAATTCAGTAGAGTTAATCCTTTACATGAAAAAGGTTTGTCTAATCCTTTACATAATTCTATATTTGTCGATCTTTTCCATCCAATTGAAATAGCTTCTGAAAGAATTATTAACCCGACTTTTAGGAAAATACCTCACTTAGGATTGAAGTTGTGTACTTCCAAAGTTTTAACGGATTATTTTTCTTCTAAGTATCCGCCGCTTTATGTGTTTGATTCTAGCATTGTGCAGGTTCACCAAGCTGAAGAACCTTTTGAAGTCCCTGAATTTTATGCTCTCTATCCGCTTTCGAGTGTAGAAAGGACTAAGTGTGGGGGAAACTTCAATAAAGTGATAGCTTCAATATTTATATCTTGCACTAATATTTTCATGAAGATGTTATTAGAATTGCGTATTGTTTTCTGGGCAGACAACCAGATTTTCAGATTGTTGGTGTATGAACGATAACCAACGAGTCAGACTGAGGACGTTAAATTAAGCGCTGAATGGGAGGCAACCCATAAGTTTTGTATTTTCTATCTTTTTGTTTTTAGTTTTCCTCTTTTGCATATCATATTAGGAGTTCCCACCTTGACTTTACTTAGGACGAGTCAATTACATTGAGGACAATGTAAAGTTTAAGTGTGGGGAGTGTTTGCATATTTTGCATATAGAGTTTTACAATTTTTTGATAAATATAGCATAAAAAAAAACCTCCAACTTGTAGAGATTTTAGAGTCACTAGCATACTTCTAGGTATGTTTTCATAGAGAATTTTGACCGACATAATTGAACTTGGAAGTGTTAGGGAACTACGTTCGGATCTCTTGCTTGTTATAGTGTTAAACAATGGATTTAATCATGCCGGTGATGCAAATGAGGAGCAAGGAGAAATGCATTATTAGAGTTGTTGATCAATCATTAGTGGAGACTACCTATTTTCACATCAACTGAGGCACCATACCATATTTTTTTTGTATATGACTAAAGAGCTTTCTTTTGAGTGTATGTCACCGTACATTAATTCCGGGTAGAATGGTGAGCTACTCAACCTCCCACCAATATAAGCACTACTCTTTGATCTTTTGAGTGATAATTTCGTCAATCATGAGGGTAACGTCTATAGATGAAAGCCACCTTCTTGTAGTTTGATTTGTAGTTAGCACCATTCCTTCTCTCGCCAACAACAGGTCCATAGAAACACCATCATCATCAATAAGTGGAGCGACATCAAAATCTACAAGGAAAGTTGAAGACGTTTGAGGTTTACAATCCACAATTCAAGGAAGAGCAAATTTCATATCCGAGTAAAGCAACATACAATGAGCAGATTTTTATATACATGTTAAAGACTTACACATAAGGGGCGGAATTCTATATCCAAGTATGAAGACTTATTTATAAAAGCGAAGAAAATCAAAAGATGAGAGTTATTGAAATTTATGATACGAGACAATACAAGTTGTGAAGAATCAAGCGGTAAAGTACTTCACCATGGCCATTTTCATTGTTACTTATGTATTACTTTTCTTGTCTTAAAAAAAAAAACAAAAAAAAAACAACAAGAAATATTTGTTATTTTGTTTTTATTTATTTATTTATTAAGGCCACGTGGAAGAAAAATATATAAAGAAGTTTCAAGCAACAAGGAAATTGAGGAAAAGAGTTAAAAATTGTCAGAGTTTTTATGAAGTTCAAGAGTTTATCATCAACTGTTGAAGACCGAAGACCAAAAAGATGAAGAAGACGAGCTGGAGACTACGTTTCTATTGGATGCTGTGAGAGTGGTGTTATCATCATTGCAGTCATATGTGAAGGTGGTAAGTACTCTCATCCTCGCAATAACGGTTGATTTCCTTTCTTAGAGATCATCCGAAAAAAGTATTTATTTTCTACGATTTTGTGGAGTCTCCAGAAATTATTCAGAAGATTTTCTTCCCACCATTCAACGTGTGTAGGATTTCTATTTTCATTCCTACCTGCACACATGTGAGACCCATAAGAATTCCGTCTTATTGAGCGCAATTATCACAAAATCCTTTTAAGTGAAGCAGAAGTCGAGGCGAAATGCTTATTGATCGCTCTCAAACACGCGTTCTCTCATTATGGTGTGGTTATTTATCACTCAACATTTGAGAATGAGAATAAGTTCTTTGGTATTTCTAACTTCTTATTACTAGCATGCAGAAACTCTATGTCCTCATAGCTCTTTGGATGCTTGGGAAGCTGGAAAGCTTTGAACTTGGACCAGGTTTTGTGAGTATATCTCTTGTAAGCCCTCACGAGACCATAACTCGTCCACTAGGGACACCTAGGGGTTTAAAGGCATGTTGCATTAGCTAAGTGCATCTGTATCCTCGACGACATGGAGTTGTTGTATTTTATATTAGTGATAGGATCCGTAGATGCCTATATATAAAACCGCAATCGCACGGTGTCCAACTAGTAGACAAAGGCAAAACGAGTCGTTCCCACAAGGAGCGGTGGAAATACTGTAACCAATATTCTTAATCGATTAACCAACAAAAGATGTTTTTGATGTTTTTAGAATTGTAAAAACAAAGAAAATAAATTAAACAAACTAAATGAATCCAATGGAAAAGTCGGTAACCGGGGTTTATAGTATCCACCACAACTTCTACTCAATTACTGAAATGAAATATAATCCATGAATTATTTATCGTTCGTTCTATCCACATCACCTATTATACATATTAGAACCGCAAATATCACTGGGACACCCTAAGCATGGAACATCAAAAGATTGAATCAAAGCATGCACCATCAAATTGCGTTAGCGAGAAAGTTATACGAAACTAATTATAGGTTCACAAATAATACTCGGCTATTCTAAGCATATCCCATCAAAAGATTTAACCCAGCATGAAATATCAAATAAGTAGACGAATATATTTGCAATCATAAAAATTAAGCACATGGGTTACTGTATTATGCAGAACCGGTGAAGCAACAACTAATCTCATCGTTGAATCATTATATAAAATCATGGAATTTATTTATTCAAATCATCATAGTCTTTTGTTATATAAATCAATTCAATTAACCTATACCTCCATGTGGTTTCAATAATAAACCCTAGTTACAAAAGCCTAACAACACATGACTTTCTCAAAAGCCATAGACATATTATAGAGAATCCCTATCTAATTAAATAGAAACGGAAATGAAATCAAATACTCCAAACCCTTATTTTCCAGCTGCGGCACTGTCGCTTCTTTTCCCTTCTGGTCTCGGCTCTGCAGCCGGCCTCCCCTTTTCTCACTGTCTCGAGAGAAATATATACTCCTTCGAATTCACAAGTTGCGACTATTAAAACCTAACAGCTTCTAAGGCCCAGTCCATCAACCAACTTCGAAGTCCACCTCGGTCCATAACCAACACCAGTCGGAGAATAATAATTCACGTCAAATACACCACCAGCAGCAACTCGGTCATCAATCCAGGGTATGCTAGTTGACATCTTATTTCACGTCCAAGCTTCCTCCAAGAACTGCTCCGATTTCGACATGAAATACCCCCAAGAATCTATACTACTCGCAACCATCACTGCCTGCCATCCATTAGCACACACCACATCCATCTTTCCATGAATCTTCTATGAACTTCTTATAACTTATCAAGTTTGGTCTTCTCGACTGAGAACTCCTCCAAATCACCAGCAAGCTACCAACAACACACCACTTCCTGCAACTGCAACTGATTCAAACCTTCACAAATTTCAGTCCGCTATTGTGCATTCTTCTTCAATGAGAACTTCGATTTAACTCCATCTGCACCATTGAAAACCGAACATGCTGATTCGAAGGTTCTTCATTCTATCGTTCACCAGCGTCTCAAGTGTTGGTTTGCTGACGATTCATTCTCAGTTAAACCATTCGACCATCACATTCTTTTCGCTCTCCTTTCAGGCAGCGGCAATACCCTCTCTCCGTGAGTTCTTCTTATCATCTGAATCAAACCCAAGATTCATCTCAACTTAACCACATCAATATTTCCATTTTTTCTGTCCTTCCAGCCACTAACTCCGTCGACTGCAAGCATCACTGTCGACTGATTGCAGAACCAAGAGTAACGACTTCCCTGTAGTTTAACTTGAGAACCCATCTCTGCATCCACCGTTCACCATCGATTACAACTGATTGCTGCCATTCCTTACAAACTCCAGGATATCCTCACTTCGACCACGACAACACACAATACGAAACCGAGTCCAGTTCAATAACTCATCTTCCATCTCCATTCGTACACATCAAACCCAATTCAACGGCATAATCAACACCATATTGAGCACATAAATCCATCACTTCCTTGTCTCACTGCTGCCAACGAAACCCATTCAAATCTCTTCACTCACAGGCCGCCAACAATTGCCGATAACTCTGCCTAACCACGGAAACCCCAGTTCAGACTGCTTCTTTCATACACACACAATACTATCAGCGGGGCTCCAAATTCATGCAGTCTGAACTCGACCAAACCCTTCTCAGTTCAATTGCGACAATCATGGAACTGATTGAGCTGCTGCCAAATGACTTCAGCTCATTGTGTTGTCGCTTCCAAACTCCATTTGAACCCATCTACCACTGGCCAAATCCTGTAGACTCCATAATCCAACCAAACCCAGCACCATATCAATCCATCTTCATTCAGGACAAGAACTATAACCATCCACCACTTCCTAGTCCGAGCATAGACCATACCAGATTGAGGTCAAAACAACAGTCTCTGTTCAATCTAAATTCATTCTCCAGCTCGGCATTCTCCATTCACCTCTGTAGAGCACTAACTCGAAGTATCTCACTTCTCTTGGATGATAACAAACGAAAGGCCCCAAACGAATTGTGCAGTACTGACTGTTCCTCTTTATAAGTAGTGGGCCGGGCTTGAGTGGTGCTGATATATAAACATACCAGGCCACCACATTTGAGGTTCATTTTTGTCGCAAGCGTCATTTTGACTCTCTCTATCCATTTATGGTTCTGGTGATTGGATTCGCTTGTACTTTCTACAAAAGCACTCAAACGATGTAGTTAGCCAAAATATCGAGTCCTAGTTAATATAAATATGGGTATAAAATGTAGCACTTACGTGCTTATCAATTAGGTAGTTTGATCGAGGACTAGCAAAATCTAAGTGTGGGGGAATTTGATAAGTGCTTAATTTACATGTTTATAATGTCAATTCCATACTTGTTATATCTATAATTCTTGCATATTACTTGTTATTATGATTATTTTCTAGTTTATGTGTCATATAAGGTGAATCATCCGAAAAGGAGCTAAAAAGTGCTTAAATGAGCAAGGAAGTGGAGTCTATCAATGAAGAAAGTTCAAAGTCTAAATTTAATTCACTCAAATCTAGGAGTTCTCAATACCATATTGAAGAGAACGCAAAAAGAATGAGGTCATTCCGAGTTCGGACGAAGAAGTTATAGGCAAAACATGATTGAAACTTGAAGTTACAGAGAGAGGTTCGGCTGATAACTTCATCAGCCGAACCTGGAGCTTAAAAATCAATATTTTCAAAGAGTATACAGAAGAGTGTTCGGATAAAAAGCAATTTAATCAAGTCAGCCGAACCTGGTGATCCCGTGGAGTAATTTTCACTTGTCAGGTTCGTCCGGGAAAGGTCGGAAAGTTATGAGCTGAACTTGACAACTTTCTGGGACATATTTGGACGCGAAATTGACTTCTAACTCAAGGAAACACAGTCCCGGAAGGGTTCTAAAGCCTAAATTTGAGAGTTATATATAAGAAGACATCCAGAGCCTTAAGAAGACATCTTTTAATATCTTTTATAATCACATATCTCATCTCAAATTATACTTTTGTTCTTCATAAAATATTCTAGGGTTTACCTCTTTAGGGGGAAACCGGGTAATTGTGTAATCATGAGTAGCTAAACCTTTGATTGATTGAGGATGAATTCAATGTTCCAACGTGGAGCTTTATTATTATACAAGTTTGTTGGAGTTTTAATCATCTTATTGTTTATTTTCACTATATCTAATGTTTATGAGTGATCATTAGATTAATTTGGGTGCGCAACTAGATTGATCTAATGATTGTTCTATTGCTAATATTTGAATTAGGAGATAAGTAATCTCGAATAATTATCACACAAGTAGAAATCGCGAGACCTTGTAAAGGGATTTTGTGGAGAAATTGTGAGTGAAGATAACATCAACAAGTGGACCTTGAGCTAAGAGTTAAACTACTGGGATCAACCTAATTCACAAAGCCTAAAGTATTCAATTGTATTACAACTTGAGTGAGCTACTACTTGGTGGTTCATTGAATAAAATCTGATATTGGAGAGCTTCCGTATCCGTGGTAAAAGGAGTTTTGGGGATAACACTGAGCTAGCTGCTTTCCTATGGTTGGTGATGAATGGTTCCAACAAAGATAGATAAGTATACTAATCCAGTTATCGCTTCATAACGACGAAGGATTCTTTGATAATCTCTTTCTTTTATTTGTTTTATTTTCTTTAATTCAATCGATCCCCATTTGTTTTATTTTATTTTGCTATCTAAATAACCTTTCAATTACACAGCTCTATGTGGGAATGATCCTTACTACCGCTATATTATTTATTTAATTAATGGGAAATATCTTGATTAATTTTTTGTGGTTACGACACGCATCAATGCACATTACCAATTTTTATTTTCCAGAGATATGCATTTTAATTGCTGGTAATTAAAAGCATATAAAATTAACAACCTTAATTAAAAGATTTTCAACTTATTTCGTTCAGGGATCTCCTTGAGTTATTGAGGAAAATCTTTGAACAATAAAAGATAAGAGTTACTGAACATGTTCAAAGTATGTAGACATCTTATTTCTTTGTAAATCCTCTTTCATATTTACAATCTTCGAACCGATTATACCACATTTCCGAACAAGTTTAGAACTGGTTCATCTGATTTCCAAGAACTATGTGATTGATCAAATCAACACAATAATCATGGGTTTACTGTTCTACCAAACACAAGGATCGGTTCTACCTTAATATGGTTACAGGGACCGGTTACATCAGTTACCAAATTGGTCACGTCAATTACCAGGACCAGTTACCATATTCTCATGGAATTACTTGTGATCGTTCACATCAGTTATCAGGATCGGTTACACCAATTACCAGGACCGGTTACACCAATTACAAGGATCGATTACATTCTTTTGTGATTGGTCACACTAATTACTAGGATCGGTTACACCATTTACTAGGATTGGTCACACCAATTACAAATATCGATCATACCATCTTAGGTGATTACTGAAAATGCGTGGGTCTAGCAACCACACTCAACAATTTTTTTGGAAATCTGAGAGCACTTACTCCAATATACTTTCTAGAGAATCAACTAGATAGTCAGACTCAATATAGAGTAAAATATATCAAAGAGCTTCATATCTCTAGCTCTTAATTCAATCCGCAATCAGCAAATAGAAATCTGCAAGCCCGATTGAATATAAGAGGAATTACTTGAACGGTACAAAATACCAATGTTCAAGTGTCAATCAATGTAAATCAACAACCAAAGGTTGGATATTCTAATTGATTGATATTAACGCACAACCTGTGATATTTCAATTATATAACAAATATAATGCAGAAAAGAAATAACACAGACACCTGAATTTTGTTAACGAGGAAACCGCAAATGCAGAAAAACCCCGGGACCTAGTCCACATTGAATACCATACTATATTCAGCCGCTATAGACTCTAGTCTACTGTAGATGGTAGATTTTCAACAAAGGGAAAAAACCGTAAAATCATGAGGCATTTTTTTGACACGTCTTTCAGGCATGCAACGATTCATATTTTACGAAGCCATGATGAATATGTTTTCGAAAAGCCTCCACCAGATGAGCGTTCGATCCCTGGCATTTCGTTGTGATCTTTATGCAGAATAAAATATTTGGGCGGTTCTCCTTAGATTGAGAGCTTAACGCCTTCAGGACGTCAGTGATACTCACTGTTCCCTGACTGCAGGATAGAGACCCACCTCCACATAAAAGAATAGTTGGGCGGCGGACGCCTTCAGGACGTCGGTGACACTCACCGTTCCCTGATTATGTGGACAGATTGTGCATAGATTCAGGCGGTTCTCCGTATATTGAGAGCACTAACGCCTTCAGGTCGTAAACAACACCGTGACTCCCTGACTATGCACCATTCATATAGATGTGACCCTTTAACTGGATAATATCTTTTTTGCAATAGATTAATCCTGCCGTGACATTCACTACTGAATTCCCATAATAATCTATTATTGCTCCTATTCCATGGACGAATCCACGGCCTGACCCCATGGAATGGCAATAAAAATTGCTCCGATTCTATGATCGAATCCACGGCTTGATCTCATAGAATGACAATAAAACAACTGTGCTATCTCATTACTCCGATTTCATGATCGAATCCACTGATCTCATGAAATGGTAATAGATAATCTTAATTACTTCGATTCTATGGTCGAATCCACGATCCCATAGGATGGTAATGCTTATTTTATTATTCTGAATTTGTAGTCGAATCCACAGCTGATCCTGCGAATTAATAATGAACAACTATTCATTTTTATTACTCAGTTTCATGAATTATTCTCCACTGAATTCATAGCTTTGGTAATAAATACTCATCAACCGGGCATCTGGACCATCACTGAGTAAGCCCCACAAAAATAGTGCGAGTGTACTCTACAATGATGCATGACCGAGCACCCGGCTGCACGAACGAGTGTCCAAAAATATGAAATAATGAGGAATCCTTCGCAAAACAAGAGAAAACAATAAATATTAATAAAATAATAAGAGGCGCCCAAGGCCGGGCCCACTAGCCGGCCGTGCCCTAGCCATGGTTGGTCCGTGCCTTTCCCATTATTTTCTTTATTTTTTGTTATTTCGTGAACTCACGAAAACTCCTTGGTTTTAGCAACTTTCCTTGTTTTTGCAAAACCCGTGAATTCTCCATAACTTCGTGGATTCACGAAATAATATTATAAAATAAGGAGAGGTGTGCGGAACCGGGCAACCCAGCCGACTGGCCATGCCCGAGCCCTGGTCGGTCCCACACCTCACAATCCTTAGCTTTCATAATTATTATTCCATAATCTCATGAAACTCCTCCGTTTCAACAAAAACTCATGGATTCTCCATAACTTTAAGGATTCTCCATAACTTCAAGGATTCATGAAAAATAATGAAATAGGGAAAGGTGCATGTGACCGGACAACCTAGCCGTCCGGCCATGCCCTAGCCATGGTCGGTCCCACAACTTGCAATTCCTAATCTTGCATAGTTATTATTTTCCTCAATTCATGAAACTCCTGGGTTTGAGCAAAATTCATGATTTCTCCATATTTTCTAAAATATTGCTCAAATCACGAAAAACCAAAAGCCAACATAGTCACATGACTAGCTAGCCTCTCACGGAAATTTTAAATATTAAAACACTTTTATTTTAATATTTTCAAAATATTGATGAATTGAGCATACATGCTCATTCCAACAAAAATCGAGAATTCTCAGTCAAGATGAAACTCTTCTGAAAATTCACGATGTTGCTCGAACGCGCATCAGAAAATACTGAAACTCTCAGTATGGAGACACGGACACCATGGCAACACGTGCACGCGTTCATGACCGACCAGAGTCATTCCTAGGGCTTGCACAAAGCCGGTCCCACACGTTTTCATAATTCTGACCTAATTTGCTCAATTGCTCATACTGGGCCCGAACTCTCTCCAACCAATTGGGGGATTCTCCAAATGACCAAAAATTGGTCCCGTGACCACCAAGAGCCGGTTCCATGCTCTCTTGGTCGGTCCTCATATCTCATATCTAGGTTTTATCACCTAATGTTGAATCCAGCAATATTTCAATAAATAATGAATCCTGCATTTAATCATCGTTTTTTCACCAACTCTCAAACTGAGAACCCTGGTGCATGGTCACTCGAGCACTGGGCACCCATGGACGCTCATCATTCCATGTGGTCGGTCCCTCCTCACTCATGACTGATGCGTGTCGTAACCACATCAAATTAATTAATATTTTCCACCTAATTAATAAGTAATATAGTGTAGTCAAGTTCGTTCCCACGAGGAGCAAGAGGTTTTAGTTGTTTAGTTGTCACAAAAAGAGGGGATTGGTTTTAGATTTTAAAAACAAAAGAAAATAAGTAACGCAATTAAAAGTTTAAGTTGAAATCAATAAGAGAGATTAGATCAAGGAATCCTTATTCATTGCAAAACAATGATTCAAGTTATGTTCTTTTCCACTTTTTATTAGTCACAGATTATCACCAACCGTAGGTAAAGCAGCTAGATCAGTGCTAAACCCCTAAATCCCTAGTATCACCGGATACGGAAGTTCTCGACTACCGGATTCTATTCACCAAACCACCTAGTAGTAGCTCACTCAAGATGTAATTTAGTTAAACACATTAAGATTTATGAATTTATTAGGTTGATATTAGTAGTTAGACTCTTAGCTCAAGGTCTACTTGCTAACGTTGTTTCCACACACAATTGCTCCACGGAATGCCTCTGCAAGGTCTCGTGTTTGCTACTTGTGTAAATAATCAAGAAACGATTACTTATCCCCTAAATTTCACTAGCTTTAGATCAATTAAAAAATAAATTTAGTTGGCCACCTAAACAATCTATCAATCAACCATGAATGTATAAACATTCCTATTAGTAAAAACAAACGATAATCATGTGAAAAACTTCAAAGTAGATTTAAAAACAAAACTCAAAACATGTTAAGAACTAGGAATTCATCCTCAATCAATAAGAAAATTAGCTACTCATGTTTTTGAAATTCACACAAATAATTAAAGGGAGAATTTTTAAAGTTCACACAAATAATTAAAAGAAGAATTTTTAAAAAGCAAGCAAAAACACAAGTGTTGTGTGTGTAGAAGTGTAAAAGTTGTGTAGAGAACTTCTCTATTTATAGGCTTCAATTTCCTAGCAATCCTCTTAGGAATAGAATCCCTTTCCCTTTGTATCTCAACTTCCAAATCCAAGTCTTTCTCAAATATTCCATCTTCTCTTTCCAAATCCAAGCTCAATTCTTCAAACCCATGAGTCTAGAAAATTCTTCACAAATTTTGCTACTTTTGTGAAGAATCCAAGCTCATGGGATCACCGGAATCCGACCTGAAATGGTACCAGAATAGTACTGACGGCAACCTGAGTTCTGTCGCCGGTAACGAAATATTCTGTTATGGTGCCGTTATAAGTAATAGTCAATATGGTCAAACGTTAGTCAACTGGTCAAGAGAAAAAGATAGCCAGCTACTAACTCAGCTGGTCTGACTCGTCTAATTACATCTTAGTCACTGAGTTGGATCGGAAAATCTCTGAGTTAACTCGTCGGTGAGGAAATCCGACAGAGTTTCGTTTGTTTCTCCGACATCTCCAGGACAAATTCAGGCCATTTCTTTCCTTGCAGAACCTGTAAACACCTACATACATCTAAGGCAATTCGATCAACACAATTGTTGCTTCAGACAACCCATTCCACTCCCTCTTTATCTTTATCAACTGCATCTCCAATGAACCAACAACAACACTGTAAACCATTCCAACATCACCAGCATCACTACCCTGTACAGCAGCAGCACGGCTAAATCAACTACAAATCCATTTAAAACTTCACCCATTGTTGCAGAGACAAACTCATCTTCTAATTCAGTTGCAGTGATACCATCAACATCAATCTCTCATTTTCTCGGCTGTTTCAATACCAACATCATTCCTGCATCTCAACTCAACTATCAAGTTGCAGTGAAAACCCATCAATTCTTCCCCATAATCTGCGGTATCAATGAATACCACCATCTCTATTTCTAACAGACTCTTCTGAATACCCATGTGAGCTCGAATTAAACAACAACAATGTCTCAGTTCTTAACAAACCCATATATAGATCTTTCCCAGAAAACCCATATCAATTCTACCACTGATTTCCTCTTCTTTTTCTTCGGTTGCAGATTCAAATCGAAACCCTAACTTCATTTCTTCGTCTGATTCACAGCATCAACAGATCCCTCTTCTTCTTTGTTTCGTTCATGTTCAGGTTCAACTTCTGAATCAACAACAACAACATTTTAGCTCAAAATCTTCATAACTTCAACCACCAACAGACCCTTCTCTATTTCACTGTTCTGCAATCGCAGCAGTAGCTCACCACCAGTGCCCATTCTTTTTCTCAGCTAATACTGATTTCATTCCTTGATTTTTTCTCGATCTGCTTCTTCTCATCATTTCATGACCACATATACAGAAACCAACTTGATCCACAACCATATACCCATGATGATTAATTTCAATTCGAACCAGTTAACTCATCTCCACTTTGCTATAAAAAACCATTTGAACTACAACATCATCTTCCGCTCCGACTACTTCAATTGCAGAAACAATTTAATATCTTTCTTACCAGTTCGTCATCAAACCCTAATTTCTGAAACCCTCAAACTTTCAATTCAATCTTCAATAGACCTCTACCATAAGTAGCCACCAACACTGCCTTCTTTATATTCTCTACGATTCTTCCATTTCGATCTCAATCTCTCGGATTAAAAAGCGCAGTCATTGCTGCTTTTCTCAGCTCAATTTCAGGGACTGTAGAATGAGGTGAATGAGAGAAAAACGTCTCTCGATTTAGGGTAAAGAGGTAGGGTTAGTTATTTAGTACCCGGTCACCTTGATAAGGTCCACCCCAGTGGGTGCCTTATAATAGGTGGTCAGTTCTGATAAGGGCTAGCCAGTTTCCAGCCCCTTATCCTCAGCTGATCTGTATTTAGTACTCCTTCAAACAGGGTTGCGCCTTAACCTTGACCAGGCTCCCAATAATGACAGCATATGAAATTTCCTTTTTGCCCTTTCGGCTCAATTTAGGTGATTTCTTCTTCTTTTTCTCCATGCGACTCCAGAGTACCTAATAACTCAAAAATATGCGTAAAATACATAATTTACAAGAAAAATAGTAGAGAAAGCATAAAAAATAGATAATAAATAGGATGTATTCTACACCCTATCAAATTCACCCACACTTACACTTTGCTAGTCCTCGAGCAAATCAAACTAAAACTTACAACTTCAAAGCGTTTCAGCGTCCCAAGCATCCAAAGAGTTATGAGGACATAGAGTTTCGGCATGCTAGTAATAAGAAGTTAAAAATACTAAAGAACATATTCTCATTCTTAAATGTTAAGTGAGAAATAACCACACCATAATGAGAGAATGCGTGTTTGAGAAGCGATCAATAAGCATTTCGCCTCGACTTCTGCCTCACCAAAAAGGGTTTTATGAAATTGCACTCAAAGGACATACTTTTATGGTTCTCACATGTGTGCAGGTAAGAATGAAGAGAGAATTCCTGCAACACGTTGAATTGTGGGAAGGACAACTTCCGAAATATTTTAAAAACCCACATGTTTTATCGTTTTGAAAAACCATTTTTTTGACGATCTCTAAGAAAGGAAATCAACCATTATTATTGAGGATGAGATTACTTACTTACCTTCACATCCCATTGCAAATTATGATAACACCACTCTCATGGAATCCAATAGAAACGTCTTCCACTCCTCGTCTTCATCTTCTCGGTCTTCGTCTTCGGCTTCAACTATTGATGATAAATGCTCGAACTTCGTAGATCCTTGACAATTTGTAACTCTTTATCTTAAATCCTTGTCGCTTGAAACTTCTTTATAGATTTTCCTTCCCCAAGTCTTATTAAATAAAAGATAAAAACAAAAATTTCTCTTGCCACCATTTTTTTCATTTTTTTTAAGATTTTCCAATTTTCCAATTTTCCAGTTTTTTTTTTTGTTTTTCTTTTTGTTTTTACTTTTTTTTTTTGGAGACAAGAGAAATAAAATACAAAACAAAGTGAAAATAAAAACAAACCATAGCCGTGGGAAAAATACTTTACCGCTTGATTCTTCACAACTTGTATCGTCTTGAAATCATAAACTTCAATAATTTTCACCTTTTGCTTTTCTTTGCTCTTGTAAATAAGTCTTCAACATGTATATGTAAAAATCCGCTCATTATATGTTGCTTTACTTGGATATGAAATTTACTCTTTTCTTGTTCCGTTGCTTGTAAACCTTGAACTTTTGCAACTTTCCTTGTAGATTTTGATGTCGCTCTCTTGTTGATGATGATGGTGTTTCTATGGATCCGTTGTTGTCGAGAGAGATAATGGTGCTAACTGCAAATCGAACTACAAGAAGGAGGATTTCATCTATAGGCGTCACCCTCAGGATTGACAAAATTAGCACTCAAGAGATCAAAGAGTAGTGCTTCTATTGGTGGGAGGTTGGGTAGCTCACCATTCTACCCGGAATTAACGTACGGTGACACACACTCAAAAGAAAGCTCTTTAGTTATTTAGAAATAAATTTGGTCGGTGCCTCGCATGATATAAATAGGGTAGTCTCCACTAATGATTGATCAACAACTCTAATAATGCATGTCTCCCTGCTCCTAATCTGCATCACCGGCATGATTAAATCCATTATTTAACACTCTAACAAGCAAGAAATCCGAACGTAGTTCCCTAACACTTCCAAGTTCAGTTATGTCGGTCAGAATTCTCTATGTAAACATACCTAGAAGTATGCTAGTGACTCTAAAATCTCTACAAGTTGGAGGTTTTATGCAATTTTTTTTAAATATGCTTAACCACTCCTCCACACTTAAACCTTACATTGTCCTCAATGTAATTGAATCGTCCAAGTAAAGTCAAGGTGGGAAATCCTAGTATGATATGGAACAAGAAAAATTAAATAAACAAAACAAAAAGAAAACAAAAAGTAAAAGGTAAGAAATACAAAACCTATGGGTTGCCTCTCATTAAGCGCTTGTTTTAAAGTCGATGGCCCGACTTAGCTTGCTTCACATTACTTCTCCAGAGGGAGTGAATCTTCAAATGAAAGTTCATCCACATTCACATATGCGATGTTCTCGTAGTATGGCTTCAATCTATGGCCATTGACCTTGGAAACCGAGTTGTCTCTAAGACTAGTAATTTCAACTGCACCATAAGGAAAAAATTTAGTAACAACGGGACCTTAACTTTCCAGGAAATATTTTAAGGCGGGAATGATATAAAAGGACTTTTTGTCCCACTTCGAAGCTTTTACGAGAAATCATCTTATCATGAATAAGCTTGGTCTTTTCCTTGTAAATACGGGCACTCTCATATGCATCATTACGTATCTCCTCTAGCTCATTTAGTTGTAACTTCCTTTGCTTCCCCGCTTCTTCATACTCCATGTTGCACTTCTTTATCGCCCAATAATCCTTATGTTCAGGTTCAACCGGAAGATGACAAGCTTTACCATAAACCGACCGATATGGAGACATTCCAATTGGTGTCTTGTACGCCGTTCTATACGCCCAAAGTGCATCATTAAGCTTAAAGCTCCAATCTTTCCTTGTAGTATTCACCGTTTTCTCAAGAATGGACTTGATTTCCCGGTTTGAAATTTCCGCTTGTCCACTAGTTTGTGGATGATAAGGCGTACCAATCTTATGTGTAATGTTGTACTTCCTGAGGAGAGCGTGGAAAGCCTTCTTGAAATGTGATCCTCCATCGCTTATCACCACTCTTGGTGTACCATGCCTAGTGAATATGTTTTCTCTTACAAAATCACAAACAACTTGAGAATCATTAGTTTTGGTGGCTCTAGCTTCCACCCATTTCGAAACATAATCCACCGCAAGAAGTATATAAAAATTTCCATTTGAATTGACAAAAGGGCCCATAAAATCGATTCCCCACACATCAAAAATCTCAACGGCAAGAATTGGTGTGAGTGGCATTTGATTTCGAGCACCTAGATTGCCCGTTCTTTGACATCTATCACACGATTTACAAAAAACATGTGCATCTTCAAACAAGGTGGGCCAATAAAATCCACACTCGAGAACTTTGAGAGCGGGTACGTTTAGAACCAAAATGGCCACCACAAGCAAGAGTGTGACAAAAAGAGAGAATAAATTGAAATTCGGAATTAGGCACGCACCTTCGTATCATTTGATCCACGCCATATTTCCATAAGCATGGTTCATCCCACACATATTGCTTGGCTATCTTTTTAAGTTTCATATTTTCGAAGTTAGACATTGTATTAGGTACCTCCTTGTCACTAAGTAATTCACTATATCCGCGTACCAAGGTGTAGAATTTTCTAAGGAGAAAAGTTGTTCGTCCAGCAAGCAGTCTTGTAATGGAAGTTCTTCATGAGACATAACAAGTCTACTGAGATGATCCGCAACGGTATTCTCCACACCTTTCTTGTCTCGAATTTCTATGTCGAACTCTTGTAGCAATAGGATCCATCGGATTATCCTTGGCTTAGCTTCTTTCTTCTTTATTAAGTATTTAAGTGCGGCATGATCGGAATATACAATAACCTTTGTGCCCACCAAGTATTATCGAAACTTTTCCAATGCAAAAACAATAGCCAATAACTCCTTCTCCGTGGTAGAATAGTTGATTTGTGCATCATTAAGGGTCCTCGATACATAATAGATAACATGTGACAATTTGTCCACTCTTTGACCCAAAACGGCTCCAACCGCATAATCACTAGCATCACACATTAATTCAAATGGAAGATTCCAATCCGGTGATTTGATAATTGGCGCACTCGTCAACATTGCCTTCAATTTTTCAAAGGCATCCTTGCATTCCTTGTTGAAGTCAAAAAGGTACCTCCTTTTGTAATAACTTGCACATCAGCATGGAGATTTTGGAGAAATCCTTGATAAACCGCCTATAGAAACCTGCATGGCCAAGAAATGAACGGATTTCCCTCACTGAAGTGGGATATTGTAAGTTTCTTATTAAATCTATCTTTGATTTTTCCACTTCGAGCCCTCGAGAGGACACGATGTGACCAAGTACTATGCCATGGTTTACCATAAAGTGACATTTCTCCCAATTAAGGACAAGGTTTGTGTCTATGCATCGTTTAAGAACTAGTTCAAGGTTGTCTAAAAAACTAGTAAAAGAATTTCCATAAACACTAAAATCATCCACAAATACCTCGATGATGCGCTCCACATAGTCCGAGAATATACTAACCATGCATCTTTGGAAAGTAGCCGGTGCATTGCAAAGACCAAACGACATCCGTCTAAATGCAAAAGTTCCAAACGGACAAGTGAAAGTGGTCTTCTCTTGGTCCTCCGGTGCAATAACAATTTGGTTGTATCCCGAATAACCGTCCAAGAAACAATAATGAGAATGCCCTGCTAACCGCTCCAACATTTGATCAATGAAAGGTAAAGGAAAGTGATCCTTTCGAGTTACGGAATTAAGCTTTCTATAATCAATGCACACTCTCCAACCGGTTTGAACTCTTGTAGGAACAAGTTCATCGTCTTGATTTCTAACAACCGTAACACCGGACTAACCCATTTGCTATCGGATATTGGGTAGATCACCCCCACACTTAGAAATTTGAGTATATCTTTCTTTACAACCTCTATCATAGGAGGATTAAGCCTACGTTGAGCATCACGTACCGGATTCACGTTCTTTTCCATTAGAATTCTATGCATGCACACGGATGGACTAATGCCTTTGATGTCCGCAATTGTCCACCCAATAGCCGTTTTGTGCTCTTTCAAAAATCTAAGCAGACTGTATTCTTATACCGGTGTGAGGTTATTTACAATAATCACCGGAATCTCATCTTCATCTCCCAAGAAAGCATACTTCAAATGTTACGGAAGTGGCTTCAATTCTAGATTAGGCGCCTTCACAATAGATGGTACAAGTAATTCATCATCTATGGGTAAAGAAATATATGAAACATTACCCTTTTTAGATTCTTGCAATGCCGTCAAGGCACCACACATCTCCACCAATTCCTTGGAGATTTCAACATCCAAATTAGACAAGCCGTGGACGTCCAATTCAATGCTCTTTTGCAACACCACCTCAAGTTCGTCCTTTTGGCTCAATTCCACCATTTGTTGCGCTAACGAACTAACCACATCAATGCAGTAAGCGGAATGCACATCACTTGGGTAGAGCATGGCTTTAAATATGTTGAAGTGTATTATCTCCTTATCGAATTCCATAGTAAGTGTACCCTTGTCAACGTCAATCTTCGTCTTTGCGTTCTTCATAAATGGCCTCCCAAGAAGTAAAGAAGTAGATGACCGATTATCATTGTTGTCCATGTCCACCACGAAGAAATCAACGGGAAAAATTATCTCATTCACTTGCAATAGCACATCTTCTACAAGTCCCTTAGGATATATGTTATACTTGTTTGCTAATTGGATAATAACTCTTGTCTCTTTCAAAGGTCCAAGATTCAAGGTGTCATATATATCGGCCGACATTACACTTATGGAATCTCCCAAGTCAAGTAAAGCATGTTCAAACCTTTTTGTACCAATAGTAATCGGCACCGTGAAGCCACTGGGATCCGTGCACTTTGTAGGCATCTTCTTCAATAGCATAGCCGACGCACTCTCGCCAACTTTAGTAAGTTCATTATCAAGCAATCTATCCTTCTTTGTGCATAATTCCTTCATGAACTTAGCATACCTTGGCATTGTCTTGATGACCTCGATGAATGGGATGTTGATTTCTATCTTCTTGAAGATAACCATGAGTGCCTTGTCTTGAGCTTCTTTCTTGGACTTAGCAAAGCGACTAGGAAAAGGAGGTGGAGTAGTGAAACTAGGAACCGTTTCCTTGGATTGGTTGGTAGGTGTTGGATTCTCCTTTGGTGCGACTTACTCTTTGTGTTTGACTAACTCTTTGCTAGATTCTTCATGATGACTTGGACTCTCCACTCGTCTTCCACTTCTTAAAGTAACCGCATTAACATTCTCTCTTGGATTCACAAATGGTTGTGAAGGAAGCTTTGTGGATGCTTAAGATTTCAATAGATGCACATCGGTTGCCAATTGTCCCATTTGGGTTTCCAAAGCCTTAATGGCCGATTCATTCTTTTGTTGGCTTTGTTGTAACATAGAAGTAAGACTTTGTATGCCTTTTATTAACACATTGAGCTTGTCATCACTCGAAGAATCGCGCTCCTTGACTTGTTGTGGTTGGAATTGTTGTCGAGGTTGGAAGCGTGATTGTTGGAAAGCACCTTGTTGCACATATGGATTAGGATCCGCCGCTTGATTGTTGGCATAACTAAAGTTAGGGTGATCCTTCCAACTGGGATTGTAAGTATTGGAGTATGGATCGTACCTTGTCCTTTGATTTAGATATAAAGCATTTACTTGTTCGGTCTCATCATCCGGAATAATTACCGCGGCCATTCGTTGCATTACCCTTTCCATGCTCCCCATCCTTTGTTCAAGGTATGATGATGAATCACTAACTTCATGCAGTCGCCTAACCGTTGGTTATTCTCTTGTGTACAATTGTTGCGAGTTTGCAGCCATACTTTCAATCAACTCTCTAGCTTGGGGTCAACGTATTGTTCATTAGTGCACCACCACCTGCGGTCTCAAGAAGAGATCTATCACTTGGGTGGAGAGCTTCGTAGAAGTATTGGAGTATCATGACGTCACTGAATTGATGGTGTGGACAGCTTTCCACCAATCTCTTGTATCGCTCCCAACATTCATACAATGACTCTCCCACATTTTGCTTCATCCCACAAATCTCCTTGCGAATTTGAGTAGCTTTTGATGCAGAAAAATATCTCTCCAGGAAAAGTTTTTTCATCCTATTCCATGTGGTGATACTTCCAGAAGGCAAATAATACAACCATTCCTTAGCATTGCCCGCCTAAGAGAACGAGAAAGATTTCAACATTGCTCCATCCGCATTAGTCTCCGGTGGAAGCATAGCCATGACTATGGTAGAGAAGTCCATAAGATGTTTGTTTGGATCTTCATTCACCATGCCATGAAACTTTGGTAACTCTCTAATCAACCCCTGCTTGATCTTGAAGGTTGACTTAGTTTGGATACACCATTGTTGTGTATCGTGCTTGTGAGAAGCTAGATCCTTGAGTGTACGATCAGCCATTTCTTTTTCTTCTATATCGGAATCTGCGAACTCACTAGATGAAAAAGGAGGAAGCAGAGTGTTAACCGCTCGAAAGAGGTCCTTTAGTTGAGTGCCGGATCGAAGATGTATACCAATTGGACTCGGTCTGCCCTCTTTAAGCATTCACCAAAGATATAGTACCTGAAACAAGATTCTCGAAAACTAAGTTAGATGCGATATAGAATCTAACAAAGCAAGAATAAAGCAAAAAGAAAAAATAAAACAACTAAAATCGTCCGCTGCTCCCCAGCAGCGGCGCCAAAATTTGATGCGTGTCGTAACCACAACAAATTAATTAATATTTCTCCACCTAATTAACAAGTAATATAGTGTAGTCAAGTTCGTTCCCACGAGGAGCAAGAGGTTTTAGTTGTTTAGTTGTCACAAAAAGGGGAAATTGGTTTTAGATTTTAAAAACAAAAGAAAATAAATAAAGCAATTAAAAGTTTAAGTTGAAATCAATAAGAGAGATTAGATCAAGGATCCTTCTTCGTTGCAAAACAATGATTCAAGTTATGTTCTTTTTCACTTTTTATTAGTCACAGATTATCACCAACCGTAGGTAAAGCAGCTAGCTCAGTGCTAAACCCCTAAATCCATAGTATCACCGGATACGGAAGTTCTCGACTACCAGATTCTATTAACCAAACCACCTAGTAGTAGCTAACCCAAGATGTAATTTATTTAAACGCATTAAGATTTATGAATTTATTAGGTTGATATTAGCAGTTAGACTCTTAGCTCAAGGTCTACTTGCTAACGTTGTTTCCACACACAATTGCTCCACGGAATCCCTCCGCAAGGTCTCGTGTTTGCTACTTGTGTAAAGACTCAAGAAACGATTACTTATCCCCTAACTTTCACTAGCTTTAGATCAATTAACAAATCAATTTAGTTGGCCACCTAAACAATCTATCAATCAACCATGAATGTATAAACATTCCTATTATTAAAAACAAACGATAATCATGTGAAAAACTTCAAAGTAGATTTAAAAACAAAACTCAAAACATGTTAAGAACTAGGAATTCATCATCAATCAATAAGAAAATCAGCTACTCATGTTTTTGAAATTCACACAAATAATTAAAGGGAGAATTTTTAAAGTTCACACAAATAATTAAAAGAAGAATTTTTAAAAAGCAAGCAAAAACACAAGTGTTGTGTGTGTAGAAGTGTAAAAGTTGTGTAGAGAACTTCTCTATTTATAGGCTTCAATTTCCTAGCAATCCTCTTAGGAATAGAATCCCTTTCCCTTTGTAGCTCAACTTCCAAATCCAAGTCTTTCTCCAATCTTCCATCTTCTCTTTCCAAATCCAAGTCCAATTCTTCAAACCCATGAGTCTAGAAAATTTTCGGGATCACCGGAATCCGGCCTGAAATGGCACCGGAATAGTGCTGCCGACAACCTGAGCTCTGTCACCGATAACGAAATATTCTGTTCTGGTGTCGTTATAAGTAACGGTCAATATGGTCAAACGTTAGTCAACTGGTCAAGAGAAAAAGAGAGTCAGCTACTAACTCAGCTGGTCTGACTCGTCTGATTACATCTTAGTCACTGAGTTGGATCGGCGAATCTCTGAGTTAACTCGTCGGCGAGGAAATCCGACAGAGTTCCATTTGTTTCTTCGACATCTTCAGGCCAAATTCAGGCCATTTCTTTCCTTGCAGAACCTGTAAACACCTAACATACATCTAAGGCAATTCGATCAACACAATTGTTGCTTCAGACAGCCTATTCCACTCCCTCGTTCTCTTTATCAACTGCATCTCCAAGGAACCAACAACAGCCTTGTAAGCCATTCCAACATCACCAGCATCACTACCCTGTACAGCAGCAGCACGGCTAAATCAACTACAAATCCATTTAAAACTTCACCCATTGTTGCAGAGACAAACTCATCTTCTAATTCAGTTGCAGTGACACCATCAACATCAATCTCTCATTTTCTCAGCTGTTTCAATACCAACATCATTCCTGCATCTCAACTCAACTATCAAGTTGCAGGGAAAACCCATCAATTCTTCGCCATAATCTGCGGTATCAATGAATACCACCATCTCTATTTCTAACAGACTCTTATCAATACCCATCTGAGCTCGAATTAAACAGCAGCAATGTCTCAGTTCTTAACAGACCCATATATAGATCTTTCCCAGAAAACCATTTCAATTCTACCACTGATTTCCTCTTCTTGTTCTTCGTTTGCAGATTCAAATCGAAACCCTAACTTCATTTTTTCGTCTGATTCACATCATCAACAGATCCCTCTTCTTCTTTGTTTCGTTCATGTTCAGGTTCAACTTCTGAATCAACAACAGCAACATTTAAGCTCAAAATCTTCATAACTTCAACCACCAACAAACCCTTCTCTATTTCACTGTTCTGCAATCCCAGCAGTAGCTCACCACCAGTGCCCATTCATTTTCTCAGCTAATACTGATTTCATTCCTTGATTTCTTCACGATCTGGATCTTCTCATCATTTCATGACCATATGCAACTACAGAAACCAACTTGATACACAACCACATACCCATGATGATTAATTTCAATTCGAATCAGTTAACTCATCTCCACTTTGCTATAAAAATCAATTTGAACTACAACATCATCTTCATCTCCGACTACTTCAATTGAAGAAATAATTTAATCTCTTTCTTTCCAGTTCGTCATCAAACCCTAATTTCTTAAACCCTCAAACTTTCAATTCAATCTTCAATAGACCTCTACCATAAGTAGCCACCAACACTGCCTTCTTTATATTCTCTACGATTCTTCCATTTCGATCTCAATCTCTCGGATTAAAAAGCACAGTCGTTGCTGCTTTTCTCAGCTCAATTTAAGGGACTGTAGAATTAGGTGAATGAGAGAAACACGTCTCTCAATTTAGGGTAAAGAGGTAGGGTTAGTTATTTAGTACCCGATCACCTTGATAAGGTCCACCCCAGTGGGTGCCCTATAATAGGTGGTCAGTTCTAATAAGGGATAGCCAGTTTACAACCCCTTATCCTCAGCTGACCTGTATTTAATACTCCTTCAAACATGGTTGCCATTAACCTTGATCAGTCTCCCAATAATGACAACCTATGAAATTTCCTCTTTGCCCTTTCGGCTCAATTTGGGTGATTTCTTCTTCTTTTTCTCCCTGCGACTCCAGAGTACCTAATAACTCAAAAATATGCGTAAAATACATAATTTACAAGAAAAGCAGCAGAGAAAGCATAAACAATAGATAATAAATAGGATGTATTGTACACCCTATCAATGACCAATTTTCAGCAATTCACCAATTGATGAAGGATTGATAAAATTAGGGTTTCGAACAAACGCTCCACGATTCACCATTCTGAGCAAGTTCAAACACAAAATAATGTTGATTCTCCAATCAACATCCAAATTAATAATATTCGGTAATTCACCTATATTTTTGATTAATATTTTATTGAGTCACGACACCAGTAAATAATTCGTCGAATTGAGCAATACTTGCTCAGTTGATCGAATATTGATCCAACCATCAATGTTCAGTAATTCATCATTAGTTTGTCGAATTGAGCAACACTTGCTCAATTGCACGTCAAATTATCAATATTCACTATTTTGTTGAATTGAGCAACACTTGCTCAGTTTCATGCCAAAATTATCAAATTCGTCGAATTGAGCAATACTTGCTCAATTGCTCGACAAACTCTCAATATTCAGCAATTCGTCGAGTTGAGCAATACCTGCTCAGTCACTCTAGTCAGTAATTCATTGACATCTCAGAGAACTACATGTTCAATCCATGAATCACTGAGCATTCACCACTTATGCTCGATTCAACAAAACTAGACTCACAGTCTAAATCAGTCAACAACTGACTAACTAATACACGTCTGCCTTGCAGACTCCACGATTCGTGAAATATCAATCACGTCACAAATGGGGGATATCACTTAGGGTTTTGGTCTGGCGGTCTACGACACGTGGATTCATACACAACGATAAATGTGCGTAAGTCGTGTAAACGGTTGAAGGAGTTAGCTAAGTAGTGGGTGCACAATCATCCAAGTCTCCGCACGACATGGAACTGACTTTACCACGATCTCCCACTTTCCCACTCTTTCACTCAAGAAACCGTCACACTTACAAGGATCAGTGGTACATCATTCTTGCAATATAAATAAGTCTAAATCGAGGACATCAGGATATCATCAATCATCGATTATCATCATTATCCGTCAATAACTTGATATAAACTTATTCACAGAACTCAACTTCAGCAGTTCAGCAATATTGCAGAAACCTTCAACACACCCACAATCCTTGATCATCACTGATCCCACACAACTCTCAGCTTCCCTCCTACAGATCAACCCATCTCCCTCTTTGCGACCAAATTGACTCTGGAACGACCATTGTCTTGGTTTAATACGGAGTCATATAGATTAATTTTCCGAATCTAAGCACCCTCCTTGCAGCGGTGCATCTATGTGAGGTTCAGCAGTTCGCTCGGTTTAGGAGTCTCGACAGCACGCTCGACTCTCCACTTTCCTAGAAAACCAGCAAACCATTTTTCCCCATCTACAGATTGGCGACCACAGTGGGATATTAATCTCTCGGTTGCGATCTTAGGTCAGGTTCAGTTACAAATCCTAACGCGAACATCGCTAGCACTAGCAACAACGGTGGTATTCCAGAAACCATTCCTGCTTACAACAATAGTGGTGATAATACTCCTCCTCACACCAACAACGAAAATCAACCTTTCTTCGTCCAACGTCCTGAGGAAGTCAGGGAGAATCCACCTACCGTAGCTGATATCATGAAGGTGCAAGGGACTCTCGCCAAAAATCAGATTGACATGGCCACCACTCAGAAAGAGCTGTGCAATTATCTCAAAACTCCCAGTAACAAGATGTCAGGGAAAGCTCAGGAGAAAGAAAAATCCAAAGAAAAATCTCCAGCCGCTGGTCCTGAAGTCATTCTGATCCATGTAGTAGATGATGATGAAGTCCACAAGGCTGCAGATAACCCGCCAACAAAGAAACCTGCAGGCTTCATCACTCGTGAGGACATGAAGCGCTTCATGGAGAATCGAGGAAAAGACGAGACTCCATCTGTCCACCGTCATCGACCTCCATATCCTGCTGCTACTCAAATAATTCCTCTCCCAAAGAGCTATACTTCCCGAACATCCACACTATACAACGGAACATGGAACGCTCGAGAACACGTGATTCATGGAGGCACCAGGAGAGCATGAACACAACGGAATGATCCCAATATACAGAGCCTTGCTGGAGAATCTGCGATTCCAGACTTTCTCAGAACTCCATGGAGCAGCCAAGCGATCAACAATGCTTTACTAGAAAGAGCAAAGTCTGCAAGGTCGGGGAATCTCGAAGCATCCGACGCCTAGTCAACAATCAGTACAATCCCCATCCTTCCACAAATGTTGTTGCAAAAAGGAGCAAACAGAAAGTCGAATCACAGCGCAAGCACGCTTCTCTATCTCCTCCGAAATCACCAAAAAAGGGGTAGTCAAATCCGGGATGTACAAGCTCCAACTTAGAGTTCAGATCCAGCAGAACCTGATTTCCTTTTCTTCATCGAAGAGGTGATTGAACTACTGGATGTGTGGATCCAGGATGGTGCAATCAAGCTGTCATATGTCAGAAAAGAACCAACTGAAGAAGAAATGGAGAACCCTCGCTACTGCCGTTTCCATAGGTTCGTCAATCATCCCACCAACGACTGCAAGATCTTGAAGCACATATTCAAGGAAAAAGTCGGATCTGGGGAACTTAAATTGGGGACTGAAAGAGTACACAGAGACCCTCTTCCAGTCAGAACTTTCACAATCTTCGAACAACCAGTCAAAGAAGCAGTTCAGTCAGGCATGTATACGAATTGCTTTATCTGTCAAAGGCTCAAAAGGGAGACATGTTCACGGATTTGAACCATATTCTAGAAGTGCCTCTAGAACCTCCCGCCACAGACAAGGAGATGCATGACTGTGGACTTCTTACCATAGTCCATCTTAGAGGAAATGAATTCAGAAGAATGTTGATCGATGCTGACACCGCCATCAACATCATTCCAATGAAATCCCTCAGAGTCACATGCATCAGTCGACAAGAAGATACTCATGCACCCATCTCAATCAGAGACCATGAAGGAACGCTCAGATATGCTTATGTCTACACCACTCTCAAGGTGAAAATACGTTCAACCTGAACATATAACAAGTTTCACATAATCAGGAAAATCCAAGATATGACGCGATATCATGGATCCATGCTGAAAACATGACTACAAACAAAGCATCTTTTGTTGCACATCTCTCCAACAAAGAAAGTTCTGATCCAGAATATTTGGCGGATGTTCTATCATCAGAGCACTTGGAGGAAATTCGAACTCTGACGAGGTTGAAACAATAACCTGCAAAAGATACATAGAAATTCATCAATAGGTTTCGCATTCAGGAAAGTCTCATTCCTTCCATATCTATGTCTTTCATTCCCTCACATGTTATTCTAGCATGGAGACTCAATTCAGCTAGCATCTCTGCTATTACAAGACGCTATGAGTGGCTAATCTCACTCCAGCAATATTTTACCAAGTGCTTGAACCTGACACCGCTTCGAATCGAGCATCTCACCGTGACATTCACCACTGAGAGATGACGGAAGCATGGAAAATAACACTTTGGGAATTTCTCCATAGACTTGCAGGAATGCCCACGAGTGCCACTAAATCAGAAATCTCTGATGTCTGCACAAGTGTTGAATCCCTCGCAGCGGAATGCTAAATCGATAGAAGATACACGGAGCCGAGACGATCAAGCATAAGACATTCGACGCTTCAACGCTTAAGCACATAAGAATCCTTCGAATTGTACTCCCAATCAAAGACTACACCTTCAATAATAACGCCTCTAGCTTCAGCACAATATCTCGACGTGACACACCGGTTCAACACCGAAACGATCAAAGTATAGCTGAATTAAAATCAATAATCCTTCACTATCCCATGATAAGACTTCTGAAGTAGATGCAACACCGTTCATCAATCGATGTTACAAACTCCTTCAACTCTGCTAAGTGAATGAGGGATGCACTGGGGACTTGATTTTATTGGAAATATCAATTCAATATATTTCAAAAAAATTTATCCACATAACAAGTCAATGCAACCTAATGTGATTCCATGAAACGTCGTCAAACGGAACCTCTCTACATCAAAAGCCCCTGCACGACTGGGGAACTTCCTCTCTTGACCAATCATATCCAGAATGAAGACTGCTGCTGCTATCTACCGCGCAAAAACATCGATTCCATGATAAATCCACTTCACATTAAAGTCATAAAAGGAGGATTTAGGTTGAAATCCTAATACACCTTCATCTTAGGAATGCTCAACTCACCAATTAGCTCGTGCATGCTCACTGGACGGAAGAGCAAAGACTATCATTTTCGGTTTCTGTATCAACACCAATCATAGTATCGTCATCAGCATGTGGAGGAACTCTATTCATGGTCTCAACGTCAACAAGAATTTATGGAGAACTTCCAGTTGTAATCTCAACATCACTCTCGGGCGCAACATCCGGCTTCATCAACTATCCATTCTCTATGGATCATACTTCTTCAAGACCTAATGATTCATATCAAGATGTGTAAACATGAAAACATTCTAACATGAATGTCTTCCCAAAGCTTTCCAGACGGGAACAATACCAAAATCTTCTACAAGATGTTCTCATCGCCTCTACAAGTGAGATACGACATGCTCCAGGCCATGGGTTTACAAAAAAAGTACCAATGGGTGAGGAATGGGACAATAATTCCTCAAAAAAATATGTTCGTCTATGTTTCTTCTACAACATACCAAAAGGGCGCATAAATCGGGCATACGAGCTGAAAGATATGGCCTTTACCGTCAGGTCTACGACATCTGAAAAATTTGTACGGGATTACAAATTACAAATGTGCACGCTTAGTTGGCTGACCTATGCAACTCCAAATTGAGTGATTCTTTACTCATGTGATAACTCAGTCTCTTAGCTTCAAAATTTGGGGTCAAGCATCGAATTCCGACTTCGTATGAGGTTCCTACAGCTTCCAGAGCATACAACATGCAAGCAGCTATTCTTAGACGAGAATCATAACCTCCACAATCGATCGATGTCCACCAGGTCCTTCCACTAAATCCTTCATCAAGATACCTCCAACTTCGACCACCTAGGTCTTTACATCAATTTTTCTACCTGGGAAAACGAAAGGGAGAGACTGTACAAAATACTAGCGACTGACGGTCCACTGGTCAAGACGATGGATTTCACAATCCAAAACCAATCAAGAAGTCAAAACCAAAATAAAACCTCGCATCTCTCAGAAGTCCAAGGTTCAAGATATCATGGAAAGAAAACTAAAGAAAGTCAGCAAAATAAGATTTCTGCTTTTCTGCATCCTCCAAGACTTGCAAAGCAGCTTTCTCCGCCTCCAGCTTCTTGGTCAGCTTACCAGCTTCATCCATCTTCTTCAACACGACATCACTAGTGGTGAAAGGAGTGTCACCTTCCACTGATTTCCTGATAGCATCAATCTTTTGACGAAGCCACTTCAGATTGAAGCCAAGTTCTTTAGCTTTCTTCAAGTTGTACTCTCAATCAAAGAGTACATCCCGGGTGACAGTATTTCTAGCTGTGATACGAATATCATTAATAACACGCAAGATGAATTATATTTTCCTCTTCAAGAAATAGCTATGCTCCGGATCCTTGGTAACGACGATGTGCCCATACATCTTTCACGGTTTCTTGTACATAGCAACATCTCCAATGGGAACGCTAAATCCACCAAGAAACCTGTGATATGGGAGTATCTCACCAAATGGAGGAGTAAAAGCAGTCCCTGCGTTGGGATACTCATACACTATTATCCGGTTCCCAGTCGCTGGAACAACGTCAACAATCATAGGAACAACTTCGGTTGGAGCAGCTTCTTCCATTCTCGATTCGGGTTCCACCATCTCACGCACAATTGGAGTTTCAGTCACCTGCACGGCATTAACAACAAGTGTTACATGAACTTGAGGTACAGGGATGGAGGTCTCATTATCAACGGCACCATGGTTTCTCAAGTCATCATTGTTGGATCCATTATTCCTAACTTCAGTATTTGGCACCTAATGTGAAGATTACATGGGATTAGAATGATTCAAGCGTGGAAACCCAAAACAACCATAAAATCCAGCATGTAAGTGATCTAACATCATCTAATTTCTTTACTATGCATCTAAAACATGAGAAAATAGTGTAGAACCCATGAAACACGTTTTTCAGACAAGCTCATCTGAAGAGATTCTACACTGCCCTATATTAAAAGACGAACTGGGAGAAATTGGTAAGGAATTTAAGGTTGAGTCATATACCATTCTCTTAATACGTATGTTGTCTACAACATGTCAAAATTTCATAGCAATCGTATGAACGAGCTAACAGATGTGGCCAAAACATCAGACAACATGCAACCTGGAAAAGTTCTGAAGGTCTCCTGGAAGTTCACTATTTTGCCTTTTTCAGGCCATAAAAATGCTCAAAATTCAAAAATATTTTTTGCTAAAGCTTGGAAATTTCCTGGGAGTGAATATACATTTGTAGACCGCGAAAATACGACTTTGGACGAGGATTCTACAGCGTTTCTAGTAAAATCTGAAGTCTGAAATTTTCTGGTGACGTACTTCGGCAAAGTTATCCATAAATTTACATAGATTCTCATTCATTCATTCACAAATCAACAATTTCATACTTCTATGAAGAAATTACAGGAGATATACTTACTAAGGGAGTCTCTAAATCATTTGAAGGCTCGGCAATACCGGGATCTCCATTGGCAACGCCGTTATCTCCATTCGGTTCGGGATTTCGAGAATTCGGGAATTATTCGTATTCCCATGTCCCAAAGAAGAGCACGCTTCATCAATATGCTTCTTATCTACAATGATTTCTTCCTGGATTCATCAACAACAATTATTATTATTTCATTCAAGGATATGCGTACAAAAAAGATACTTACATCGACTTCTTCATCCGTGCTGGATTCCTGAATTTTGCCCGGGAACAAGTTGAAGACCGTCAATCGATGAAGCAAAAGTCTGAAAGAAATAACAAACCCTGGTCTCGTGATCCTAATTGCACGGTCAAATTCATGACACAAGGAGCGCTAACAAATCACCAAATAAACGGTTGGGGACTGCACGTCATTTGCTAACCTCTTGTAGTCCTTACTTCTGGGTTCTCCGCTCTTGTAGACTTTCTTCCATTTCCGTGGAGTCTACATTGATCCAGGATTTCACTATACGATCATCCTGCGGTAAATCTAGTAAAATAACCATAAGTACAACTCGGTATGAAGGATCTCTCACCATCACTCAAAGGTCCCAGGAGTACCATTTCTTAAAGTTTCATCCGTAGAGATGTCATCCCTGGAAACGTCGTCTTTGAAAGTGTCATCGTGGGAGTCAGTCATTCTTGCAAAGTGGTTGTGGCAGATGCATAACATTCAGCGCATCATTCGTACAAAGCGCAGGATTCAACAAAACAATGAATCATGGAATAGAGATGCTCACATCAGCGTCTGCAAAAATGGTAATCCCCAACTCTTACCTATTTTACGATTTCACTAGACTTTAGTGATGACTTGAAACTTCGAAAACTTGCTCACTCCTTCAAACCTGCGAAGACGAGCAAAACTTATCATTCTAGAGTCAACACTGACTTTTCACAAAACTATGAATAGTTCATATAACCTTTCATGTGAACATTCGCTGATTTTCTACATGTGTGCATACACTATAAAATCACCAAACTCATACATACATTATTTTATCACATATACAATTGTTTGCTTTCAGCAATTGCTCAAAAATCATAAATTGATTTTCATAAAACCGTGAACAACCCACGTAAATTTTACTGTGTGAACATCCACTGATTTTCCAGAATTGGACAAATGTCCATTCTATAATTGTGAAAACTCAGAAATTATTTCACCATGTATGATTCTCTACTTTCAACAGTTGTTCAAAATCAAAACATTAATTTTACAGAAAATATTTTTAACGTGAAACTCACGTAAATTTGAAAAAATATATTTTGCTCCCTTGTGCGAGCATCCGTCTTTGAAACAAGAGCATATTTTCAAAAATAAAAATTTTCATGAAAGCTCATAGACAAAATTTTATGTCATTAGACTCTATTTTGTTTGTTTTTTAAACTAATGAACAAACGTCTGTTCCTAAAACAAGGATTTCCTTTTTTTGGCCGAGCCCATAAACGCTAAACTGACCAAAACTGGACTTTCAACAGACCAAATCAGCGATGCTTCATCTCTGTGCTCACGGAATCACACTCTATCATACCATCAGGGTCCTCACCCAAACATTTGCTCGTACATGACACCATTGGAGCAAATCGAGGATTCTGACGATACCTTTGTAGGCCGAGTTCAACCACTGATCTCGTCGACTGAAAATCACCATTTAATGCTTACTGCGGAACATGACTGTTCCTCACTAAGTAGGGGACTTAATGTAGACGGTGGATTTTCAACAAAGGGCAAAAACCGTAAAATCATGAGGCATGTTTTTGACACGGCTTTCAGGCATGTAATGATTCATATTTTACGAAGCCATGATGAATATGTTTTCGAAAATCCTCCATCAGCTGAGCGTTCGATCCCTGGCATTTCGCCGTGACCTCTATGCAGAATAAAGTATTTGGGCGGTTCTCCATAGATTGAGAGCTTAACGCCTTCAGGACGTCGGTGATACTCACTGTTCCCTGACTGCAGGAGAGAGACCCACCTCCACATAGAAGAATAGTTGGGCGACGGACGCCTTTAGGACGTCGGTGACACTCACCATTCCCTGATTATGTAGAGAGACTGTGCATAGATTCAGGTGGTTCTCCGTAGATTGAGAGCACTAACGCCTTCAGGTCGTAAACAACATCTTGACTCCCTGACTATGCACCATTCAGAATAGATGTGACGCTTTAACTTGATAATATCTTTTCTGCAATAGATTAATCCTGCCGTGACATTCACTACTGAATTCGCAGAATAATCTATTATTGCTCCTATTCCATTGACGAATCCACGGCCTGATCCCATGGAATGGCAATAACAATTTCTCCGATTCTATGATCGAATCCACGGCTTGATCTCATAGAATGGCAATAAAACAATTGTGCTATCTCATTACTCCGATTTCATGATCGAATCCGCTGATCTCATAAAATGGTAATAGATAATCTTAATTACTCCGATTCTATGGTCGAATCCACGATCCCATAGGATGGTAATGCTTGTTTTATTATTCTGAATTCGTATTCGAATCCACAGCTGATCTTGCGAATTAATAATGAATAACTATTCATTTTTATTACTCAGTTTCATGAATTATTCTACACTGAATTCATAGATTGGTAATAAATACTCAACAACCGGGCATCTGGACCATCACTGAGTAAGCCCCACAAAAATGGTGCGAGTGTACTCGACAATGATGCACGATTGACCACCCGGATGCACGAACAAGTGTCCAACAATATGAAATAATGAGGAATCCTTAGCAAAACAGGAGAAAAAAATATATTAATAAAATAATAAGAGGAACCCAAGGCCGGGCCCACCATCCGACCGGCCGTGACCTAGCCATGGTCGGTCCGTGCCTGTCCCATCATTTTTTGTTATTTCTTGAACTCATGAAAACTCCTTGGTTTTAACAACTTTCCTTGTTTTTGCGTAACCCGTGAATTCTCCATAACTTCGTGGATTCACGAAATAATATTATAAAATAAGAAGAGGTGTGCGGGACCGGGTAACCCAACCGGCCGGCCATGCCCGAGCCGTGGTTGGTTCCACACCTCACAATCCTTTAGCTTTCATAATTATTAATCCCTAATCTCACGAAACTCCTCCTATTCAACAAAAACTCATGGATTCTCCATAACTTCAAGGATTCTCCATAACTTCAAGGATTCATGAAAAATAATAAAATAGGGAAAGGTGTGTGGGACCGGACAACCTAGCCGTCCGGCCATGCCCTAGCCATGGTCGGTCCCACACCTTGCAATCCCTAATCTTGCATAATTATTATTTCCCTCAATTCCTGAAACTCCTGGGTTTGAGCAAAATTCATGATTTCTCCATATTTTCTCAAATATTGCTCAAATCACGAAAAACCAAAAGCCAACATAGTCACACGACTGGATAGCCTCTCACGGTAATTTTAAATATTAAAACACTTTTATTTTAATATTTTCAAAATATTGATGAATTGAGCATACATGCTCATTCCAACAAAAATCGAGAATTCTCAGTCAAGATGAAACTCTTCTGAAAATTCACGATGTTGCTCGAACGCGCATCAGAAAATACTGAAACTCTCAGTATGGAGACACGGACACCATGGAAACACATGCACGCCTTCATGACCGACCAGAGTCATTCCTAGGGCTTTCACAAAGCCAGTCCCATATAATTCTGACCTAATTTGCTCAATTGCTCATACTGGGCCCAAACTCTCTCCAACCAACTGGGGGATTCTCCAAATGACCAACAACTGGTCCCGTGACCACCAAGAGTCGGTCCCATGCTCTCTTGGTCGGTCCTCATCTCCCATACCTAGGTTTTATCACCTAATGCTGAATCCAGCAATATTTCAATAAATAATGAACCCTGCATTTAATCATCGTTTTTTCACCAACTCTCAAACAGAGAACCCTGGTACGTACTCACTCGAGCACTGGGCACCCATGGACGCTCATCATTCCATGTGGTCGGTCCTTCCTCACTCATGACCAATTTTCAGCAACTCACCAATTGATGAAGGATTGATAAAATTAGGGTTTCGAACAAACGCTCTACAAATCATCATTCTGAGCAAGTTTAAACACAAAATAATGTTGATTCAACAATCAACATCCAAATTAATAATATTCGGTAATTCACCTATATTTTTGATTAATATTTTATTGGGTCACGACACCAGTAAATAATTCGTCGAATTGAGCAATACTTGCTCAGTTGATCGAATATTGATCCAACCATCAATGTTCAGTAATTCATCAGTAGTTTGTCGAATTGAGCAACACTTGCTCAATTGCACGTCAAATTATCAATATTCACTATTTTGTTGAATTGAGCAACACTTGCTCAGTTGCACGCCAAAATTATCAAATTCGTCGAATTGAGCAATACTCTTCGACAAACTCTCAATATTCAGCAATTCTTCGAGTTGAGCAATATTTTCTCAGTCGCTCTAGTCAGTAATTCATTGACATCTCAGAGAACTACATATTCGATCTATGAATCACTGAGCATTCACCACTTATGCTCGATTCAACAAAACTAGACTCACAGTCTAAATCAGTCAACAACTGACTAACTAATACACGTCTGCCTTGCAGACTCCACGATTCGTGAAATATCAATCACGTCACAAATGGGGGATATCAGTTAGGGTTTTGGTCTGGCGGTCTACGGCACGTGGATTCATCCACAACGAGAAATGTGCGTAAGTCGTGTAAACGGTTGAAGGAGTTAGAAAAGTAGTGGGTGCACGATCAGTCAAGTCTCCGCACGACATGGAACTGACTTTACCACGATCTCCCACTCTTTCACTAAAGAAACCGTCACACTTACATGGATCAGTGGTACATCATTCTTGTAATATAAATAAGTCTAAATCTAGGACATCAGGATATCATCAATCATCGATTATCATCATTATCCGTCAAAAACTTGATATAAACTTATTCACAGAACTCAACTTCAGCAGTTCAGCAATATTGCAAAAACCTTCAACACACCCACAATCCATGATCATCACTGTTCCCACACAACTCTCAGCTTCCCTCCTACAGATCAACCCATATCCCTCTTTGCGACCGAATTGACTCTGGAACGGCCATTGTCTTGGTTTAGGCCGGAGTCATACATATTTATTTCCCGAATCTAAGCACCCCTCTTGTAGCGGTGCATCTGTGTGAGGTTCAGCAGTTCGCTCGGTTGAGGAGTCTCAACAGCACGCTCGACTCTCTACTTTCCTAGAAAACCAGCAAACTGTTTTTCCCCATATACACCTACTACCAATTAACTTCGGACTGGATTATAGTTGAACCCTAATCAATCTCAAACTGATTCAAGGTACAATTGCGCTCCTTATGTCTCTGATCCCAGCAGGATACTACGCACTTGATTCCCTTATTTGATCTCACCCACAACCAAGAGTTTCTACAATCTAAAGTCAAAGACTTGATAGACAAATATGGCTCACACAGAAAAGTCTATAGGATTGAATAAATCTGTCTCCCACAGAAACACCCAAGAGTTTTTGTTCCTTCTTTTGATAAATCAAGGTGAACAGGAACCAATTGATAAACCAGACTTATATTCCTGAAGAACAACCTAGTATTATCAATCACCTCACAATAATCTTAATCGACTAGCGAAACAAGATATTGTGGGATCACAAACGATGAGACGAAGGTGTTTGTTAAAACATTTATATCTTGCCTATCGGAGAAAATAATCTCAATCCAATCTTACGATTGCACTCACTCACGATGGAAACAGCAAGATCAGATCACGCAACTATAAATAGAATAGTTGGGTCAGGATTCACAATCCAAATGAAGTCTTCAAGTCGTTAACCTATAGGGTCTCGAGAAGAAACCTAAGGTTAAAGGAGAATCGACTCTAGTTATGCAACTAGTAACACACAGCAGGTGTGGGGATTAGTTTTCCCAGTTGCTACAGTTTTCTTTTATATAGTTTTCAAATCAGGTTTTGCAATCTAAGTTACCTTGGTAACAAATCATTCAATATTCACCGTTAGATGAAAAACCTGATTCAACCAAGCCAATATCTTTCAACCGTTAGATCGAACTTAGCTTGTTACACACAAATGAAATGTACCATCATTTAGGTTTATGTATCCGTACCCAAACGTGTACACCATGTTGGTTCACAAATAGTTAACCGAGGTTAGCCATATGATTACTCTCATATCAACCTAATTCAATTCAAATGACTCAAATGAAACTAGTTAATGAGTTGTTCGATTGCTATATTCTCATAGAATTATACAAGAACACAATTGAAGCGAAATCGGTTTGATTCACTCGAATCAATACATGAACATCATAGCCACGGTTTGCAAAGATTGCATTCCTTATTAATAAATGTTTAAGTTCATGTACGCAGCCGATTTTAGAAAGTAACCGACTTAAGTATGCGTACGGGTATGCGTACTTAAGTAACCGGATTTGAGTTTGGTTTGGTTTTCAAACTCAGCAGAAATACGTAACCTTTCTGCCAGTATGCGTACGGGTACGCGTACTTTTGGTAACCGGATCAGTTTGGTTTGGTTTTCAAACTCAACAGAAATTCACGGACGTGAACTTCCTCCAGTATGCGTATGGGTACACATACTTATCCATCCTCCTTCATCCATTTTGTATACACACAAGTATGCATACTTTTGGTTCCCGGTTTTGGACTTATACACTAATTTGCGAACACACTGTGCTTATATCCAAAGATGGTTATAAGATTATAAACTCTTTATTTCAATCATTGAAACATTCTTAGAGGATGACAATAGCCGTTTTCAGACACTATTAGCATCAAAGCAATTTTCAAGATATTTAAATAATCATTATCGAAACATTCCAAGCCTACATCAAATGATTGTATCACACAAACCATGTAAGATGTTACTCGACAATTTTCTCATGATATAAGATAAACTTGGTCGAAGCGAAAGCTTACCGACATATATTTCGAGAAATATGTAAGCGAGATATACTCAGCTCGAAATCTCAAACGTGTATATAGAAAACTATATCGTAACACGATTTATGTCTCAATATAGGAGATGGAGTAGAAATAGACTTTCCAAGTGATATATGAGTTCAAGTCTCCATATACCTTTTGTCGAAGAAGTTCCACAAGCTCCCCTTAGTATTTCTTCGTCTTCAAATGATGAACGCCGTGAAAACTAAGCTCAACTACACAATCTATGTCCTAGTCCGAGACATCTATAAATAGGCTAGAAATCAAAACTTATAATTTTGATCACTAACATTGACAAACATGCTTGAGATAGCAACGCATGCGAGTTCGACCGAGCAGTGATCTAACAATCTCCCCCTTTGTCAACTTTACTGACAAAACTATCAGTATATATGGATTATAAAATAAATAAAAATTGTAGCTTCTCATCCAAATGCTTGATCTCCTTGGCATCTTCAACACGACTCGAAATCTTCGTCACTTCCAAGTACTCTATGATCCTAAAGGTTGTAAATTTAGCATCATAGTTGTTGAAGACCCGCAACAGTAACAATGAGAAAACAAATACTGTCAATCATTGTTATACAGTGTCATAGTATTATTACACATCATCAAAGTTCAATTGTATCACAACTTTTAAAATAATACTATGGTGATATGTATCACTCCCCCTTAGTCAATACTACATCTCAACATGAAAACCACTCCCCCTTACATAATTATCCGTAAACCATATGTATTTGTAGTATCACGCTACACATTAATTCTCCCCCTTTTTTTCAATTGGCAAAGGTAAGAAAACTAGTGGGATCCTCATGAAATTTTCACAGAGAAACTTCATGACCAAAAGAGAATACCATATCAACATATTTAGATGCCATCATAAAGTTGGAGCTAAATGCATTCATCAAGGAGTTTATAAAGATACAAGATAACCCCTATAATATTCCACAGCCGCACTCTGCACAAAGATTTGGCAATTAAGCACAAGTTCAAAAAGAACTCTCCCCCATAAAATGTCACTCCCGAAAGAACAACAAAAGCGACCTTGATGTACAAGAAAAGAAGGATTTATTTTGGATAAAATCAAATCACATGAAACATGAATTTGTATCCAAACTATTCAATTGAATTAACCACAAGAGAACTCATGATTAATGCAATCGAAATACACACCTAAATTCTTACGGAGCTACCACTAAACTAATCATAAGAAAAATGATCAACTCAATTGGTTATGCTCAAACATAATAAAACTTACGGAGCAACACAGTATATGCATAAAAATGTGGATCAGAGAAGACCAATACCGCGGAATAAACAAGGATTCATTCGATTTTCATCACTATTTGCACAATGACATATAATAGACTTAATCCTTGTAAACAAAAGTTTTATCCTTTATTTTTATCAATATAATGGCATAAAAAGCTTTAACTTTTGTATTGTCAAAAGTTCATTCTATCTTTTATCAATACTTTCATACCGACATAATAAAGATAACTTTTGAACGAGTATGGGATAGTCACAGGTTCACGGACGTAAACAACATATCCCATAATAATTTGCAATATATAAAATCATAAAGATTAAAATTGCAAAAATCATCTTCCAAATAACTTAGAGTTTAAATAAATAAATCTAAAAACATTGAAGATGAAAACCGTTGGACATAGATATGTGTACTCACAATAATGGCTATGACAAACCCTAGTTGTTCTTCTAAAAACACAAGAAATAAATTCTCAAAACAAGATTTACTAGACATTGAGACCTCTGAAGAATTCTTTATCATCCCCGAACTCCTTGCCGTCAACAACCATAGGAACATAAGGTTCGTGAAGAATGGAGTCAATTCCAAAAAACCTTATAGGCTGATGATGTAGGACCAAGGACGTCTGAATTTCGAGAGTTCTCATAACAAAAGCCTTTATTTGCCGAATCTCCTTCTTTGTTGCCTTCAACTCTTCAAGAACATTAGAAACTTCTGAGAGTTTGAAGGAACAACTCTTGGCTTCCCCACATTCCTTCTTTTTATTTTCAAAGTTGGAGGCAACAGAGAATTTTGTTTTTCCTTTATAATTAATAGCTTAACAATCATATTAACATCTTTTCCATCAGAACACATGATGCTTGGAGTTTCCTTACGTGTATGGGTTTGTGAGAGGAAATCACAATTTAAACTCAACAGGCAGTCTTAAGATGAAAATATTTTCAGAGAAGGAAAAAAGAATGTAGGGTCACGAAACCTTTAAACAACACAGGTTCACGCATGTACAATTCACAACCCTAGCGAGAGTAGAATTGTCGAGAATAACCCTCTTTCATTGATTAGACAGAGAAGTCCCTTCCAATATCAATTAGATATGAAAGAATTCCAAATTTGCAAACCAAAGTAAAAACTAAGAGAAAAAAAAACTTTTCTTTTCTTAAAGCCTGAGGTGTGCACAATCTTGTCTCTTTTGATCAGGCACATGATACAAGATGCACAAAAGCAACACAATCAAGTTTTGCTACGGTGAACAACAATTTTTCCACCATAACCTTTTTGAAAGGAATTCATAGAACCCTGTCTATCAAACTGTTTAGACCATACTCTTTTCTCTAGTGGTCTTGACTTATATTTGGAAACCAACTTCTTTGAAGAGGATAAAATCTTGCATACCTTAACGGTTTTTTGAACAAGTTTAAGCTTGTTTGCTAGGCGATTTGCTCTTCGTTGAAGTTTCTTAACATGTCTCATCTTGTGTTTATACTTAAAACACTTTGAAATTTCATGACCCTTGAGAGAACAATAAGAGCATGTCAATAGATAAGATGATTCAGATGTTTGAGATGTGCAAGCTGCTAGGCACAAAGTGGAACCTGAAAAATCAGACAGAGAGTTTCCAAAGGAAAGGTTAATTTCTTCTTCCAGATTGGTTGAGTCTTCTTCTGGAAGAATATCAAGATTGATGTATGTATTTCTACAATTATCAAAATCAGTATCTTCAAAAATAAGTGCAACACTTGATTTTTCTTCTTCATTGGAATCATAGTGATCAGACATTTCATCAAGAGTTGCAGCAAGACCTTTGTTCCCAGTGTATTTTCTACGGTTCAGACACTCGTTTGCAAAATGACCAAAACCTTTACACTTGAAGCACTGTATAGCATATCCTCGTCATCAGCCTCGTCAGTATCCCTGTTTTTAGGAGGAATGCGATTGTGAAGTTTAACTGATGAACTAGGTTTGTCTCTGGAAAACCGTTTACTTCTCTTCAGTAGAAGAACCCTAAACTGTCTTATGATCAAAGAGACTGATTTATCAAGATCTTCATCTTATGAATCAGCCTCAGAGACATAAACACTTTTACTTTTGTCAAGTAATTTAGTGTTCTTTTGTACTTTGAAGGAAACATCCTTTCCGATTTTGGATGTATGCTCATGATAAAAGATCTTTAGCTTTCCAACCAACGTGTTTCTGGAAAGAGCATCAAGGTTATTTCCTTCAACGATGGTATGCTTCTTAGAATCGTATCTAGATGTCAGCGATCTGAGAATTTTCATCACAATGTCCTTTTCAGGAATAGTCTTACCCAATGCAAAAGATGCATTAACAATTTCAAACACTTTGTGATTAAACTCATCAAATGAATCTTCAATTTCCATTCGAAAGTTTTCCCAATCAGAATTAAGGTTTTGAAGCCTGGCTTCCTTTTCACTGGTATTCCCTTCGAATACGGTTTCTAAGATATCCCAAGCATATTTAGACCGAGTGCACGTAGTCACATGGTGCTGAAGATCTAGGGTAATGTCATGTATGATGACATTCAAACCGTCGGAGTTTTGCTTTGCAGCAAGTATATCTGCAGCATCGTATGCACCAATGTTTGGAATGGTTGCATTACCAATTGCCACAACGGGAGCATCATAGCCATTAACTACATAAACCCATGATTGAAAATCACGCTCTTGAAGAAAGGAACACATATAAATTTTCCACCACAAGTAATTTGATCCATCGAAGACTGGTGGTACATTTATAGAGATAGAACCTCTGTCCATATCAGATAGCTACAAACACAGACTTGTAAGGTCTTTAACGTGTTTGCCTGCTTTGATACCAATTGAAAATGCGGGGGTCTAATAACCACACCCAACAACTCGTTTGGCAATCTGAGAGGACTTACTCCAATATACTTTCTAGAGAATCAACTAGACAGTCAGACTCAATCTAGAGTAAACTATATCAAAGAGCTTAATATCTCTAACTCTTAATTCACTCCGCAATCAGCAAATAGAAATCTGCGAGCCTGATTGAATACACGAGGAGTTACTTGAACGGTACCAAAGACCAATGTTCAAGTGTCAATCAATGTAAATCAACAACCAATGGTTGGATATTCTAATTGATTGATCTTAAAGCACAACCTGTGATATTTCAATTATATAACAAAATATAATGCGGAAAAGAAATAACACAGACACCAGAATTTTGTTAACGAGGAAACCATGCAGAAAACCCCCGGGACCTAGTCCAGATTGAACATCACACTGTATTAAGCCGCTACAGACTCTAGCCTATTACCAATTAACTTCGGAATGGATTGTAGTTGAACGCTAATCAATCACACACTGATTCAAGGTACATTTGCGCTCCTTACGTCTTTGATCCCAGCAGGATACTACGCACTTGATTTCCTTAGTTGATCTCACCCACAACCAAGAGTTGATACGATCCAAAGTCAAAGACTTGATAGACAAATCTGTCTAACACAGAAAAGTCTATAGGATTGAATAAATCGGTCTCCCACAAAAATACCCAAGAGTTTTTGTTATGTCTTTTGATAAATCAAGGTGAACTGGAACCAATTGATAAACCAGACTTATATTCCCGAAGAACAACTTAGTATTATCAATCACCTCACAATAATCTTAATCGACTAGTGAAACAAGATATTGTGGAATCACAAATGATGAGACGAAAGTGTTTATGACTACTTTTCTGTCTTGCCTGTCGGAAAAATTAATCTCAAGCCAATCGTACGACTGCACTCAATAACGATAGAAACGACAAGATCAGATCACACAACTACAAAGAGAGTAGTTGGGTCTGGATTCACAATCTCAATGAAGTCTTCAAGTCATTAACCTACAGGGTCTGGAGAAGAAACCTAAGGCTAAAGGAGAATCGACTCTAGTTATGCAACTAGTAACGCACAGGAGATGTGGGGATTATTTTTCTCAGTTGCATGAGTTCTCCTTTATATAGTTTTCAAATCAGTTGAAATCCAAGTTACCTTGGTAACAAAGCATTCAATATTCACCGTTAGATGAAAAACCTGATTCAACCAAGCTAATATCTTTCAACCGTTAGATCGAGCTTTGCTTGTTACACAAATTTAATGTACCGTCATTTAGGTTTATGTAATCGTACCTAAACGTGTACACCATGTTGGTTCATAAATAGTTAACCGAGGTTAGCCATATGATTACTCTCATATCAACCTTATTCATCTTAACCATAACTAGTTCAAATGACTCAAATGAAACTATTTAAATAGTTGTTCAATTACTATATTCTCATAGAATTATACAAGAACATAATTGAAGCAAAATTGGTTTGATTCACTCGAATCAATACATGAACATTATAGCCACGGTTTGCAAAGGTTGCATTCCTTATTAATAAATGTTTAAGTTCATGTACACAACCGATTTTAGAAAGTAACACACTTAAGTATGTGTACGGGTATGCTTACTTAAGTAACCGGATTTGAGTTTGGTTTGGTTTTCAAACTCAGCAGAAATTCACGGACGTGAACTTTCTGCCAATATGCGTACGGGTACGCGTACTTTTGGTAACCGAATGAGTTTTGTTTTGGTTTTCAAACTCCGCAGAAATTCACGGACGTGAACTTCCGCCAGTATGCGTACGGGTACGCATACTTACCCAGTTTCCTCCAACCATTTTGTATACACACAAGTATGCATACTTTTGGTTCCCGGTTTTGGACTTATACACTAATGTGCGAACATACTATGCTTATATCCAAAGATGGTTACAAGATTCTAAACTCTTTATTTCAATCATTGAAACATTCTTAGAGGATGATAATAGCCGTTTATCCACACTATTAACATCAAAGAAATTTTCAAGATATTGAAATAATTATTATCGAAACATTCCAAGCCTATATAAAATGATTGTATCATACAAACCATGTAAAAAAAATAAAAATAAAAAACCACGTAAGATGTTACTCGGCAATTTTCTCATGATATAAGATGAACTTGGTCGAAGCGAAAGCTTATCAACACATATTTCGAGAAATATGTAAACGAGATATACCCAGCTCGAAATCTCAAATGTGTATGTATAAAACTATATCGTAATACGACTTATGTATCAATATAGGAGATAGAGTAGAAATAGACTTTCCAAGTGATAGATGAGTTCAAGTCTCCACATACCTTTTATCAAAGAAGTTCCATAATCTCCCCTTAGTAGTTCTTCATCTTCAAATGATGAACGCCGTGAAAACTAAGCTCAACTACACTATCTATGTCCTAGTCTGAGACATCTATAAATTGGCTAGAAATAAAGAATTATAGTTTTGATCACTAACATTGACAAACATGCTTGAGATAGCAACACATGCGTGTTCGACCGAGCAGTGCTCTAACAATTACTTAGGATCAGTTACACTAATAAAAATCATACCAATACATAAGTCAAGCATTGTGACTAGTTTTACCAAGATACATAACAAGTTATGATAAGTTCTACTAACTCACACATATTGGTAATCCAAAGATATGCAATGAATAAAAATACCAATAAGCCTAGCGATTTCCCTTTCCATTCACAAAACAAGTTCATGAATATAGTTCATTTAAACGAATGTAAACATTGTTTCCTAGGACGAAATCTTCAACCATACCCATACACATAATCAAAATAGCATTCATACGATTATGTCGATGTCTTATATACGAAGTTCAAAAGATAAGCGTTATACTTCGTATTGTAATTCCTTAAAACTATATTTACTAGAGTATAATCATTCACAGCTTTTCGGTTATGTTTTCAATATAGCACGACTTGAAAGATACGTTGGGAATGAAACAGTTCAAGTTAAAATATTACTAACCTCAAGATAAAGGATTATGTCGTCGATGTAGCTTGTTACTTCTTCACGTTCTTCAAGTCTTCGAGTAATACTTGTATGTCTCATTATCCTAATCTTTCTAGCCTAACCTATAGGAAGTTGTCTCTAGTACATAATCAAGAGATTCTTTAATTGAGTTTTTATTCACTAAAATATGACAACCAAACTTGACATACTAACGCTTGGTGGGTTCAAACGAGCTATGCTCTAACACTCATCAAGGCTTCAGCACAAACCCAACAAAACCCCCTTCCCCATCAAACTTCATTTGGACACAATCAAGGTACTGTTTGTCGTATTCGGGAAATCAGTCGTGATATTGTAGACGAGGATCCCGGAAAATTTGAGAATAATGAGGATGATCTTTGAGAAAGTTGTTCAAAGATCTAATATGGGATAGACTAATCAAATTGTTTATTTATTTAGATCTTTTTTATATAAGACCTATTCGAATAAACTATGAATTATGAATGAATAAATTTTATTTTATAATTTTTGTGTTTTATTATTTGATAGTTCTGATTGCATAAGCATGTGTTGTATGATTATATATTTGCTATTTCTTTCGGTTTATGAGATGTTGGTTTCTGTTTTTATAACCTAATTTTCGATCTTCATATTGTGGTATCCCTTATGGTTTGTGTGGCTTTTTGATTTAGCGCAAGTAAGTCCTAGCATTTTTAGGTAGGCTTTATCAAAGGATCATAAGGTTTTACGATAGAAACTCATGCGTGAAAAGTCACAATGATGTTAATTTCAATTTATGTTTACATAAGTTGTGTTTAGCATAACATATGAGTTTCGGGTTTAAACTTTTGCTATTGGCACGTATCTTTCTCTGGTAAAGGTTGCTCTTGTTGTTGTTCTTTGTTTATGTGAGAGGATGAGAACAAATAGGGGGAAAGTTCTTATTGAACTTGCGCATAAATGATATATCTTTCTGGGAAGAAGTGGCTGCGGAAATCGAGGTAGCGAAGCTTGATTTTATTGCATATATTTTTCCTTTGCTTAACAAAATTTGGTACAATTGATATGTTTCATTATTGTGTATGGATTGATTATTGTGATTCAATTGTTTCCGGTTATGAAAAACTGTGTCAATTACATTGACTTAATGATTTGGTATTTTCTTTATTGTTTGGTATCAATTGTTTTTGCTTAACGAAAGTCGGTGCAATTTTTGTGCTTACAATGGAGTATCTTTGTTTCAATTGCTTCCGGTCGAGAAAAACTATGACAAATCAATGATTTGATTTGTATCTATCGTTTTTTCTTAATAAAAATTATGGGATCATTTCTTTAGTCCAATTAATTCCGGGTAAGAGAAACTAAGTTAATTTGTTGGAGAAAAATGAGTTGATTTGTTTTTATTCTTGGTTTGGTTTTGATCTTGTGACTTATGTCTCACTAAGGGTACTTGCTCATTTTCTTATGAGTGAATGGAATATAACCTTTAGTCCCACATAGGATATAACTAAACAGGATCTCCACTATTTAAGTATTTCATTATGGATAGTCAGACAAACGTGGGTGGAACGAGTGGGGCAAAAAATAATTATTTCCACGAAGGCTTGGGCTTAGGGCTCGGTCTAGTGCTTGCGCCGTGGACATAGGTCAACCAAGACTTATCTTTTTTGACAAAAATACTTTTGAATTATTTCCTAAACGAATTTAAACTCAAATTAAATTTTGTTTTAATGTAGGGGCGTCTGACCAGGCGCAATATATTTTACTTACCAAAAAACTCTTATGCAGTAATGATCGGTTTGATTGATTTAAATATTCTTTCCGTTTTAAAACTTTATTTGATTTAAACACTAAATTGAATTAGATATTTTATTTCCGTTTTATTTGTAATTCATAGCTTCATGCAGGGAATTGATTTGAATATCAATTATCATTATTGCACCTCCCTCATTTTACCTATAAAAAGGACTCGAATTCTTCATTCCAATTTGTGTCCAGAAGAAGCTACTATCCTTCTTATTTTCGTCTCTCTCCCTCTGTGTAGTTTTTATTTTTTGTGCCATTGATGTTGATTTTGTAAGAGTGGGCAAGTACTGTAGTGCCTATAGTATTTGCAACGGGTAGTTTTATCGTGGATACGACTTCACCACATGGTATAGACATCACTCATTCTTGAGGAGCACCGGTGAACTGTCGTGTTAAGGACAACTTGATGATCAAGTGACTATGTCCTCTGTTTGTTGATTCCATTGAGTGTTTATTTGAGTTTTTTTATTATTAATATATTTACTTTCAGTATTTTATTGTTACAATTGCAATAATCTTAACATGATAGTTATTTTCTGTAGCAATGGGTAAGAACGGTGTTGATGGCCTGCGAAATTTCTTGGGAAAGACTTTAAGAGGTGGCAGTCAAAAGTGTGATTTTTTATGAGTTACCATGTGCTGGATTCTTATGTACTGAAAACTTTTGATGAATCTTTGAATGATGATGATCGTGAGTCTGAACTAGAAGAATGGAAGAGGGAAAACTACATGACTAAAAATCATACTCTGAATTGTTTAGAGGATGCTTTATGTGATTTTTACAATGCTAAGGAGAAGTTTTATGTATTTGATTTATGGGATGCTTTGGAGGAAAATCTGTGGTTGATCAATTCCTTGAACTCCAACAAATTATCAATGAAATTCTTGCGGAAGGTATGATGATTGATGAGACTTTTCAAGTGTCTGATATAATTAAGAAATTACCTTCTTCCTAGTCTGAGTATAAGAAGAAACTGAGACATGATACTAGTGAAGTCACTATGGTTGATTTGGGTAAGAAGATTCAAGTAGAAGAATTGTTGTGCTCCAAGGAAAAAACCGTGTCTTCTGCAAGGGACATGTCTAACAAAGCTCGTGTTTTTGAACACAAAGTTCCCAATGCTGAAAAAGGTGAGAAGAACCGAAAAAACTCCAAGAATGCTTCTCGCAAGAAAGGTATGTTTCAGAAACCTAAATTTAGAGTTAATAAAATTAAGGGTGCTTGTTATGCTTGTGGAGTTACTGGACGTATGACGGTTCACTGTAGAAACCGTAAGGACCTTAAAAAGAAAAATAATGCTAATTTGGTTGAAAGCAATAAGGATGATTTTTCTGCTACGGTATCTGAAGTAAATTTGGTAACCAATGTGAGAGACTGGTGGGTAGACTCTGGGGATACCAAACATGTCTGTGGAAGCAGAGATATGTTCACCTCCAATAATAAGGTATGGGAAGGCGTGAAACTCAATATGGGTAACTCATATGCAGCTGCGGTTGTAGGAAAAAGCAAAGTTGGGCTCAAGCTCACTTCTGGCAAGACTCTCACATTGAATGAAGTTCTTCATGTTCCGGACATCTTGTGGTGTTTTAGATGATAAGGGTTTTAAAATTGTAATATAATCTGGGAAAGTTGTTGTCACTAAGGGTAAGGATTATGTAGGTCAGGATTATAAGACTGAGGGTCTCTATAAGCTTAATGTAAACTCCGCTGACTGATTCTTCTGCTTATGTTTGTATGTCTTTAAATGTTTGGCATGGTAGACTTAGACATGTAAATAATAAGTCAATGCATAAACTGGCTAATGTAGGCTGCATACCCAAATTTAGTTTGGAAAAGGAACACAAATGTGAAATATGTGTATAATCAATGTATGTTAGAAAACCTTTTAGCAAAAATGTTCATAGAGATTCTTAACCCTTAAAATTAATTCACTTAGACCTAGTTGACATGAAATCGGTTCAAACTAGAGGTGGTAAGAAATGGTTTATTACTTTTATAGACGACTGTAAGAGGTATTGTCATATATATTTGATTATAGGTAAGGATGATGCCTTAGAAGCCTTTAACATGTATAAACTATAAGTTGAAAACCAATTGAATGCTACCATTAAAAAAGTTAGGTCTAACCGTGGTGGTGAGTATAAAATTCCTATAGGATTGTGTAAAACATGTCATAATACACAATATTACCCCTCCTTATTCACCTTAGTATAATAGTGTAGCTGAACATAAGAACCGTACCCTTTAGGAAATGATGAATGCCATGTTGATTAGTTCAGGATTACCTTCGAACTTGTGGGGGGAAGCTGTCCACTCAGCTTGCTATATCTTGAATAGAGTACCCTTTAAAGGATTAAGTAAAACTCCATATGAATTGTGGAAAGGTAGACAATTTTTATATCGATATTTCATTCATGTGGAAAAATGAGTTGATTTGTTTTTAGTCTTGGTTTGGTTTTGACCTTGTGACTTATGTCTCACTAAGTGTACTTGCTCATTTTTTTATGAGTGAATGAAATATGTATGACCTTTAGTCCCACATAGGGTATAACTCTCCACTATTTAACTATTTCATTATGGATAGTTAGACAAACGTGGGTGGATCGGGTGGGGCAAAAAAAATACTTGACTCCACCAAGGCTTGGGCTTAGGGCTCGGGCTAGGGCTTCCGCCGTAAACATAGGTCAACCATCACTTATCTTTTTTTGACAAAAATACTTTTGAATTATTTCCTAAATGAATTTAAACTCAAATTATATTTTGTCTTAATGTGTGTGTGGGGTGTGGGTGGTGTCTGACCAGGCGCAATATATTTTAATTTCCAAAACACTCTTATGCAGTAATGATCGTTTTAATTGATTTAAATATTCTATCCATTTTAAAAATTTATTTGATTTAAAGACTAAATTGAATCGGATATTTTATTTTTGTTTCATTTTTAATTCCTAGCTTCATGCAGGGAATTGATTTAAAAATCAATTACCATTACTGCACCTCTTTTATTTCTACCTATAAAAGGGACTCAAATTCTTCATTCCAATTTGTGTCCAGAATAAGCTACTATCCTTCTTCTTTTCATCTCTCTCCCTCTGTGTGGTTTTTATTTCATGTGCCATTGATGTTGAGTTCGTAAGAGTGGGCAAGTACTGTAGTGCTTATAGTATTTACAAAGGGCAGTTTTATCATGGATACGACTTCACCACAGGGTATAGGCATCACTCATTCTTGAGCCGTACCAGTGAACTATCATGTTAAGGACATCTTGATGATCAAGTGACTATGTCATCTGTTTGTTGATTCCATTAAGTGTTTATTTAAGCTTTTCAGAAATTTATTATTAACATCTTTACTTTCAGTATTTTATTGTTACAGTTGCAACATAATTCTGATCTTAGTTAGACTTATCAAGTGTAGAATTCGATTATGTCTAATCGAAATCCTTGACAAGAAAAACTAGTTAACTAACCTAGTGTTTGTCCTGTCTAAAAGGGAGGTCCAATTTATTTTATGGAATAATTAGAGCCTGATAAGAGAAATGGAAATAATTTGTCTTATCGAAACAAGCGAGTGTACATACGGAATCAGTTCGGTTAATAACTAAGTTATCTTAGTTGATTTATCGGACTAAGGGAAAATTGCGTCGGAAAATTGTTTCCTTGATAACATACTAAAGATAGATCACTTTTATAGTTTTAGTTTTAGTATTGGTTATCTAAAATGGTATGTGAAACCTTCGTGCTTACTATTTTAGGTTATACAAGTCTTTTAGATTTGTAAGATCCTTTCGGTTTGCTCTTTTGCTTGCTCGTACCTTTGTCATTTTTGTGAAAAAGGGGAGAAATTTATGGAGTGAACAAGTAACTGATAATCACTAGGAAATGATATATGTGCTTAAACGTTATATCTAATGAAAGATTAAACCAAAGACTAAGGGGGGGAACATCTCATCATGTTGTGTAATATTTCATACTACAAAAGAGGAATAACAAAGATGTTCAGATTAAATATTTACCTAGTAGGGGGAGTAAAGATTTTGTTATTCAAATGTCAACAACGGTACTTATTTATTTTTAGAATATGTGCATGATATGATACTGTTGAAACTTGGAATCAAGCGTATGAAGAATGAGTTATTTTGTAATTCGTTTATCTCCATATATAATACAGTTTTGTCACTAAAATTGACAAATGAAGAGATTGTTAGAGCATAGATCGGTTGAACCCACCAAGGGTTGGTATGTCAAGTTTGGTTATCATATTTTAGTATCAAAATATAACTGTAGTCGCTATAAATACTAGAGTCAACTTCGTTTAGGTTAGACTCAAAAGTCTAGGAATGTTGATACGTCCAAGTACTACTCTGAAGACCTGAAGAAAGTAAAGAACTAACGACCGCAACGAAGACATCATCCTTCCACTTTAGGTTAGGAATACTGACTTGACTTTTTTCCATTCCAAGCATATCTTTCAAGTCACTTTTTATTGAAAACATAACATGCGAAGCTGTATATATAATACTCTAGTGATTTGAATTAATCATATCATTATGATCAAAGTATCAAGGAAATATATTACGAAATATAACGCGTGTCTTTTGAACTTTGTAAATACGACATCGACATAATATATGTATTTAGTTACTTGATTATGTGTGGGATATATGTGTGATTTCATCCTAGAAAATTATGTATTATTATATTAGTTTAAGGAAGTAAATGTATGAACTTGTTTCATAATCGAAAGGGAAAACATAAGTGTGTTGGTCCGGTTCTTTATTGAATATCATTTGGATGACCAATACAAGATGACAAGGTAGAACATATATTAAATTTTGTTGAGAATTGAGGTATAACCGGTCATAACCTATATTGTGTGACAAGATGTAACCAATCATAACTAGTTTTGGGAGAGAAGGTGTAATTGGTCACAAGACACATTGTGTATCAAGTTGTAATCGGTCACAATCTACTTTGTGAAGCAAGGTGTAACCCGTCACAAGCTACATTGGGAAGTTAGTTGTAATCAGTCACAAGCTACTTTGAGAATCAAGTTGTAACCGATCACAAGCTACTTTGGGAAGTAAGGTGTAACTGATCACAAGCTACTTTGGGAAGCATAGTGTAACCGGTCACAACCTATCATGGGGATCATGGTATAACCGGTCACAACTTATATTGTGAGTCATGGTAGAACCAATCCCAAGAGAAAAACCGAGTTTCCAAAGTTCACATATTTCTTCATGTTACATGTGAATTCAGAATTAGGGTTTGCTAAGATGAGAAACTTCTAGATGTCGATATTATTTGGACATGTTCATAACTCTTATCAATAATTATTCAAAGATATTCCTTGATACTCAAGGTGATCCCAAACCGAAATATTGAGAAACACTTAATTATGATTTTCAAATATGTATTTTTTAATTACCAACAATTAAAGCATATCGTCTGGAAAAGGTTATTAGTTAACGTGCAAATCTAATAATAGAAGTTTTCTGACAGAGATTTGGGAAATATGATTTGGCATGTAATTGGAAATAGAAAAACCGAAATTAAGTACTTTAATTGAATATCTTGCGAATATTTTCGGTTTTGGAATTTCCTTGTTGTCCAAACAACCTTGATTTATAAATACTTGAGTTTGTATTCCTTGCAAACTATCCTAAGAGTCAGACAAACTTCATTCGTATTGTTTCTGATCCGGAGAGAAAAGTACCCTAATTAGGCGAAATCTCTTACCACCGCTCGTTTAAAGACTTACGTGGGATCAAGAAGCTCTACGAGTACCGTTGGTGAGAAACTAGATAATTACATTGTTATTTTAGTTTTTGATTATTGATTTGATTGAGTAACGGTTGTTGAAACTTTGATTGCACCTAGTTTGATTATTCTTGAGAGCCTTCTCTTCTGACATAAGAGTCACTCAAACTAGATCAAAGTATCGACGGGATCTTTAGAACCATTTTCGGATCTAAAGACATCTTGTGATAATCCATTGTTAACAGACTCTGATCTATGTGTGATTGATCACAAGATGATTCAAGTTTGTGTTGTGCAGGTTATTGAGAAGGCAATTGAAGATTTTAAGGCGAAGAAGATTTTCTTATTAGTTTTCGTATCTTGTGAATTTGTGCACACATCTTGATCGGATGAGATCCGACTTAGATTAAATTTATCTCAGAAAGTCGTATGATCCAATGCTATCATTTGGTGGTACTCTTCAGTATCCGAATTTGATAGTTGTGAATCTAAATCTAAGTTACTGATTCAGATTGATCTTACCTGACAAAGGAGTTAATTAGCTTAAACATAAGAACCTTTGTCAACAACTCAAACCTATCTTTTACCAAAGATTGATCAGAGTGGTTACCAAATAGTTTTATTCCTTTACTGTTTGGAATACGATCCAAAGGAGTAGCTATTCACGTGCATGACTCTAGAAGTCAAAGGCGCAGGGATACTAAGGAAACTAAGCATCTAGGGGTAGTCTATTTGGTCTCAACTATACAAAGTTGGTATTAGATTTTGTATATCGGCTTAATCCTAAGAGTATTCAAAACCGGACTAGGTCCCGGGATTTTTCTGCATTTGCGGTTTCCTCGTCAACAAAATCTTGTGTTGTGTTATTTACTTTACTTCCGCATTGTAATTGTTTTATACTATAATAAAGTAAATACACTTGTGTGTTAATCCGAATCACTTGATATTGATCCTATAGTAAATCGGTTTCGTAAGTAACTATTATCAATTGAATATCTAGTTGTTGTATTGTCTCAACTTAGTCCATATACGATCACACTTGGTATATGAATTATAGGTTGATATTTAAAAGATTGTGGTGTATTTGGGTACCACGTCTTTTCATTTGTCTTATTTACTAACATTGCCATTGTGTTTCCAATTTCAAAGGTTGAGATCGATTTAGAAATTCCCAATAAGATTTCGGGGTTTGTAAAATCTAATCCTTTTTCTCCTGCAACTCCAACTTCACTCCCTCTCTCGTTCATCACCTCCATATCTGGACAAATCCTAATTTCACATTTATAACAACCAAAACTATGTATCAATTCACTGCTAACTTAGACTGATAAGCTTTATATATAAGAAGAAAAAGAAAACCTAGATTTCTTTCATTATTAAGTTCTTTCAAGCTCTTCTATATTGGGTTATCAGAATAAAAAAAATTAGCTTTGGGTTGTAGATGTACATACGTTTATTTACAAGAAGGTGGTGGTGGTCGTGTTATGTGATTGGAGTTAAGGGTTTCAATTCCAAGTTGGTTTTAAGTGCAGTAAAAGGGAATTTTAATGGTGGTGTCGGATGGGGGAATTTAAAGAGGGTGGTGGTAACGGGTTCTATAGGTGATGGATAATCTTTTGATTTGGTGGGATTTCTAATTTCTGTTATGTACATTGAATTTTCAATTTTGTAGATCAATTATGGAAGGGAATTTATTTTAGTGGTGGTGCATCATTTTGATTTGATTTCTATTGATTTTAAGTTTCATTTAACAGGCTTGAATTGGTGTGGGATATATTTGTATTGGATTCAAATTACTTTCAATAAGAGAATCGAGCTTTTGTAGAGTAAATTTTTTATTTTGATCTCGTTTCTCAGTAACTATCCATTTATTTATGAAAATAATTCATTTATTGATGAAAATAAGATCAAGGGGGAAAAATCGAGATTAATTTTTTTTTCTTGTATGTTCTTTTTTCAGTTCATCTTTAATGGCAGAGGAGTCGCAGAGGAAATGCTTAGAAAATAAAGACGACGGAGCTTATATTTGTTTTCAATATACCTGTTAACGACAACTAACAGTTTTAAGTGCATAAAATTTAATTTTAAAATATAATTATTTCATAATATATAGACGGTCAACAACAGTAGTCCTGTAACCCAAATTCTACTTAAAAAAAATTCGTGAGCTAAACACAATTCTCATCACTTTTTTAAATCAAAAATTGTCGTATACAAAATAACCTTCAATTTCACCGCCAATTTTCTTCGTCTAGCCAGTTGACAAAATCAGATGAGCGACAAAATAAATGCTGATCAAATAAACTATTTGTTTATCAATCTTCTATTAACAATCATCCTGATAGAAGATATGATCCGAAGAAAATCTCATCTAGCAAATTTGATTCCGAAAAATAATTGTTCCTATGCTTATCGCACAATATGTATTCTTCTACCGCTTGAGACGTTGTTGATGATGATAATTCCTTGTTAGCTTCTGTTACTGTATCCATGAATGGGAAATCTTCTAATGCCAAGGGTGGATATGAAAGTTGTTGTTGTACCCTTGAAACGTTTGGCATTGCCGAAGTATCCTGCATTTACAGTTCAACATTTCAACAGTTACTAATGACTTCCGGCCGTAAACTTTGAGATAATTTCAGTTTATACCTATAAATCAAAAAGCATGGTATAAAAGAAAAAGTGATTAATTTAGAGGAAAATGAAGAAGCCATCATCATCGTCATCATGTGAAAGTTCCTAGGGATTGAAGAAATCCACTGAATAAGTTGTTTCTGTCTCTCCCTAGCTAGTCCCTACGTACTTCCCTTTAGATCCAAGGTTCATGATTAACTGGGACCAAAATAAAGGCCAAAATGATGTACGAAGATATAGATTCAGTCAACAGTTCTTTTTTGAAGGAGAGAAGAAGAAGAAGAAGGACTTGCATTAAAAGATGCAGAAGAGCAGTAGTATACTAGTATTCATCAACTTTGTATACCTTTATGTCCTGAAATCAAGGCAGATGTCTTTTCTTTTGTTTATATTATGGCCTAGATAAATCAAGGAGTATATATATATACATTTAACTTGCACTTACAACTTTCGAAGTGCTATCGAAGGGTTTAACTTTAACTTATCAGGAAAGAAAATCATTTCTAAGTATCTTGGGACCAAGTCATTTTGATGCCTTTAATTGATAGATAGTAGATATGTCTAGCTGAGTTTTGCGTACCTCATGAATAGTAGGCTTATATGAGAACTCCATGGACGAGATATTAGGGCTTGCACTCATTGAGCTATTTGCTTCGTCTTTATTGTTGGATGGCATACTAGTCTGATCATCTATTCTGCTACCATCTATAGGTGTTCCTTCTGTGATTTCAGACGTTGAAGTAGTATCAGAAGGAAATTGTGAATATTCTTGCTCACGAGTACTGCTTGCATTAATTTTGTTATTGGAGGTCCAAACTGGATCATGGTGTGAACAAAACCCACTTCGGTCATCATCTCCTTCTCTTGCTTTAGGCAAATGAGTAGTTTTCTTCAGTACACGACATAAGGCGTACGCATCCTGCACAACCATAAAAATTTAGTCCATTGAAGAGAAGCCGATCGCCATGTTGCACGGTTCTAGTTATAACTAAAATGCATATCTTGCCCTGCATTGGCCTCAATCCCGCCTTGCACAGGCTACTTATGGATATAAAAGGTGGACTGCTGAAATCAATCTAGTAGCAGAAGTAGGATCACTTCATGTAACAGATCCGGCAGGGAATACGCTAGCTCTCCCAAAAAGGAGCTGGCTTCTACTGCAACCATGATTATGGCCTGAAACTTAGACAATGGCATGACATGTTTCTAAAAAGAAAAGGACAATCTTCTTAATTGATTATAAATTAGCTATAGGTTCGTAAGATTACCCAACAAAGCTAGGCATATGCATAATCTACCTTCAAAGATGCAATAGCTTCAGTATCATCGAAGATGGAGTCGACCAACCGATATTCATGCATGACCCAATTCGTACGAATTCCGTGAGGAGCACGACCTCTATAATATACCAACGTCTTCTTCATTCCGACAGCACGCTTATGAGAGTTTATTTTTCGATCCTTTCCTGTCGCTTTCCAGTAACCAGCTCGAGTCGCTCTATTAGTTCTTGATCCATTTGGATATTTTCTATCTCTTGGGCTAAAGAAGTACCATTCCATATCCTTGCTTGGCAAGTAAGACTTATCTGTAAGTAACATAAAAGTAAATATAAGTAGTTCTTTGCAACAGATCGATGCATATGTAATTAAATGATCAACATTATTACCAGGTAAGTCCCAAGGTTCACACTTGTAGAGATCGACTTCAGGAATTATTTCGAGTTCGATTGTTTGATTGTTGATCTTACGATCGAGATAGTACACGACAAGTTCTTCATCTGTCGGATGGAAGCGAAAACCGGGTGGTAGAGCTATTGGTGCCATTTATAGTTCTATCACATACACAACTGATCAAAATGGAGGAGGTATTGAGAGACAAAGAAGTTGGAGATAAAGAGAGAGAGAGAGAGACGACGAGAGTGTGATCAATAAGGGATCTCTACAGATTGGCTTGTACGAAAATCAACTAAATAGTACTCTGTACAGATGAGCACAAAACAATTCAACCTTGTGTTTTCAATGTACTACGACACTGCCCTTGGCTTTGGTCATTCTTAGACGATGTTTTGATCAATGCTGGATTAGCTTGAAGACATACGTCCAATGGTTCAATCCCTTCGGAACCATTTGAAAATTAGTTTAAAGTCCAAATTAAAACACTACCAAAGGTAACTTTGGAATGCAGTGGGGCTTAAACCATTCTATAAACAAACATATTGCACCAATTATATTTGACCAACTTTAGAATCAATGGAGCTAGTTATTTCCTCTGTTTGAGCTAAAGGTGGATGTTCTTTTTCTTTTCATTTCATTTCATTTCATTATTTTGAATTGGCATGTTTATTTCAGCTTAGATTGTGTAGACAATAAAGATGGAATAGAAAATAAAAAGGAGAGTGGAAAGGGAATTGTGTAATTATGGAAGTGAGTGAGGGGGGGGGGGGTTATAGAATTGTAGCTATGGGCGACTTTGGCTTTAATAGATTCTATTGGGATGATGTTTTGTGTGAAAACCCGCAAGGAAGATAAAGAAGCTTCTTTTCACTTTTGTTGTCTTCTCAAAGACTATACCAGAAGCAAAAATCTGAATAAGTTAGTTTGGCAACTGTTAACTTAAAAGTTAATTAAAAAGCTGATAAGCAAGTTTGGCAACAAAGTAATATCAGAAGTTAAAATTATTGTTATTAATGCACCAACAAAAATGTGGATCAATCTAGGATAACTTCACGTGAAACTAAACCAAAAACGAAAGCATGTTAAAATGCTCATTTTATTGAACAAAAGGGTCGACAGCAACTTATTGGTGGATTAAGCTCTTCAGACGCCAAGACGATTTGTCTTTATCATTACTCATTATGATTACATCAATAATCTGATCTTTTATCATCAATAATCTGATATTTTTTTTCCCTTCTAGACCTATTACCATGATTACTATCAACACCATTAGTTAATTTAATCAAATCTTTCTTGTTTGCTTTCTCTTAAAATTAAATTTTTAATATTTTAGTTTTTATGCGTTTATTTTTCTTTTGATTACACTGTTTTCAATCAGTTTTTTTCATCTCTCTAATGGCTTTCTAATCTCTTATTGCAGTGCCTCTTTCTAGCTTCATGGCAGGCATCCATTTTTGGACTTTGGCATGGTGTTTTCTTTTTCTGTCAACTTTATTGTTGCACCAAAAAATTGTTCCGAATTCATCTCCGATAGCAGTTTTGCAACCCATCAACAAGAAGATGGTTTCTATCAGTATGATTCAGTATATAAGTTTAAAGCATGTTTATGACTCCAGTGATTCCAATGAGTCAAGTTTCTACAAGTTCTACGTTCCGATTTAATGGTGCGAGTCAAAAAATTTTAATTTTGAAAATTCAAAGTTTCCCCCTATAATTCAGCATGGTTGGTGGACATGAAGATTGGTATTGATTACGTATCAGTTGACTAATATCCCTTTCAATTCTATGTTTATCTTTCCAGCTCAAAAGAATATATCCTTTCCTAATTCTCCTCAAAATAGTTATACCAATATAACTAACTTTGGTTATAATATATACCATTCTAAACAATATAACACGGAGAAACCAAAGAATTTTCATAGCACTCTCACCAAAGTTAAGTCCACAGTTTGGATTCCCAGAACGATGGCTTCATCTTCAAATTCTCAGGTCTCTTTAATCATTTCAAAGATGCAAGCTACAAAACTTCGAGATCTGAATGTAAGGCAAATCAGGAAAGCTGTTGGTTCAAATAGAGCTATATCGTCAGCAACGGAATATTTGAACACCTCTCATTGGTAAGCTTCTTACAAAGGATACTTTTGAAACAGATGATATAAGGAAGGAAGTTACGCAACTGTGGAAGCAATACAGACTCTTAAATTTGCGTGCTCTAGAGAAAAATATTTTTCTCTTTAAGTTTTCCTTAGATGAAGTTGTTGAAGCTATTCTCAAGAAGGGCCCCTGGAACATCAAGAAATATCACCTAAACCTCAAGAAGTATGATCCATCCATTGTTGTTCAGGATCAAGTCTTTACCCACCAAGAATAGAATGTTCAGTTCAAAAACATTCTCATTGAACACCACTCAGTTAAGGTTATTGATGAAGCTCTAATCGAACTAGGTCCAAAGATTAAAACTACACCAGATAATTGCAAACATGTTGCTGGCTCAATGATAACTGCCAAAGTCAAAATAGATCTTAAAAAACCTATACACAGAGGGGGTTGGTGGAACACATCTTCTGGTGGAGTTACATGGGTTCGGTACCATTGGGAGAGACAACCTCATCTTCTTTGCAAGAAGTGTTTCACCATTGACCATGATGATGATGAATGTGAAAACACTGAATTAGACTTAAAGATTAGAAGGTACACAAATTAAGAATATGTCAATTATTGTCATAATCTTGCAAGAGCTTATGGGGTTGAAATTACCAAAGATTTAGATCTATTGTTGCAAAGAGTATGCGAAGTAAGTCAGAGGCAGCTTGAAGAGAAAGAAATGGCTGAGAAATAAGAGGAAGAAAGGAGAACTAAAAGGGCAAGGAGTGAAGATACAGAAGATACCTCGAGGACAAATGCAACTCTAAGTCCTGTATTGCAGTCTCATGTTATTCACAAAAACATTGCTGGTCTTAATACTGGATCTACTGATGGATTAGAACATTTTGATGGGATGGAGCATGATTTGGCTGAAGAAGGAGAACTACCTGCAAGATAGTACTCCCATGAAAGAAATGAGGCTACTGCAATTCTGGTAATTAAACCTTTCTCTTCTAGTTTTCTATCTAATTTTCCTATTTTACAATCTTTTTCATTTAATTTTTCTGCAAGTATGAAGGTCCTAGCTTGGAATGTTCAAGGTCTAGAAAAAAAATTCACCAAAGATCAAGTTTTTGTTCTGGTTAAGAAACACTCACCTGATTTCTTGTTTCTATCTGAAACAAAAATAGATAGTGATAAAATGATATCTTTGGCCATTTCCCTAAGTTACTGCAATTATGTCCATATTGATAGAGTAGGACTAGCTGGAGGTATAATTTTAATGTGGAAGGATGGAATCCATTTTGAAGTGCAAGATGTCTCAAAAAATATGATTCATGTGGTCACTAAATAGATCCTAGTAATCCAGATGTCATCATTACTTTTATGTATGGGTCAACCTATTTTAATAAGAAGAAAGAACAATGGGAATTTCTTCTAAGAATTAGTGAAAATATTAGACAACCTTGGATAGTATTAGGTGATTTGAATTTCCATATGCATAATATATCTGAAGCTGTTAACTATACTATTGAAGATAGGTATGTCCAAGATAAGGTTGATATTTGTGGCTTGATGGATATAGGTTACAGTGGTAAACACTACACTTGGACCAGTAACAGTTTTGGAACTGGCAGTAGAAAATCTAGAATAGATATGGCTTTAGGAAATAGCTACTGGTGCAATTCTTTTCCACATGCTAAGCTTATGCATTTAGTTCAAGCTGGGTCTGACCATTGTCCTATCTTATTGATCCCACAAACTCTTAGCAAGAACACCTGAAGGCCTTTTAAATTTTTTGCTATGTGGATGAAACATGTTGCTTTCAAAACTCAATTATCTATTGCTTGGGCAAATAATGTCTCTGGGTCTGCAGGTTTTCAACTGAGTGCTAAACAACATAATACAAGAAAAAGACTTTCTCAATGGAATAAAATTGAGTTTGGAGATATTGATAGGAACATAAATTTCTTACAAGCTCAACTTGAGGCTGCTCAAAATAACCTACTGCCTGATACACAACATGAAAACATTGTTACCCTCACTAGGAAATTAGATGAATGGTTTAATATTAGAACTGAGTTTTACAAACAAAAATCAGGTGACACATTCATTACAGAGATGGATCAAAATCCTAAATATTTTCACACATTAGCTAACAGAAGAATGTTTAGGAAAAATACTGATTGCTTATGTGATGATAATGGTGTCTGGTTTAATCAAAGTGAAGATATTGCAAATTTGCTTGTTAACCATTTTGAGAAAGTAAGTAAAATTTTAAGCCTAGTTTTTCTGATACTACCTTTGATGTTATACCCATGTTATTACTGCCAATGGTAACTCCCAGCTCAATAGAATACCTTATTCTGATGAAATTATTGAAACCATCAAACATATGAATGATTGGGGTTCACCTGGCCCTGATGGCTTTCAATCTGGTTTCTACAAATATAACTGGGACATTGTTGGGCAAGATGTTACTAATGCTATCCAAAGTTTTTTTGAAACAGGTTTCATGCCAACTGAGTTCAACAAAACTTATCTTAGCTTGATTCCTAAGACTGATAATGCTACTAAACCTGTGGATTTCGGACCTATAGGTTTGTGTAACACTATTTATAAGGTCATCTCTAAGATTATGGCTGATAGAATCAAACCTCACCTAAATCTTTTGATCTCTCCTTAACAAACATCTTTTGTTCCAGGTAGAGATATTCATGACAACATCATTATAGCTCATGAAATGATTCACTCCATGAAACATAAAGAAGGTCACAGTGGTGCCATGGATTTAAAACTTGACCTTTCTAAAGCCTTTGATAGAATTGAATGGACTTTTTTATTAGGAGTTCTTAAAAGTTTTGGCTTTGATGAGAAATTTTATGGTTATGTTAATCAATGCATTTCTACAAATCATATATCTGTTCTCCTTAATGGTTCCCCAACTCATGGTTTTAATCCATCTAGAGGACTTAGACAAGGTGATCCTTTATCACCTTATCTTTTCATCCTCTGCATGGAATTCTTATCTAGGTTGTTTTTAAATGCTGAAACTAATCATCAAATTTCAGGAGTCAAAGCAGCTAGGAATGCTCCAGGTATTACCTGCTATAGATTTTATATAATCAAAATTAATGATTATATGAAACCTAGTTTTATCCGCAAGCGCACAGGTCAATTCTAATATACATAGCAAATGTGATTCGTTCCCATAGGGAGTATGAAATGCCACTACTAATTAATACCAAGAATAACTAATCAACAAGATAATGTTTAACGATTTTTCAGAAATTCGAGACGAAATGAAATAATAAATAATAAAGACGTAACCAAAATGGGTAATAGGTTGTTAGGATTTTCGATTTCCACCAATTCAATCATATGATTTCTACAAATCTCTATTGATTACTCAAGACAAATTTCGAAATCAATCTCATGTCTCGGAAGATCATATGTTAAATTCTAAAATATAGTTTCTCCGCTGTAACTTCCTTCGCTTCATGGGTAGTGATTCTAAAGCATTAAATATCAATCCTAAAGCATATCACGTCAAAGGATTTTAACCAAAGCACGAAATATCAATTGAAAAGCATACATAATCAAGAAAATCACATTATCAATTAATCACCAAGCTATATGAAGAGAAATTACTAGTCAATGAATTATTATTAGAGATATCATCGTAGTATTTAAACAATTAATTGGCTTCTATCTAAACTCTAACAAATGATTTAACAAACCATGAAGAAAATAAATTAAAATCACAAAACCCTTATTTCTCCTCTACGTCTCTGCAGCCGCAGCTCCTCTTCGTCTCCCCAAAACCGGCCTCCCATTTTCATTTTGAAACAAAACATAAATATATCCCACGGATGAATTCACGTCGTCGCCACATCACCTCCCAATAGAAGTCTTCCACATGTCATGAAATACAATCCGCCCAATAATATTGTGCCGCGTGTCATAATATAACGAAACATTTGTAAAGTATCAGCGAATCTCCACTTTCCATAGTATATGAAACCACCAAGGAAATGAATTAATTTCATCTAAAGCATGATATTTTCTTGCATGTGCTGGGCCCACCTTAACAGTATTTGCACAAATGACGTCATTTGGTTTCAAACATTCCTTCAGATTCTTTATATATATATAGCAAGAAAACTATTGTAAGGACAATATATGTTAATCTTTCCTTTTTCTTCATTTGCACTTCATTTGCACGTGGTCATGGAGGTGATATTCTTCCATTCTTATGCTAACAATAATAAAGTCACTCTTGACCAATCTTAGGTGGCATTAGTTTGCTGACGTCGACTCGCTTCACCATGCATTTATTGAAGAGAAAATTAAAACTTGTCTGCCCATTGTGACCTCAGCTGTGAAATAATTCTATGTTGCTGATATATATGGAGATACCAGGCCAACATAATAAGTGCTGCGGATATATAGAGATACCATGCCAGCATAATAAGTGCTGCAGATATATAGAAATACCAGGCCAACATAATAAGTGTTGCTGAAATATAGAAATACCAGGACAACATATTTGATCATTGTAGTTGCTGATACATGGAAATACCAGGCCAACCCCATTTCATCATTGTGGTTGCTGATACATGGAAATACCAGGCCAACCACAATTCATCATTGTGATTGCTGATATATGGAAATACCAGGCCAACCACATTTCATCATTGTGGTTGCTGATATATGGAAATACCAAGCCAACCATATTTTGCAATTTTCGTCGCAAACACCATTAAGTCTCACATTTTGTTGTTTATTCGCTGGATGATCGAATTCACTTGTACTTTCTATAAAAGCACTAAAATAGTATTAACAACTATAATATTGTATCCTAGCTAATATAAATATGGGTATAAAATGTAGCATTTACATGCTTATCAACACCCCCACACTTATATTTTGCTAGTCCTCGAGAAAAACAGAGATATTGTGCAATATATATATATATATATATTTTTTTAAAGAAAAATCCTAACAATAGCGTCACTCCCCCACACTTAAGCATTACATTTTCCTCAATGTAATTGAGTTATCCAACGTAGAAATTAAGGTGGGAAATTCTAAAATACATATGCAAAAACTAAAGAACTAAAAATAAAAGATAGAGTGCAGGGAACAAATATGATGGGTTGACTCCCATGAAGCGAAATGTGTTTGTTTCCCGACTTTCCAGTAGCACGTTCTCAAAGAATGTGGGGTTGGTACCTCAAGTTAAGATGCAAATTATATATATAAAGCCTGAAGAGTTGGGGATCAACCCAACTAATCTGACTAGTTGAAAACATGAACCTACATTAAGAAATATTAGTACCCAGAGAGATAAAACTGAATTCAATCTTATTTAAAACATAATTCGAACTTTGAATATGAAGTAAATCAGGTTCGCAGATGATTACTAAAGATTGTCTAAAGAATTGAACAGTTATTATACTCCCTAAATCTGGTTCTAAGTCAGCGGAAATAACTTCCACGACTGATATTTTTTCAAATTCACTCGCTGAACAAGGCCTCAATGGAGCAATAATATCACGACTCTTAGACCCATTATCATTTAAAACGGTTTCATTATGAATATCATCAAGACGAAAAAATTCAGACCTTAATGGCTTATGGGTCAAGGTAGGAGCATTCTCGACTGATGGAACTAGTCGAGAATCATAAAAAACTAGAGGTTCTAGTTTGGGCTTCCATTTATTAGTGTCTAGCAGCATTGTGGAGTCTAACAAAGCATTGACTTCACAAATAACAACTATCACCATCAAAACCATACCCAAAATGAGCTAAGCAAACCTCTAATGGATCTTTCAAGTCGCTCTTGTAAAAGCTTTGCGAGTGCATACTTTCTTTTCGCCCACTTCTGGTTTCAATTGCAGCACTTCAATCACTAAGGTACCTAAAAAAAAATAATCAAACAAACTGCGTAAAAAGAAACTAAAGAAAATCTAAAAGAAAAATAAATCATGTACAAAACCTAAAACTATACTGAAAATAAACTATATACAATGATATCAACTAGAGAGTATTTTGAAACCACTCCCCGACAATGGCGCCAAAAACTTGGTATAGATTTTATATAACCAAAATTAATGATTAAATGAAGCCTAGTTTTATCCGCAAGCGCACAGGTCAATTGTAATATAGATAGCAAATGCGGTTAGTTCCCACAGGGAGTGTGAAATACCACTACTAATTAATACTAAGAATAACTAATCAACAAGATAATGTTTAACGATTTTTCAGAAATTCGAGATGAAATGAAATAATAAATAATAAAGACGTAACCAAAATGGGTAATGGGTTGTTAGGATTTTCGATTTCCACCAATTCAATCATATAATTTGTACAAATCTCTATTGATTACTCAAGACAAATTTCGAAATCAATCTCATGTCTCGGAAGATCGTATGTTAAATTCTAAAATATAGTTTCTCCGCTGTAACTTCATTCGCTTCGTGGGTAGTGATTCTAAAGCATTAAATATCAATCCTAAAGCATATCACGTCAAGGGATTTTAACCAAAGAACGAAATATCAATTTAAAATCATATATAATCAAGAAAATCACATTATCAATTAATCACCAAGCTATATGAAGAGAAATTACTAGTCAATGAATTATTATTAGAGATATCATCGTAGTATTTAAAAAATTAATTGGCTTCTATCGAAACCCTAACAAACGATTTAACAAACCATGAAGAAAATAAATTAAAATCACAAAACCCTTATTTCTCCTCTACGGCTCTGCAGCCGCAGCTCCTCTTCGTCTCCCCAAAACCGACCTCCCATTTTCATTTTGAAACAACACATAAATATAGCCCACAGATGAATTCACTTCGTCGCCACATCACCTCCCAATAGAAGTCTGCCACATGTCATGAAATACAATCCGCCCAATAATATTGTGCCGCGTGTCATAATATGACGAAACATTGTAAAGTATCAGCGAATCTCCACTTTCCATAATATATGAAACCACCAAGGAAATGAATTAATTTCATTTAAAAAGCAGGATATTTTCTTGCATGTGCTGGGCCCACCTTAACAATATTTGCACAAATGACGTCATTTGGTCTCAAACATTCCTTCAGATTTTATATATATATATATATAGCAAGAGAACTTATGTAAGGACAAGATATGTTAATCTTTCCTATTTCTTCATTTGCACTTAATTTTCACGTGGTCATGGAGGTGATATTCTTCCATTCTCATGCTAACAATAATAAAGTCACTCTTGACCAATCTTAGGTGGAATTAGTGTGCTGACGTCGACTCGCTTCACCATGCATTAATTGAAGAACAAATTAAAACTTGTCTGCCCATTGTGACCTCGGCTGTGAAATAATTCTATGTTGCTGATATATATGGAGATACCAGGCCAACACAATAAGTGCTGCTGATATATAGAGATACCAGGCCAACATATTTGATCATTGTGGTTGCTGATACATGGAAATACCAGGCCAACCCCATTTCATCATTGTGGTTGCTGATACATGGAAATACTAGGCCAACCACGTTTCATCATTGTGATTGCTGATATATGGAAATACCAGGCCAACCACATTTCATCATTGTGGTTGCTGATATATGGAAATACCAGGCCAACCACATTTTGCAATTTTCGTTGCAAACACCATTAAGTCTCACATTTTGCTGTTTATTCGCTGGATGATCGAATTCACTTGTACTTTCTATAAAAGCACTAAAATAGTATTAGAAACTATAATATTGTATCCTAGATAATATAAATATGGGTATAAAATGTAGCATTTACATGCTTATCAACACCCATCTAATGTTTGCAGATGATATCCTTATTTTTTCTCAAGCTGATCTACATAATATTACTGGTATTCTGAACACTCTTGACTATTTTGGTAGTGTGTCAGGTCAAATGCTCAACATAAGTAAATCTAGTGTCTATTTTAGTCATAATCTGAGCCTCAACACAAAACAAATTCTAGCTAAGGAACTCAATATGACTGAAACGAAAGATAATGATACTTACTTAAGTACCACACTGCTATTAGGAAAGAGCAAAACCAAAGCTTTTAAACCACTTGTTCAATCCTTTGGTTTCTAGATCAAGACCTGGAAAGGCAAAACTATGAATCACTCTGCTAGAACTGTCATGGTAAAACATGTGCTAAATGCTTTACCCACTTATCAGATGGGTTGTTTCAGAATCCCTAAAACTTTGTTTGATTAGATGGATGCTATACAAAAACATTTCTGGTGGGGACACAGTATTAATAGAGGGCTTTGCTTACTAGGATGGAATCATATGAGTATTCCTAAATTTATACGTGGCATAGGCTTTAGAAACCTTGAACATTTCAACACTGCAATGCTTACTAAATTAGCTTGGAAGGCCTGTAATGATAACAGTTCCCTGTATATGCAACTTCTTAGCGCCAAGTATGGTAAAGATGGCCGTTTACTCCATCTAGATAAATTAAAAGATAATTCTTCTTGGCTTTGGAGAAGTATTTAATCTAGTATTGAGGTTGTTCAACAACATTCTATGTGGATAGTTCAGTGTGGTACTAAAATCAACATTTGGCTTGATAATTGGATTATTGGCTTCAATAGTCCACCTGTCCCAACTGTGGGACTATCTAGCCTGTCTTCTTATACTTTTGTTTGTGATCTTTTTATGCCTGATACTAGAATCTGGAATGAACAACTAATTTGTTCTATCTTTAATCATGATACCTCTACTGCTATCCTAAATATGAATATTCCTACTACTGGTGAAGATTACTTGATTTGGAAACCTGACAGAAAGGGTAATTTCACTGTAAAGAGTGCTTACAATACTCTTTGTACCAGTTCTGTAGATAATGCCATTGCTAGTAATAACATCCCTAGATATGTTTGGAAACAACTATGGAAGTCTAGAGTCCCTCACAGAATACAACTCTTTATGTGGAAATGCTTGAAAAACATTGTTCCTGTTAGAGCCATACTTGCAAGTTATAATCCTTAAGTGAAACCACACTGTAAGTTTTGTAATAATGCCCATGAATCTATTAATCATTTACTGATTGAATGTGACTATGCTACTTCCATCTGGAAATATTCACATATCAGGTGACATACAGCAGTATAGTTCTTTTCAATCATGGGTAGCCTCTTGGTTTATTGCAGGTGAAGATCTTAACAATAATAACAGAACTGAGGGTTATGTGATTAAATTGATGTGCACAATATGGTATATTGCACCTAACAAGAACATCACTATCTCTAGGATACAACATTTAATACAACTTTGTAATTATGTTGTTAATCCCATTTATGTTAACAGACATTGTAGCACTCTTATCAAGGATTGGATTCCTCCAGATGAGGGGTTTCTTAAGCTAAACCTAGATGCCTCTTATATGTCTGAAACAAAGAAAGGTAGCATTGTTCTGCGTGATCATGCAGGAACTGCAGTAGGAGCAAAAGGTTTCAAACTGGAAGAGGAAGTGGAGGCTGATGTGGGAGCGGAACATTTTGAATGTAAAGATCTTTTCATGGCAGTGGAATGGATGGAGGAAGATGGATATGACAAAGTTATCTTTGAAATGGATTGTGCAAATGTGGTGAACTCTGTTAACAACAGAGAATCTCAAGTACACTGGTTCAATCAACACTTTATTTCTGCTATCAAGAATAAGTTTTCAAGTAACTCTCTATGGTTTTGCAAGTTAATTAATAGGCTAGGTAATAGTGTGGCTCATGAACTAGCAAGAAAAGCTAGACTTGAAGCTTTAAGTTTGTCTTATGTTTCAAATTTTCCTCCTAATATCTCAAAATACATTGAGGATGACTATGTTCTTTTCAACAGTTAATCAATAAAATCCTCTTTAGTTTCAAAAAAAACTTGGATAACTTCAATCTATCATTAGTACAAAACAAAGCTAGGCTAAGTTAGTCTGTGTTAGTGGTGGTCAGGATTTGTCCAGACAAAGATAAATCAAGGGTTGTGGTTCTCCTGACCAACCCCTACAACTCGCACGCGTGGCATTAATTCCAATATTATGAATGAAAAATGAATACTCAAGTCAAGATATGGATTTTCAAAAATTATAACAGGGAGGTTCGAACTCATGACCTATTGTGTCATAAGAGTGGCCTATAACCAGTGTTCCACCTTGGTTGGAATTAATAGAAAAGAAAAATCAACGGTGGTGGTTTGTTCAACTTAAATATCATTATTGCTTTATTAATTAGTGTTTCACTAATTGCACATAATAAATAATCTATTCATTATAAAGTGTTTTATTAATTAGTGTTTCACTAATTGCTCATAATAAATGATTAATCATTTTTTAATTATAAATGTTTTCTTAATTAATTATAATATTTATTTATATTAATAAGTAATTATGATAAATAATATCAATAGACATTTTTGGCGACAATGAGTAGTAGAAGAGGTGGAGGCCGAAAGATTAGTGGTGGTTAAGGGCGGCGCCAAGCACAATTATATTTATTTTTTTCATTTATCATAAAATGGGATCAAAAGTCCATTTTTTCACATGTATCCAACTTGCCAAGAGTTTTTTCTTCCTCTTTCCTCGAAATCCTGGCTCCGTCCCTGGTTTGTGGTGGAAGAAGTAGTGACGGTGAGTGCTGGTGAGTAGAGATGGACAATATTAATTTTATGTTGTCGTTACAACATCGATAACATCGTAGTAGGTACCATATATTTCAGGGATGATATCATACAAGATAATATTTTCATGATTGTAGTTGGATCACCCAAATGGTACCTCTGTTATCTTTGGTACTCTATCGTATAAATCATGATTTTTTAATGTTAAAATAAAATTGATTGCAATACAAAAAAGAATATATACGCGGAAGAAAAAATAATGAAACTAATAAATTGACGACATTTTGTTCAATCTAAACCTCATACATGTCATTTGTGATTGAAAATTAGAATTGCGTCCAACAAACTACATGGGGTGGACGGCAGTGATGGTGGCAGTGGTGGAGTCAAAAATTGACATTGTGGAGGCCTACTTTAAAAAAAAAAAAAAGAAACATGTAAACTTTGGTGGACTAAACCATAAATATATATGGACAAAGTAATATTTATAAAATAAACTAAAAAATTTACGTAGTTATTAAAAATTTAAGAGGTTAGAGCGAGGTTAGTCAACCCTTGGCTCTGCCACTAGGTGGTGGTGGATAAAGAAAATGGATTCATATGGTCTTATGGTGGTGGCGGGTATTGGTGAACAAAAACATATTATGCTAATTTCGTAACGCCACAAAATATGTAACGTTATATTATAAAGTATAAAACGTGGTTGATCATTCTAATGTTAAAATAAACTCGATAAAACACATGTCCATTTTAAAAAATTGGTGCAATCAATTGTCATGTTATGTAATAACTAAATGAACGACACGAATCAAGATCAGAACATATGAAATTATTTATTATCGATTTGTCTATGTAAAGAGTGGTCAGGATTTGTCCTTGGCAAAGATAAATTTATCGCTGGAGTTTGTTAAACTTAACCATTTTTAAATATTTTATTATTTAGTGTCTCATTGGTTGTTCATAATGATTAATTAAATTTCTATTATAAATGTCCCTTTAATAATCTAACATAAATACATAATTTTATTAATAAATAATTGTCCTAAAAGCTATATTAATTCTAATGGTGGTAGTGGAATTCTGGGAGTGGACTATCCAGTAACCAATTCCCTCATTCCTGGACTAGCCAGTAATTCCTAGAAAAATAATAATTGGGGCTACTAACGGACGCGGATCGCCCGCCCTTAGAGCAGTTCTTGTGGAATGAGCAAACTTCAAATTTGTTTATTTTGCTCCAACTATGGACTCCATAAACATGAAAAACGGATAGCCAAACTAATAAATTTGATGGTTTGTTCACTGCGGACAAACATGAGACGTGCGTCTCATTTTGAACTGTGCGGGCCAACAGAATTCGTGGGAGGATCTTCTCCTATCGCCTGAGGCTCTTCCACAACCGCCCAGTACAGTTTCGGTTTCCCAAAACTAATTTACTACTTCTTTATTCATTTTATCATATTTTATCTCACTTTATCCTATTCTATCTCACCTAAATATAATATAAAATATTCTAACTTTATCCTACAGAAGATTTTATATTAAAAATATATAATAGTGGGACCCTAGAAAACAATTTTGTTCATTTTGACCGCAATTCTGTTCATTTTGGTCGCAGTTCCCATAGTGGAAAACGTTGTTGTTCATCCTCAACATTTTTTTTTTATCATTGTCATAGGAAGCCCTTAGAGCATCTCCTATTCTAGGGGTGAAGATCATCCTATGTGGAGGTCTTAATAATATTTTTTTGTTGGGGTCATTCTTATGTGGCTAAAACAAATAAAACCTTCTACCTAAAATTTCATCTCCAATGTTAAGGTCTTATTATCCTAAAATTTGGAATATTAATGTTTCCTAATTAAGAGAAAAGAAAAATTTGGAATAAAAAATGAGGATGTGTCTTTAGACATGGGGTCGTAGAGGATGTGAAGATATGACTTTCTGATTTACCCTTTCACATGAGATGGCTGCCTTGTCATCATCTATAATTAACCTCCACCCTAGCACTGGAGATAAATTTTTGGTAAAAAAGTGTTAAATCTTATGTGTCATGCCTTTTTATGACCTTCACCCCTAATATTAGAGTTTTAACAAAGATTACCATTTGTTGGATCTTTTATATCTGATGGTTATTCTCTTTGATGACATGGCATCTAATTTACTTGCATTTTGTGCTTGGGAATTGCATCGTCTTCTCTGTATATCTTGTTGTCCCATTAACCTTTTCGTGTAAATCTTAAAAACTTTCGCCCTAAATTAAAATTCTTATTTTTCTTAACAAGAGAACTTAGTGATGGATAGTTTATACTTTTCGTAATTATAATTATACAGAAACCATCTCACAAATGTGGGATACATATTTAGTGCAGATCTCAAATCTCACATCTTGAATTCAAGAGGACGAATAGAACCTTAATTTAATTAAATGTTAAAAAGTTTAAATATGTGTTGATGGTGGTTTTTAGCTTAGGGTTAAAATCGTAAAACCTTGCATCAGATGTGACGTCACTCTGTAAGGAAACGGTGTTGCGAGTACTAACCTCTCAACCGACACATTTATTGAGCCGCTCAATATACCTTTTCTGGCGCCTCGCCAATACTAGACTCGCTGAGTACTTTCCTGTGCTATGTTCCTCAGCAGAATCCTTAAGTCGGTATGGCATGACGGAGTTATGTTCACTCGCAGCTGAGTAGCATGAAACTTCCAAGTACCAAAATTAAGGCCATTGCGCGAAAGACTCAGACAGAAAGCATACTGCATTATGTAGGTAAAGATTTTTGTGACAACATACGAAAATCCATCTAATCATTTTGATAACTTGCAAAGAACTCATAAACCCAACTAAATTGCAAATTAGGGTTTTGCGTCTCGCGCCATATACTAGACCCCGTTGGTCGAAACCACGCCTAGCCAAGCTAGGCAACCAAATTCGCCACAGCGTGCTGGAAGTGTGGCGCGCCCTAGCTTGACCTGCCCCACTTCCCATCGACCAATCAGGTCTCCCTAAATGCGCCACGCGCATTCCAAACAAGGTCGGCCCCATGTTGCTTGCCGGCCCCCTTCTATCGACCAATCAAGTCGTTTTAAATCCGCCACAGCGCGCTGGAAGTGTGGCCAAGCCCTAGCTTGACGACCCACTTCTCATCGACCAATCAGGTCTCCCTAAATGCGCCACACGCATTCCAAACAAGTCCGGCCCCATATTGCTTGCCGGCCCCTTTCCATCGACCAATCATGATGCTCCAAACCTTTCACGGTCTCAAAAGAGGTCGCTAATACTAAGCTAGCTTCCAAAAACGTACTAGCTTCCCAAAACGCGCTGCACACACTAATTAGGGTTTCAACACACCCAAACCCTAATCCAGGAAAGACGCAACCAAATCCGTCCACGATGCTAAATTTGGCCACGCCGCAACTGGCATACTGCTATACCGCGGCTACTGGCATACCACCAGCACGTCGCTATGCCACGGCTACTGACACGCCACCATGCCACAACTGCTATCACGTCGCTATGCCACGGCTACTGGCACGCCGCCATGCCACAGCTGCTAGCACGTCGCTATGCCACGGCTACTGGCACGCCACCATGCCACAGCTGCTAGAACGTCGCTATTCCAAGACTAATGGAACGCCACCATGCCACAGCTGCTAGAACGTTGCTATGCCACGGTTACTGACACGCCACCATGCCACAGCTGCTAGCACGTCGCTATGCCACGGCTACTGACACGCCACCATGCCACAGCTGCTAGCACGTCGCTATTCCACGGCTACTGGCACGTGACACGCCACCATGGCACAGCTGTTAGCACGTTGCAATGCCACGACTATGGCACGCCACCATGCCACGCCACCATGCCACAACAACTAGCACGTCGCTATGCCACGGCTACTGGCACGCCACCATGCCACATATACTAGCACGTCACTATGCCAGGCTACTGGCATGCCACCATGCCACACGTAGCAACCTGCTATACGTTTTCCACGAAAACACTCGAGACATGAAAACATGTCACAAACTGGGAGATACTCACCAGGTTATTGGTTTGGAGATTTACAGCGTGCGGCGTGCAATACGCCCGTTACAAGAAAGTGTCATAAGAGTGAGGCGGTTAGTAAATACAAGAAGTAATGGTGAACATTTTTCTTCATTATGGAAACATCAATTCCAGGCGTTACCCGTTACCACTTTCTTCCATTACTCAACCGTTTCCACATCTTACGAGGCCAGGGTACGTTTCATTACGACTTGTATAAATATGTTTCACCTATTTCCACCAAAAAACAAGTTTTGGTCAGGAGAACAATACACATCCAGAAATTACCTGGTAGCTTTCCATTTAGCTCGCCAGTTCAACTCTCGGATACAAGTCGCAAAACACCCACACTTCTAGAATCAACTATTCTGGCCTCAACATTTTCTTCGCTTCCCTCCCTAAGACCAACCCTTCTCCTTCACTTTGTGATCGAATCAAACTTGGAACGACCATTTCTTGGTTTAGGACAGGGTTGTACAGATTGATCTCTCGAATCAAAAGTACTCCCGTGCAGTACATTGTTTTGGGTTTAGATTCGTTTCTCACCCGCACTCACACGAAATTACCGAAATCAACCGAAACGGTTTTCACCCACAAACAATTGGCGACCACAGTGGGAGATTAATTTCTCGGTTACAATATCAATTTCCAATTCCAAGTTTCATTCTTCAAACCAAACATCAAGATGGTAGAAGCAAACGATCGCGCAGGGTTCAATGGCTCAGTTGTCAGTTATCACATGATGAGGAATGACCGGGAACTTATCACGGACACAACGACGTCTCTCATGAAGCTCAGACATACGCCCGGAAGATCCATTTTGTTGGGAGACCCTAAAAGCGAGTAAGTCTTATTAGACAGAGTACACAATCTACTACTTCAGGTTTTCACATTGGAAACCGACAGCCATGTTATCCCCACAATAAATCTCATCCCATAATTTCTACCGTCATACAAGATTCACGGTTACATGACTCTCCTGGAGTATTAATGCTACTAACAGTCATAATCAAAACGACATTATTCCAAAAATTCATTCCAAAGAATAAGCCAAAACCCTCATAGGTAACAATCATCTACCAATCCAAAACCTAGAAAACCAAACCATAAACTAGGCGTTTCGTTTGCCTTTCAAAATAAAAAAACTAAGCAAAAGAGGTCCAGAAGACAGAATATGTTCAAAGAAAATCATTCAGCAATGGCTTGCTCTTCTTAGAGAAAACCTCCTTCGCACTTTGGAGAGCCGCCTGTTTCAGCTTCAACTTTTTGGGAAACCTTCCGATTTCCGCTTCCTGTTGATTGATCACATCCGCGGAGGATCCTTCGGTCGCCTCAATTTGCAACTTTTGGATCTCGGTGAAACCCTTAACGAACCAGGGAGCGTTGAACTCAAAGTTTATGCACATGTCCCGGTAGAACTCCTAACTCGAGATTACATCCTCGTATACGGTCCGGATCAGCAACAAACCCTGAGAACACTGGAACTGAAATTATTCACGGTGTTAACGTTCCTTCCAGTAGGGTTAATACGCCACCTGCCAACACCACCGGTGCAGAAAACGTTCCTTCAGGTGTTACGCCGCCGCTCAGATCCAGAGACGCTCCCGCCGCTCCCAACGTTTCTCCAAGTGTGACAGCTCCAACCGTCACCAGAACCGCTGCTACTCCACCATCAGGACGGGAGACTGGAGGAGCCAGCAGAATCCGATCTCCTCTTACCACTGTTGATTTTATGGAAAGACAAAAGGTTCTCGTAAGGCTCAGACAGACATGGCTACAACTCAGAAAGAGATACCTATTTTCCTCAAGACACTAGCGGAGCGGTCACAAGAGTCACGTCAACCCCAGATGGAACCGACAAAGAATACTTTTAACATCTGGCACAAGCACTTCAGCAGGACGCGCCTTTATATATGAAGAGGCTCGCGTTGCTCCTAAACCCCCAGTAGAAAAATCAGCAATCCAATTTTATCACACGTAGAGATCAGGAACGACTTCTCCAAAATTGAGGAAAAGAAAATCAACAACCCTCCTGGGTTCACAGAGACCCTCTTCCCATCAGTAGCTGCATAATTTCATGGGACTCCATCCAAATCGTGCAATCCATGATAAACCATTTTTGTGAGATTATGTATTTCTACAAGGCGCGTCGTCAAGACATACTCGTAGCCCTCAACCGCACTTCATTAGGAAAACAGTTGTTTCCATCCAGGAAAGCCATTCCCGAACCCCAACCTCTCCTAGGAAGCACGATTGATAGACGAAACTGGAGACTCCTAACCACTGTTCACTTGAAGGATGTCGAGTTTGACAGCACGCTGATTGACGCGGCCTTCGACTTCAACATTGTAGCCGTCAAGGCTCTGAGAGGTGTAAGGGAGAATCGAACAGAAGAAACGCATTATTTCCCATAATGAGAAAAACACTACTTGCCGACCAACACCATTTGTGACGTCTTCCCATGCCATATCGTATCAATTCTTTTTTTCGGAGTCAAGGGTTAATGGCACCCTCACTGGAGTTTTCTGCAGGAGCCGCTTCAACATTTTCTCGGGAAGCCGCCTCCGCTTCCAGAGCCAGAAGCGTCTCCGCCTCAATGTTTCGCTCTGGAAACCGCTTCAACATTCTCTCGGGAAGCCGCTCCGCTTCCAGAGCTAGAAACCGCTACGCTTCAGCATCCTCTTCATAAACTGCTCCAGGATCCGAAGCCAAAGCTTCAGCGTTTTGCTCCATAAGCTTCAACGTCCTCTCCAAGAGCCGAAGCCGCTTCGACGCCACACTCCTTCCTTCCAAATTTCGTGCATGTATCCACCACACTCCTCCCTGTCAAGGATCGTGATCACAACCAGCCAAGGATCGCAGTTGTGGCCGCTTTTTGATCCATCTTGCCAAACCTCGTGGTCATGGAAAATTTACTCGCTTACGCATGCAGCCGATCCCTTTTCTTCCATGGACGCCCACGCAATTCCAGCCGACCTATTTTGGTTCCCACGCGGTGTAGTCTCTTCTGATCACATCTGCTGCCAAGAACTGTTACTGCTCGTTTTTCGATACCAACCAGAACTTCACCATAGCAACAATCGCTACAAGGGTAATCCGTACTTCTCCATGTTTTATTTTTACATGGAAGAAGTAATAGAGTCACCACTATGGATGGGAGATGGTGATATCCTTGTCATGGTCAACTCACCGACCATACCGGATATAAGCATGTAAACCACAGCTGGGGACTGAAGCCTCCTTCGTATTTAAAAGCTTAAACGCAGTCACCACCTTACCAGCGGATGCAGCAGAAGCACATCTTCCACGAGAAAATAGGTTCAGGATGATTACACATGGGGACTACCAGAACGGGACGCCTTTACTGCTATCAACCAGGTTATTTCCGATTTCAACATCATCATTGTCGGTGCTTTACAAGCCGTAAGAATTTCTCAACATAAAGCCGTATACGTGTATCAAAGTCCCCAAAAGCATGCCACAGAGATACATTCACATATCCGTCAACACCATTGGATCTAACAGAAGTATAACTGGGCGCTGCTCACTGCATCCCATTCCATACAATAGTCCAAGGTTCAGAAGATGGTTCAAAGGATGTCGTTTCAACGAATTCCTTGAGGACTTGATAGCAGCACATCGGCAACAAAACATCTTTCAACTCATCTACTTCACCCAATGATTGCGGAAGATTTCGACCATACAAGCATCCACAACATATCATCATTGCAATCAAAAATCTAGGTACCAAATAACCTAAAGTCAAGAATGAACCAACAACGCAACCACAATCTCAAAGATTATCCCTGATATTATTTTATCCATCCATCCCAAGAGTGCAATGCAGTTTGGTAAATTTTGAAATCCACTGTCAGATACTCATCCTTTTGGAGTCAGAACCTTATTACAGATTCTGGAGAAGATCGATGGAACTGTTAGGCGGATACATGCGAGAGCACCTACCTTGAGTTCTCCTGTCTCGCCTTGATGCTGATTTGGAGATGTCTTTGTTACCATTAATGCTCGCTCTACCACCGCTAACAAATGACGAAAAGGCGCCAGATACTGCAGATGAAAGCACGTAGTTGGACGAACAACAAAAAACAGAAGAGGGTCGATACCCCTTTTCATATGAACGCGGTTTTTGGAGTTTGAACAGAATAAGGATTCCTTACTTCTATGAACGGGAATAGATGGTTGGGCGCACCACACTCATGCTCCATATCCGAACAAGTAGTGTGCCAATATCTTCGCTCCATGACCGAACCAACAACGCGACAGCACGAGGAACACCAGTCGCTCAACATGCAACTCTCCATGACTCCAGCATTTTGTGGTTAAGTTAGCGCCAACGCTCCAACATTCCATGAACCGCCCTGCAAGACTTCCACGTGCCATTTCCACCATCCCACAGACTGAATCCATTAGCGCTATCATCACCGCTTGGTAGCCAAGTTCCAGCGCCAACAGTCTGCGGCCAAGACAATACAAGACGCGCATGCCAGACGCGCTTACCGGACGCGCATGCCAGACGCGCTTACCAGACGCGCTTACCAGACGCGCATGCCATACGCGCTTGCCATACACACTTACCATACGCGCTTACCAAGCCGCACAATTCCCGCGTCTCCCATTCCAAGCTGCGTCAATTCAAGCCGCGCCAATCCAAGTCGCATCCAAGCAGTGCCAAGCCAAGCCTTACCAAGCCGACCGAGTCCACCGGCTCCGTGTCAAGCCGCGCAATGCCAACGGATCCCTTTCACGCTAAGTCTATGCTAGCGACTCCCTTCTAAGCTGATGCCAACAGTCTGCGTCTCAGCCAGCAACCATCTCTACCACCTCTCGACCTAGCCAGCAGCACAAAATTTACGCAAAGTCACCCATGCAAGAGTTATGGATTCTCTTTACTTCCCTAAAAAGGTTAGTCGGATCTTCCTGACCATCTTTTCATAACTTGCTCTTTCGATTTTACTCTTGTCTGTCACCATCTCATGCTTACCCCGCAACAGTGCCACTGTTACGAGCTAAGCAGGGGACTTAATGTTGATGGTGGTTTTTAGCTTAGGGTTAAAATCGTAAAACCTTGCATCATATGTGACGTAACTTTGCAAGGAAACGGTGATGCAAGTACTAACCTCTCCATCGACACATTTATTGAGCCGCTCAATATACCTTTTCTGGCGCCTCGCCAATACTAGACTCGCTGAGTACTTTCCTGTGCTATGTTCCTCAGCAGAATCCTTGAGTCGGCATGGCATGACGGATTTATGTTCACTCGCAGATGAGTAGCATGAAACCTCCAAGTACCAAAATTAAGTCCATTGCACGAAAGGCTCAGACAGAAAGCATACTGCATTATGTAGGTAAAGATTTTTGTGACAAGATACGAAAATCCATCTAATCATTGTGACAACTTGCAAAGAACTAATAAACCCAACTAAATTGCAAATTATGGTTTTGCGCCTCGCGCCATATACTAGACCCCGTTGGTCGAAACCACGCCTAGCCAAGCTAGGCAACCAAATTCGCCACAGCGCGCTGGAAGTGTGGCGCGCCCTAGCTTGACCTGCCCAACTTCCCATCGACCAATCAGGTCTCCCTAAATGCGCCATGCGCATTCCAAACAAGGTCGGCCCAATGTTGCTTGTCGGCCCCCTTTCTATCGACCAATCATGTCGCTTTAAATCCGCCACAGCGCGCTGGAAGTGTGGCCGCTCCCTAGCTTGACGACCCACTTCCCATCTAATTTCCTCCATTTCTCAATCAATTCTATTTACATGAATTATAACCTAACATTCCACCACTAACAGTGACTTAAGGCATCATCTCAGCCTAGCTATACACATACACATGTGAGCTCACATAACAGCAACAAAAAAAACATTTACTAAACAGAGAACTACAAACTAACATGTGAACTAGAATGAAATGTGAATTAAAACATAAAACAAACTGAATTGAAACAAGATAAACTAAAACTGAATTTGGAATTAAAATTGAAAATTAAAATTAAATCTACAAATACAAAACAGGGAAGAAAAATCTACCCAAGAGGAACTGGCTAGTCCAGCCCTCATGGGGATACACTGGCTAGTCCAGAGATAAGCCTTTACATCACACCCACAATCATATTTATACCCAATTACAAGTTAGGGTTCTTCCCAAAAAATCCCTAAAATCAAACAGAAATTAGGTAAATTATTTCTACCTAATTTGACAGTACAAATCAGACCCATATCTTCTATAATGCTCCTCCATGCTTCTCCCTAACAGTAATTAGAGTTTACTCGAAAATCCCCAAATTAACTGAAATTAGGGTTTGGGTTTTTCTTACCTTGATGTGACAAATCTCCTCAATTAGCATCGACCCATGTCTTCTCTGCTTCTCCTGGCGTAATTCCCATGCTTCAATTTCATCTCTAGGTCACCTACTTCATCAACCTCTCACGCTTAGGGTTTCAGGGAAGAAACGTGAGAGATTGAGGGAATAGGGGGCTAGATAGTTAGGGGGTGATGATGGGTTGGTAGTTTAGGGATGATGTGAGACAGGTAGAGGTGGTGGCGCGGCAGTTGCAGGGAGTGGTGGTTGTGGAAGTGGAGTTGGTGGTGATGATGGCGGACATGGTGGTGGTACGGGTTCTGCAGACGGGGGAAGGAAGAAGAGATGGAGAAGAAAGAAGAAGTCGATAGAGTTAGGGTTAGGGGGCGTTTGGCTAGGGGTATAGGGTGTTCGATACTTGGGTGTTAGGCGGGTGCAGAGAGGTTTGATGATCTGCGACAAGGAGCGATGGATGGGAAGATGGTAGGTGGATCCAACGGCGATACGGAGGTAAGCGTGGAGCGACCGTCGGATGAAGGGATGTAGCAAAACGGACGACCCAAGATGGAGATGGGCGTTGCGATGTAAAGCGGGGGCTTCGGAGTTTGATGTGCGATGATGGAGCGACCGTAGGATGCTGAAATGCTTCGATCTGACGGCTGATATCCGAGACGGGCTTGGATAGTGGAAATGTGTTTGAGTAAGGGTTTTGGGCCTTGGGTATGCCAAGCCCATATCTTCTTTAAGGACAATTCTTCTTCTTCAAGCCCACTTCTAGCCTTTTGGTCTTGTGCACAACATTCTTCGCGGTTTCCTTGTGTAATTCCTCCCGGCTTTTCACTACTTTTCTGCTCTTTTCCGCTCTGCTATTCATCCAAACTTTATTTATTACCTAAAAATGCAAAATTAAGTAAGAAAAATATTTATTCTTGAAAACAATGAAAATACAGAATATGGGATAAAATGTAGAATTAATGCACAAAAGATGAGTTAAATGCCAAGAAAAATATATAGAAATATGCACTTTTTAGCACTCATCAAATACCCCCAAACCTGAATTTTACTTGTCCTCAAGTAAAACAAAACTAAGGAAATCCTACCTATACCACTGTCGCTGGTCTCTCGAATGCATTTAGCGTATGCACTAAGCCTTTTAAACCACTAAGTGTCCCTAGTGGACGAGTGAAGTCTCGTGAAGGTTTGCTTAGAACGTACCTACAAAGTTCTAGGTCAAAATATAAGCTCATATTCCATCAAATGTGACATGTGCAAAACAGTTTAAGCTCACAGCAAAATGGAGATGTCAATCTAGCTATGTAAGGCACAATCCTAGCACTGATAACAAATAAAGACATGTGATAAGAGTTTAAAGTGTATCTACACATGTGTAAAGAAAGATCGGATGTTATGACTACTAATCACCAAGAGATAGTTTCTCAGGCTAAGAACCGAGGTCGAAATCTAGCTAGCTGTCCGGACTTTACGAGAATTGTGAATGAGTTGGAGGTATTTCACAATTACTCGCGTTGTACATCAATGGCATACACCCTCCTTGCTTATTACAATGAAACAACAAAATGACTATTTACATGACTCTTATTTACATTGACTACTCTCTTTTATTTTTGGAACAAGAGAGGATGGAATTGATAAATACTTGATTTTTTTTTTTTTTGAATAAGGAAACACTTTTGATACATATACAAAAGGAAACAAAAGATTACATGACACTTTGCAAGAGGTAGCCCTTTTTGATGCACCCAGTTAAATTCGATGGTTGTCTTTCTTAATGTAACCTCCACCTTCTATCCCAACCAACCAAAGAAAAAGCTAGTCAAGTTTCGTTCAGTATTCTAAAGTGATTGGCAATCGTGACTTCCTATCAAACACCTTGAAGATCGAGGCTATACATGTATTGGTAGATCGTGCGCGTGCAAATTTCTTATCACTATGTGAATTGTGCTAGAATCAGGGTGCCTAAATATCTAGACTAAGACTCCTAATAATTACATATTTGCACAAGAGTCAACATTTCAAGGTAAATGAGCTCCATTTTTATGTTTTTTTTTTCAATTTTTTATTTTTTATTTTCATTTTTCATTTTTTTCAAAAAGAAGGAGTTCTTGTTTTCAATTATGGCATGTGATCGTGTTATCTACTCTATACCCCCAAACCTAAACTAAACATTGTCCTCAATGTTTCAAAAGATGTAAAGAATTATAATACAACATATGGAGAGGATTATGCTGAGTAGAGAAAAAGGAAAGAGAATACCCGATTTCGGCGAAAGCAAAATTAGAACTCCATTATTCAAGGAAAAAATCCAACATTTTTTTAGCCGAGATCATATTGGATTAGCACTATATATACAAAAGAAACAAAAGATTTAACTAAGAAACTATCTACAAGAAAATTTGGTTTTTAATGGGATTGGACTTTTGGGAAAAATTTGGTTTTGTCGGGAGACATTTGGTTTGGATGGGAAAAAGAAAAATTTTGGTTTTTAGGGAAACATTTGGAAAACTTTGGTTTTTATGGGAGAAAAACATTTGGTTTTTAATGGGATAAGGAGACCAAGCCCACTGTTGGGTTTTGCGAAGCCCAGCTACGTTTTTGAAAATCAGGCCCACTGCTGGCGAGTAAAGCTCACTGTTGGTTTTTGGAATTTTGAAATTTTGGCCCACTTGAACTTTGGTTCAGGCCCACAGTTCAGAAACAAGCCCAGGTAACAATTTGAAATTTGGGCTCTTAAATAGCCAAAGGTCGAGGCCCAACTGGGCTTTTGAAAACGTTTTCTGTTTTTGGGTCAAGCCCACAGTGTAAATGTTTTGTTTTCAAATGGATGTTAAGCCCACAGTCCCAGAAATTTAGTTGGGCTTTGGCTAGCTACTAACTAAAATATGAGGCCCAACTGGGCTTTCAAAAGTTCAGTTTTCTTTAATTCAAACAACAGGCCCAAATCAATCTAAAACCACAAGCCCACAAGAAATTAAACAAACAAGCCCACAAGAAATTAATTACAAACCCAACAGAAAAATGGAAAAAATTATTACAAGCCCACAAATTAAAAATGGAAGCCCACAGGTTGGGTTCTCTTAATGGGTTTAGGCTTACTTGCTTAAGCACAGCCCAGCTGCTCAGTTTGGTTGCAAAAGCCCAGTTGGGCTTTGGATCATCCTAAGCTTTGGCTTCAATACTCAAGGCCCAGTTGGGCTTGGCTTATGAATGGCAGCAGCACCACTTCAGGCCTAGCAGCAGGAGCAGATCAGCAGCAGCAGCAACAGCACAACAGCAGGCTTTGCAGGTTCATAGGGCCACAGCAGAGCAACAGGTGCAGAAGGCAGCAGCAGTTAGCAGCAACAGGCAGCAACATGGGCCACAGCAGCTCAGCAGCAGTCTTGGCCTGGCACAAGCAGGAGCACCACAGCAGCACAAGCACAGCAGCTCAGCAGGAGAGCAGGAGTACAGCAAGCACAGGAGCAGCAGCAGCAGCAGCTCCACAGCAAAAGCAGCAGGATAGGCAGGTACCTGCTGGCTCAAAGCAGAAAGTGAGTAAAGATGCAAGCTATGATGCAGGAATGTAAGTGAACAATATGCAAATGAGTATGCAATGCAGGGAAAGATGCAAATGCAATGAACTATGATGCAAATATGAAGATGAAAGTGAATGCAACAAAACAGCAAAGAACAAATCAACACACAGCGCCAAGTCCCCGGCAGCGGCGCCAAAAATTTGGTAGGCTTTTAAGGATGTAAGAAATAAGAATAAATGGATGCCTACAGTGATAACCTGCAAGTGCACAGGGTCAAATTGTAGTAATGTGTGCAAGACAGGGTCATTCCACAGGGACTTGGGGTGTATTGAAGCATTCCTAAGCTAGTTAATCTAAATGCAATGAGTGACAATGACACAATGAAGCAAAGAGAGCAAAACAGGGCCTATACAAGGTGAGTTAAAGGTGACAGTGGCATATACAATGGTATGGTAGTGGCAATGTGGTAGTGATAAATCAAGACAGTTGCAAACCAAGGCCTAAGCCAAGGGCAATGGCAGGGGAGCAAAACTACAGATACAAAAAAGAGAAACAACACAACTAGGTTATGAATCCACCTTGTGACCTAGCCAGATAGTGTAATTCTATGTTAAATCCCTGTCCCTAATGGAGCTAGGTGAAGGTTCAAGCCTGCCTATGTTCCAGGGCGTACATAAATGGAATGGAAAGATAAAAAGCTTGCTCAACTGTTTACTCCTAGCATTGACTGTCTTTTGACAGCACAATCAATCACAAGCACAGTTGAGCACTAATTTCCTCCATTTCTCAATCAATTCTATTTACATGAATTATAACCTAACATTCCACCACTAACAGTGACTTAAGGCATCATCTCAGCCTAGCTATACACATACACATGTGAGCTCACATAACAGCAACAAAAAAAAACATTTACTAAACAGAGAACTACAAACTAACATGTGAACTAGAATGAAATGTGAATTAAAACATAAAACAAACTGAATTGAAACAAGATAAACTAAAACTGAATTTGGAATTAAAATTGAAAATTAAAATTAAATCTACAAATACAAAACAGGGAAGAAAAATCTACCCAAGAGGAACTGGCTAGTCCAGCCCTCATGGGGATACACTGGCTAGTCCAGAGATATCCCTTACAACACACCCACAACCCTCAATTTATAGTCTACAACACTCAATTAGGGTTCTACAAGTTTCCCCCAAATCAGTCAAAATTAGGGTTAGATATTTTACCTAATTTGATGTGATAACTCCCAATTCTTCTCGACCCATGATTCCATTTGTACTCCTCTACCTCTCCAAAGCCTTGCTGTCGTTATTTGAAGACATGCAATCACTTTCATCAAAATAACTCGACCTCAGTGGCGTGTGGAATTGATGAAGATGATTGAAAATCATCATACGAGTTAGGTGGTGAGAGTGGGCTGTGGTGGTTAGATAATTTGGTGGCGGTTAGGTGGTAGAGATGGCTGTTGCAGGGTAATGGTGGTGGTTCTGCACAAGGTATGGTGGAGAGGAAGAAGGTGAAGGTCGATTGTTTTGGGAAGAAGGGGATGTTTGGTTAGGTCATAGGGTTTGGTCGCTATGGTGTGTAGCGGGACAGAAGAATCTGATGATCAGCGTGTGAAAGACGTTGGATACGAAGATGGTTGGTAGATCTAACGGTGGTATGAGAGATGAATCACTTCGACCGTTGGATTGTGAAATACAACAAAGTCAACGGTGCTAGATGATGTTAGGTACTGTAGTGTAAAGCGGGAGTATCTAATTTTGATGAACAGGCATAGGAGCGACCGTTGGATTCAAATACAATCTAATCTGAAGGCTTGGAATTTAAGCGTTGTGGTGTTTGTCAGAGACTTCAGATTTTGATGCTCTATGAATGAGCGACCGTAGGATGATGAGTTGGATCCAATCTGACGGCTGAGAATGGAGGCGGTTTTGGTTATAGAAAATGGGTTTGGGTAAGGGTTTTGGGCCTTGGGTATGCCAAGCCCATATCTTCTTTAAGAGCAATTCTTCCTTCTTAAGCCCATTTCTAGTCTTTTGGGCTTATGCGCACCATTCTTCGCGGCTTCCTTGCGTAATTTCTTCCGGCTTTTCACTACTTTTCTGCTCTTTTCCGCTCCGCAAGTCATCTAAACTTTATTTGGTACCTAAAAATGCAAAATTAATTAAGAAACATATTTATTCTTGAAAACAATGAAAATACAGAATATGGGGTAAAATGTAGAATTAATGCACAACATATGAGTTAAATGCCAACAAAAAGGGATAAATATATACAAAATTTGGCACTCATCAAATACCCCCAAACCTGAATTTTACTTGTCCTCAAGTAAAACAAAACTAAGGAAATCCTAACTATACCACTGTCGCTGGTTTCTCGAATGCATTTAGCGTATGCACTAAGCCTTTTAAACCACTAAGTGTCCCTAGTGGACGAGTGAAGTCTCGTGAAGGTTTGCTTAGAACGTACCTACAAAGTTCTAGGCCAAAATATAAGCTCAGATTCCATCAAATGTGACATGTGCAAGACATTTTAAGCTCACAACAAAATGGAGATGTCAATCTAGCTATCAAAGGCACAATCCTAGCACTGATAACAAATAAAGACATGTGATAAGAGTGTAAAGTGTATCTACACATGTGTAAAGAAAGATCGGATGTTATGACTACTAATCATCAAGAGATAGTTTCTCAGGCTAAGAACCGAGGTCGAAATCTAGCTAGCTGTCCGAACTTTACGAGAATTGTGAATGAGTTGGAGGTATTTCACAATTACTCGCGTTGTACATCAATGGCATACACCCTCCTTGCTTATTACAATGAAACAACAAAATGACTATTTACATGACTCTTATTTACATTGACTACTCTCTTTTATTTTTGGAACAAGAGAGGATGGAATTGATAAATACTTGATTTTTTTTTTTTTTGAATAAGGAAACACTTTTGATACATATAAAAAAGGAAACAAAAGATTACATGACACTTTGCAAGAGGTATCCCTTTTTGATGCACCCAGTTAAATTCGATGGTTGTCTTTCTTAATGTAACCTCCACCTTCTATCCCAACCAACCAAAGAACAAGCTAGTCAAGTTTCATTCAGTATTCTAAAGTGATTGGCAATCGTGACTTCCTATCAAACACCTTGAAGATCGAGGCTATACATGTATTGGTAGATCGTGCGCGTGCAAATTTCTTATCACTATGTGAATTGTGCTAGAATCAGGGTGCCTAAATATCTAGACTAAGACTCCTAATAATTACATATTTGCACAAGAGTCAACATTTCAAGGTAAATGAGCTCCATTTTTATGTTTTTTTTTTCAATTTTTTTTTTTTTTTTCATTTTTCATTTTTCATTTTTTTCAAAAAGAAGGAGTTCTTGTTTTCAATTATGGCATGTGATCGTGGTATCTACTCTATACCCCCAAACCTAAACTAAACATTGTCCTCAATGTTTCAAAAGATGTAAAGAATTATAATACAACATATGGAGAGGATTATGCTGAGTAGAGAAAAAGGACAGAGAATACCCGATTTCGGCGAAAGCAAAATTAGAACTCCATTATTCAAGGAAAAAATCCAACATTTTTTTAGCCGAGATCATATTGGATTAGCACTATATATACAAAAGAAACAAAAGATTTAACTAAGAAACTATCTACAAGAAAATTTGGTTTTTAATGGGATTGGACTTTTGGGAAAAATTTGGTTTTGTCGGGAGACATTTGGTTTGGATGGGAAAAAGAAAAATTTTGGTTTTTAGGGAAACATTTGGAAAACTTTGGTTTTTATGGGAGAAAAACATTTGGTTTTTAATGGGATAAGGAGACCAAGCCCACTGTTGGGTTTTGCGAAGCCCAGCTACGTTTTTGAAAATCAGGCCCACTGCTGGCGAGTAAAGCTCACTGTTGGTTTTTGAAATTTTGAAATTTTGGCCCACTTGAACTTTGGTTCAGGCCCACAGTTCAGAAACAAGCCCAGGTAACAATTTGAAATTTGGGCTCTTAAATAGCCAAAGGTCGAGGCCCAACTGGGCTTTTGAAAACGTTTTCTGTTTTTGGGTCAAGCCCACAGTGTAAATGTTTTGTTTTCAAATGGATGTTAAGCCCACAGTCCCAGAAATTTAGTTGGGCTTTGGCTAGCTACTAACTAAAATATGAGGCCCAACTGGGCTTTCAAAAGTTCAGTTTTCTTTAATTCAAACAACAGGCCCAAATCAATCTAAAACCACAAGCCCACAAGAAATTAAACAAACAAGCCCACAAGAAATTAATTACAAACCCAACAGAAAAATGGAAAAAATTATTACAAGCCCACAAATTAAAAATGGAAGCCCACAGGTTGGGTTCTCTTAATGGGTTTAGGCTTACTTGCTTAAGCACAGCCCAGCTGCTCAGTTTGGTTGCAAAAGCCCAGTTGGGCTTTGGATCATCCTAAGCTTTGGCTTCAATACTCAAGGCCCAGTTGGGCTTGGCTTATGAATGGCAGTAGCACCACTTCAGGCCTAGCAGCAGGAGCAGATCAGCAGCAGCAGAAACAGCACAACAGCAGGCTTTGCAGGTTCACAGGGCCACAGCAGAGCAACAGGTGTAGAAGGCAGCAGCAGTTAGCAGCAACAGGCAGCAACATGGGCCACAGCAGCTCAGCAACAGTCTTGGCCTGGCACAAGCAGGAGCACCACAGCAGCACAAGCACAGCAGCTCAGCAGGAGAGCAGGAGAGCAGGAGTACAGCAAGCACAGGAGCAGCAGCAGCAGCAGCTCCACAACAAAAGCAGCAGGATAGGCAGGTACCTGCTGGCTCAAAGCAGAAAGTGAGTAAAGATGCAAGCTATAATGCAGGAATGTAAGTGAACAATATGCAAATGAGTATGCAATGCAGGGAAAGATGCAAATGCAATGAACTATGATGCAAATATGAAGATGAAAGTGAATGCAACAAAACAACAAAGAACAAATCAACACACAGCGCCAAGTCCCCGGCAGCGGCGCCAAAAACTTGGTAGGCATTTAAAGATGTGAAAATAAGACAATAAATGGATGCCTACAGTGATACCTGCAAGTGCACAGGGTCAAATTGTAGTAATGTGTGCAAGACAGGGTCATTCCACAGGGACTTGGGGTGTATTGAAGCATTCCTAAGCTAGTTAATCTAAATGCAATGAGTGACAATGACACAATGAAGCAAAGAGAGCAAAACAGGGCCTATACAAGGTGAGTTAAAGGTGACAGTGGCATATACAATGGTATGGTAGTGGCAATGTGGTAGTGATAAATCAAGACAGTTGCAAACCAAGGCCTAAGCCAAGGGCAATGGCAGGGGAGCAAAACTACAGATACAAAACAGAGAAACAACACAACTAGGTTATGAATCCACCTTGTGACCTAGCCAGATAGTGTAATTCTATGTTAAATCCCTGTCCTTAATGGATCTAGGTTAAGGTTCAAGCCTGCCTATGTTCCAGGGCGTACATAAATGGAATGGAAAGATAAAAAGCTTGCTCAACTGTTTACTCCTAGCATTGACTGTCTTTTGACAGCACAATCAATCACAAGCACAGTTGAGCACTAATTTCCTCCATTTCTCAATCAATTCTATTTACATGAATTATAACCTAACATTCCACCACTAACAGTGACTTAAGGCATCATCTCAGCCTAGCTATACACATACACATGTGAGCTCACATAACAGCAACAAAAAAAAAACATTTACTAAACAGAGAACTACAAACTAACATGTGAACTAGAATGAAATGTGAATTAAAACATAAAACAAACTGAATTGAAACAAGATAAACTAAAACTGAATTTGGAATTAAAATTGAAAATTAAAATTAAATCTACAAATACAAAACAGGGAAGAAAAATCTACCCAAGAGGAACTGGCTAGTCCAGCCCTCATGGGGATACACTGGCTAGTCCAGAGATATCCCTTACAACACACCCACAACCCTCAATTTATAGTCTACAACACTCAATTAGGGTTCTACAAGTTTCCCCCAAATCAGTCAAAATTAGGGTTAGATATTTTACCTAATTTGATGTGATAACTCCCAATTCTTCTCGACCCATGATTCCATTTGTACTCCTCTACCTCTCCATAGCCTTGCTGTCGTTATTTGAAGACATGCAATCACTTTCATCAAAATAACTCGACCTCAGTGGCGTGTGGAATTGATGAAGATGATTGAAAATCATCATACGAGTTAGGTGGTGAGAGTGGGCTGTGGTGGTTAGATAATTTGGTGGCGGTTAGGTGGTAGAGATGGCTGTTGCAGGGTAATGGTGGTGGTTCTGCACAGGGTATGGTGGAGAGGAAGAAGGTGAAGGTCGATTGTTTTGGGAAGAAGGGGATGTTTGGTTAGGTCATAGGGTTTGGTCGCTATGGTGTGTAGCGGGACAGAAGAATCTGATGATCAGCGTGTGAAAGACGTTGGATACGAAGATGGTTGGTAGATCTAACGGTGGTATGAGAGATGAATCACTTCGACCGTTGGATTGTGAAATACAACAAAGTCAACGGTGCTAGATGATGTTAGGTACTGTAGTGTAAAGCGGGAGTATCTAATTTTGATGCACAGGCATAGGAGCGACCGTTGGATTCAAATACAATCTAATCTGAAGGCTTGGAATTTAAGCGTTGTGGTGTTTGTCAGAGACTTCAGATTTTGATGCTCTATGAATGAGCGACCGTAGGATGATGAGTTGGATCCAATCTGACGGCTGAGAATGGAGGCGGTTTTGGTTATAGAAAATGGGTTTGGGTAAGGGTTTTGGGCCTTGGGTATGCCAATCCCATATCTTCTTTAAGAGCAATTCTTCCTTCTTAAGCCCATTTCTAGTCTTTTGGGCTTATGCGCACCATTCTTCGCGGCTTCCTTGCGTAATTTCTTCCGGCTTTTCACTACTTTTCTGCTCTTTTCCGCTCCGCAAGTCATCTAAACTTTATTTGGTACCTAAAAATGCAAAATTAATTAAGAAACATATTTATTCTTGAAAACAATGAAAATACAGAATATGGGGTAAAATGTAGAATTAATGCACAACATATGAGTTAAATGCCAACAAAAAGGGATAAATATATACAAAATTTGGCACTCATCAAATACCCCCAAACCTGAATTTTACTTGTCCTCAAGTAAAACAAAACTAAGGAAATCCTAACTATACCACTGTCGCTGGTTTCTCGAATGCATTTAGCGTATGCACTAAGCCTTTTAAACCACTAAGTGTCCCTAGTGGACGAGTGAAGTCTCGTGAAGGTTTGCTTAGAACGTACCTACAAAGTTCTAGGCCAAAATATAAGCTCAGATTCCATCAAATGTGACATGTGCAAGACATTTTAAGCTCACAACAAAATGGAGATGTCAATCTAGCTATCAAAGGCACAATCCTAGCACTGATAACAAATAAAGACATGTGATAAGAGTGTAAAGTGTATCTACACATGTGTAAAGAAAGATCGGATGTTATGACTACTAATCATCAAGAGATAGTTTCTCAGGCTAAGAACCGAGGTCGAAATCTAGCTAGCTGTCCGAACTTTACGAGAATTGTGAATGAGTTGGATGTATTTCACAATTACTCGCGTTGTACATCAATGGCATACACCCTCCTTGCTTATTACAATGAAACAACAAAATGACTATTTACATGACTCTTATTTACATTGACTACTCTCTTTTATTTTTGGAACAAGAGAGGATGGAATTGATAAATACTTGATTTTTTTTTTTTTTTTTGAATAAGGAAACACTTTTGATACATATAAAAAAGGAAACAAAAGATTACATGACACTTTGCAAGAGGTATCCCTTTTTGATGCACCCAGTTAAATTCGATGGTTGTCTTTCTTAATGTAACCTCCACCTTCTATCCCAACCAACCAAAGAACAATCTAGTCAAGTTTCGTTCAGTATTCTAAAGTGATTGGAAATCGTGACTTCCTATCAAACACCTTGAAGATCGAGGCTATACATGTATTGGTAGATCGTGCGCGTGCAAATTTCTTATCACTATGTGAATTGTGCTAGAATCAGGGTGCCTAAATATCTAGACTAAGACTCCTAATAATTACATATTTGCACAAGAGTCAACATTTCAAGGTAAATGAGCTCCATTTTTATGTTTTTTTTTTCAATTTTTTTTTTTTTTTTCATTTTTCATTTTTCATTTTTTTCAAAAAGAAGGAGTTCTTGTTTTCAATTATGGCATGTGATCGTGGTATCTACTCTATACCCCCAAACCTAAACTAAACATTGTCCTCAATGTTTCAAAAGATGTAAAGAATTATAATACAACATATGGAGAGGATTATGCTGAGTAGAGAAAAAGGAAAGAGAATACCCGATTTCGGCGAAAGCAAAATTAGAACTCCATTATTCAAGGAAAAAATCCAACATTTTTTTAGCCGAGATCATATTGGATTAGCACTATATATACAAAAGAAACAAAAGATTTAACTAAGAAACTATCTACAAGAAAATTTGGTTTTTAATGGGATTGGACTTTTGGGAAAAATTTGGTTTTGTCGGGAGACATTTGGTTTGGATGGGAAAAAGAAAAATTTTGGTTTTTAGGGAAACATTTGGAAAACTTTGGTTTTTATGGGAGAAAAACATTTGGTTTTTAATGGGATAAGGAGACCAAGCCCACTGTTGGGTTTTGCGAAGCCCAGCTACGTTTTTGAAAATCAGGCCCACTGCTGGCGAGTAAAGCTCACTGTTGGTTTTTGGAATTTTGAAATTTTGGCCCACTTGAACTTTGGTTCAGGCCCACAGTTCAGAAACAAGCCCAGGTAACAATTTGAAATTTGGGCTCTTAAATAGCCAAAGGTCGAGGCCCAACTGGGCTTTTGAAAACGTTTTCTGTTTTTGGGTCAAGCCCACAGTGTAAATGTTTTGTTTTCAAATGGATGTTAAGCCCACAGTCCCAGAAATTTAGTTGGGCTTTGGCTAGCTACTAACTAAAATATGAGGCCCAACTGGGCTTTCAAAAGTTCAGTTTTCTTTAATTCAAACAACAGGCCCAAATCAATCTAAAACCACAAGCCCACAAGAAATTAAACAAACAAGCCCACAAGAAATTAATTACAAACCCAACAGAAAAATGGAAAAAATTATTACAAGCCCACAAATTAAAAATGGAAGCCCACAGGTTGGGTTCTCTTAATGGGTTTAGGTTTACTTGCTTAAGCACAGCCCAGCTGCTCAGTTTGGTTGCAAAAGCCCAGTTGGGCTTTGGATCATCCTAAGCTTTGGCTTCAATACTCAAGGCCCAGTTGGGCTTGGCTTATGAATGGCAGTAGCACCACTTCAGGCCTAGCAGCAGGAGCAGATCAGCAGCAGCAGAAACAGCACAACAGCAGGCTTTGCAGGTTCACAGGGCCACAGCAGAGCAACAGGTGCAGAAGGCAGCAGCAGTTAGCAGCAACAGGCAGCAACATGGGCCACAGCAGCTCAGCAACAGTCTTGGCCTGGCACAAGCAGGAGCACCACAGCAGCACAAGCACAGCAGCTCAGCAGGAGAGCAGGAGTACAGCAAGCACAGGAGCAGCAGCAGCAGCAGCTCCACAACAAAAGCAGCAGGATAGGCAGGTACCTGCTGGCTCAAAGCAGAAAGTGAGTAAAGATGCAAGCTATAATGCAGGAATGTAAGTGAACAATATGCAAATGAGTATGCAATGCAGGGAAAGATGCAAATGCAATGAACTATGATGCAAATATGAAGATGAAAGTGAATGCAACAAAACAACAAAGAACAAATTAACACACAGCGCCAAGTCCCCGGCAGCGGCGCCAAAAACTTGGTAGGCATTTAAAGATGTGAAAATAAGACAATAAATGGATGCCTACAGTGATACCTGCAAGTGCACAGGGTCAAATTGTAGTAATGTGTGCAAGACAGGGTCATTCCACAGGGACTTGGGGTGTATTGAAGCATTCCTAAGCTAGTTAATCTAAATGCAATGAGTGACAATGACACAATGAAGCAAAGAGAGCAAAACAGGGCCTATACAAGGTGAGTTAAAGGTGACAGTGGCATATACAATGGTATGGTAGTGGCAATGTGGTAGTGATAAATCAAGACAGTTGCAAACCAAGGCCTAAGCCAAGGGCAATGGCAGGGGAGCAAAACTACAGATACAAAACAGAGAAACAACACAACTAGGTTATGAATCCACCTTGTGACCTAGCCAGATAGTGTAATTCTATGTTAAATCCCTGTCCCTAATGGAGCTAGGTGAAGGTTCAAGCCTGCCTATGTTCCAGGGCGTACATAAATGGAATGGAAAGATAAAAAGCTTGCTCAACTGTTTACTCCTAGCATTGACTGTCTTTTGACAGCACAATCAATCACAAGCACAGTTGAGCACTAATTTCCTCCATTTCTCAATCAATTCTATTTACATGAATTATAACCTAACATTCCACGACTAACAGTGACTTAAGGCATCATCTCAGCCTAGCTATACACATACACATGTGAGCTCACATAACAGCAACAAAAAAAAACCATTTACTAAACAGAGAACTACAAACTAACATGTGAACTAGAATGAAATGTGAATTAAAACATAAAACAAACTGAATTGAAACAAGATAAACTAAAACTGAATTTGGAATTAAAATTGAAAATTAAAATTAAATCTACAAATACAAAACAGGGAAGAAAAATCTACCCAAGAGGAACTGGCTAGTCCATCCCTCATGGGGATACACTGGCTAGTCCAGAGATATCCCTTACAACACACCCACAACCCTCAATTTATAGTCCACAACACTCAATTAGGGTTCTACAAGTTTCCCCCAAATCAGTCAAAATTAGGGTTAGATATTTTACCTAATTTGATGTGATAACTCCCAATTCTTCTCGACCCATGCTTCCATTTGTACTCCTCTACCTCTCCATAGCCTTGCTGTCGTTATTTGAAGACATGCAATCACTTTCATCAAAATCACTCGACCTCAGTGGCGTGTGGAATTGATGAAGATGATTGAAAATCATCATACGAGTTAGGTGGTGAGAGTGGGCTGTGGTGGTTAGATAATTTGGTGGCGGTTAGGTGGTAGAGATGGCTGTTGCAGGGTGATGGTGGTGGTTCTGCACAGGGTATGGTGGAGAGGAATAAGGTGAAGGTCGATTTTTTTTGGGAAGAAGGGGATGTTTGGTTAGGTCATAGGGTTCGGTCGCTATGGTGTGTAACGGGACAGAAGAATCTGATGATCAGCGTGTGAAAGACGTTGGATACGAAGATGGTTGGTAGATCTAACGGTGGTATGAGAGATGAATCACTTCGACCGTTGGATTGTGAAATACAACAAAGTCAACGGTGCTAGATGATGTTAGGTACTGTAGTGTAAAGCGGGAGTATCTAATTTTGATGCACATGCATAGGAGCGACCGTTGGATTCAAATACAATCTAATCTGAAGGCTTGGAATTTAAGCGCTGTGGTGTTTGTCAGAGACTTCAGATTTTGATGCTCTATGAATGAGCGACCGTAGGATGATGAGTTGGATCCAATCTGACGGCTGAGAATGGAGGCGGTTTTGGTTATAGAAAATGGGTTTGGGTAAGGGTTTTGGGCCTTGGGTATGCCAAGCCCATATCTTCTTTAAGAGCAATTCTTCCTTCTTGAGCCCATTTCTAGTCTTTTGGGCTTATGCGCACCATTCTTCGCGGCTTCCTTGCGTAATTTCTTCCGGCTTTTCACTACTTTTCTGCTCTTTTCCGCTCCGCAAGTCATCTAAACTTTATTTGGTACCTAAAAATGCAAAATTAATTAAGAAAAATATTTATTCTTGAAAACAATGAAAATACAGAATATGGGGTAAAATGTAGAATTAATGCACAACATATGAGTTAAATACCAACAAAAAGGGATAAATATATACAAAATTTGGCACTCATCAGGCTACTAGCACGCCACCATGCCACAGCTGCTAGCACGTCTCTATGCTACAGCTACTGGAACGCCACCATGCCACAACTTCTAGCACGTCGCTATGTCACGGCTACTGGCACGCCACATGCCACATCTGCTAGCACGTCGCTATGCCACGGCTACTGGCACGCCACCATGCCACAACTACTAGCACCTCGCTATGCCACAGCTACTGGCATGCCACCATGCCACAACTACTAGCACCTCTCTATGCCACGGCTACTGGCATGCCACCATGCCACAGCTGCTAGTACGTCGCTATGCCACGGGTACTGACATGCCACCATGCCACAGCTGCTAGCACGTCGCTATGCGTCTTCCACGTAGCAAACACTCGAGACATCAAAAAATGTCACAAACTGGGGGATACTCATCAGGGTATTGGTCTGGCGGTTTACAGCGTGCGGCTTGCAATACGCTCGTTGCAAGAAAGTGTCATAAGAGTGAGGCGATTAGTAAATACAAGAAGTAATGGTGAAACGTTTTTTTCATTATGGAAACATCAATTCCAGGCGTTACCCGTTACCACTTTCTTCCATTACTCAACCGTTTCCACTTCTTACGAGGCAAGGGTACGTTTCATTACGACTTGTATAAATAGGTTTCACCTATTTCCACCAAAAAAAAAGTTTTTGCAAGGAGAACAATACACATCCATAAATCACCTGGTAGCTTTCCATTTAGCTCGCCATTTCAACTCTCGGATACAAGTCACAAAACACCCACACTTCTAGAATCAACTATTCTGGCCTCAACACTTTCTTCGCTTCCCTCCCTAAGACCAACCCTTTTCCTTCACTTTGTGATCGAAGCAAACCTGGAACGACCATTTCTTGGTTTAGGCCGTGGTTGTATAGATTGATCTCTCGAATCAAAAGTACTCCCGTTCAGTACATTATTTTGGGTTTAGATTCGTTTCTCACCCGCACTCACACGAAATTACAGAAATCTGCCGAAACGGTTTTCACCCACAAAAAATAGGGTAAGTTCATATATGATGTAAGATCTCCGAACAACATTATATATAGAATTCTAGACTTGGCACAGTAGGTCAGTTAAAATCTTCCACCAAGCAACATTGAATCAAGATACAGAGTGAATCAAGCTAATCATGATTTTAATTTTAATTTTTTTGAAGCATATGATTTTAATATAAATAAACATATGCACGTCTAACACGAAATTTTGAGTTTTTTAGTTTGCAAGCTCTCTGGTGGTGTGTCTTTTAGTTCACCTGATTCCATATAAACTTCATTATTAACCAAAACCTTCATTCCACTGTCTTCTATGGTTTCCATATTGATGTTCAATTTATGCTCAAATGTTAGCTGGTAATCATCCAAACGCATACTAGGACCAGAATATGTGCCGCATCATTCAAAATATCAACCCTCAGATGGGAAAGATTTGACGGCCAACAAGTTTTGTCACAAGGTTTTGTTAAAACCTTTTGTTGAGGGATCCCAACCCTAAAATAGAATAGGGTCAGTATGAAGTAATATCAACACATCCTTATCTATATATTTCTCGCAATGGCTAATATGCACTTGTTTGATAAGTGTTTATATTCATTAATTATTTAGTTAAAATTGGTTATAGTTAGTTTTAGAAAAAAAAATTAAGTTATAGTTGTAGAAAACAAATAGAGAGTATGTTACAAGAGAAGGAGAATAATAAGAAGTTTGGGAAAACTAGGTTTTACCTAAAATCGATAACAAATATGGATGAACATGATGAAGAATGAGAGAAACATCATGAAGAAAATATCGTTGAACGTTCAATAACAGTTAGAGATGACGATTTGGGATATTTATTGGACGATCCAAATTTTTGTGAAGAAGAAGCCCTAGATGACAATTTTATGGAAGAAAACGAAGAATCATACCAGATCGAAGTTAATAATGGATCAAACGAACATGTATTGTGTTAAAAACACTCAAAAACCCACTTTGTATGCGTTTGTATGTGGTTTCTAACCAAAAAATTTGATTTTTACATGTGTTGAATGCCATGAACTACCCGGAATCGGTAGATAATGGAGTAGCATATCTAACAATCATAAACTCTTGTGTCAAAATATATAAACAATCGGTAGTCTCATGAAGATAGATTACTACTGATTATAGAAAAAAAAAAACTTAAATTTTTCATAATTGTGTAAAATAACTTAACTACCGATTATCAAGTAGCCCCAAATACGAATTTTACCAAACTTATATTTTTTTCGATTTCTTCATCTTTTATAATCGGTAGTGAAGGAATATCACTTATCTACCGACCAAAAATGAATTTCTCCAAATACATAAAATTTCTAGTTCTTCATCTTTGACAATCGGTAGTGTATGAATATTTTCATCTACCGACCCAGAAAAGAAACTGCCCAATCCTACAAAAGTTCGATTTTGCGAACTTTTACAATCGGTAGTTTATAAATTTATATATCTGCAGATTTTCTTTCCTATCTCCAGAATTATAAATTTTCGATTTTCCAACCTCTACAGTCGACTGTATTTGGTTTACAGTTATCTACAGATTATTTCTTAATTGGTTGTAGTTCAACATCTTATACCTCCGATTATACACGTTTTTGTTTACAGGAAACTTGTCAAAAAAATTTTTATACAATCAGTAGTATGAGCATCTCCATTGACAACCGATTATTACAATTGGTAGTTAAATGTACTTTTGTGCTTCTAATTATTATAGTCTAACTAGTTGCTATGATATGCAAATCGTTACAACGGTTGATGATCATACGTATTTGAGGCATGATACTCCCCTACACTATGAAAATGATTTGGTATGCTACCTACCTACTTTTTTATTTTTCAAAGAATGTATGTTACATGCTTAGGCTTATGAGATTTTTTTTCTTATATGTGCATTTAGTCATTTGCAAGTAATGCAGAGGCAAAGGAATGGCTTATCAACAAGGAAAAAGAGAAGATGTGTGTGGTAGTTCAGAACAAATGTGTGAGGCTTGGTCAATTTGAAATGATTTGTGAGAGGGGTGGGGAATGAAAGAGTCATGAGGGAAATGATCTTAAGTACGTAAAAAAGACGGAGTTGAAATTTCGAGGTAATTCAAAGCAGATAGGATGCCCATTTAAGATTATTTTCAGTAAGACCAACGACAAGGAAGGTAATGAGCGAAATTTTTTAGAGTTGCTAATGGTGAAATGACGAGGGTACCCAAATACACCACAATCTTTTAGATATCAACCTAAAATTCTGGTATCTTAAGTGATCGTCTATGGACAGAGTCGAGATAATACAACTTAAGTCATATACCTTGTGTGATTGTCTATGGACGAGGTCGAGACAATACGACAACAAGATATTTACTTGACAATAGTTACAGTAAAAAAACGATTCACTATTAGGATCAATGTCAAGTAATTCATATTAACGTACAAGTTTAATTTACTTTAAATTATAATAGACAAATTATAATTGCGGAATAATAAAGTAAATGACACAGCAAGATTTTGTTAACGAGGAAACCGCAAATGCAGAAAAACCCCGGGACCTAGTCCAATTTTGAATACTCTCAAAATTAAGCCGCTATACAAAATCTAATACCAACTTCGTAAAGTTGGGGCCAAGTAGACTACCCCTAGCTACTTAGTTTCCTCAATATCCTTGCGCCTTCGAATTCTAGAGTCACGCACGTGAATAACAAGTCCTTTGGATCATATTCCAAACAGTAAAGGAAGAATCTATTTAGTAACCAGTCTAATCAATCTTTGGAAAAATATATTATTGAGTTGTTGACAAAGTCTCTTCCGTTTAAACTAATAAACTCCTTTGTCTGGTGAGATCAATCTAAATCTTGGTTACCGAAATAACCAGTTTCTAGATTCGCAATCAATTAATATAGAACTCAAAGAGTAACTATAAACTGATATCGATCTCACTAGACAATCAAGTCTATCAAAGATAAACACGCTTCGAGTTGGATCCCAACCGATCAATATTTGTGCACTATATTCACTAGATACGAAAACTAATAAGAAAATCTTATTCGTATTCAAATCTTCGATTGTCTTCTTAATAACCTTCACAACACAAGTTGAATCCCTTTGTGATAATCACACAGAGAACGGAGTCTATTAACAATGGATTATCACAAGATGTATTTAGATCCACAAATGGTTCTAACGATCCCGTCGATACTTTGATCTAGTTTGAGTGATCCTTATATCCGAAGAGTTGGCTCTCAAGAATAAACAAATTAGGTGCAATCAAAGTTTCAGCAACCGTTAGTCAATCAAACCAATAATCAAAAACTAAAATAACAATGCAATTATCTAGTTTCCCACCAATAGTACTCGTAGAGCTTCTTGATCCCACATAAGTCTTTAAACGAGCGGTTGCCTAATTAGGGTACTTTCCTCTCCGGATAGACGGGCTCCACCAGAAAAAACACGAATGAAGTTTTCCTGGCTCTTAGGATAATTTGCAAGAAATGCAAACTCAAGTATTTATAAACCAAGGTTGTTTGGACAACAAGGAAATTCCAATACCGAAAATATTCTCAAGATATGCATTAAAGTACCTAATTTCGGTTTTCCTATTTCCAATTAATTACCAAACCATATTTCTGAATATTAGTGTAGCACATTAACTAATAAGGTTTTCCAGAGGATATGCTTTAATTGATGGTAAATAAAACATATATTATGAAAATCATAACTAAATGCTTTTCAATATTTCAGTATGGATCACCTTGAGTATCAAGGAATATCTTTGAACATTTAATGATAATATTTATGTACATATTCAAATAATGTCGACATCTAGAAGTTTCTCTCTGAAAACCCTAATTCCAATATCACACAATACATAAAGAGATATATAAATATTGGAAACTCAGTTTTTCTCCTTGGGATCGGTTCTACCATGACTCACAATTTAAGTTGTGATCGGTTATACCATGCTTCCCAAACTAGGTTATGACCGGTTACACTATGCTTCCCAAAGTAGCTTGTGATCGGTTACACCTTACTTCCCAAATTAGCTTGTGATTGGTTACACCTTGTTTCCAAAAGTATCTTGTGACCGATCAAAACTAACTTCCCAAATTATCTTGTGATCGGTTACACCTTGCTTCCAAAAGTAGCTTGTGAATGATTATAATCAACTTCAAAATATAGCTTGTGATCGGTTATACGTTGCTTCACAAAGTAGCTTGTGACCGTTTACAACATGCTACATATTATAGGCTATGACCGGTTATACCATAATTCTCAATATAATTTAAGATAGGTTCCACCTTGTCATCTTGCATTGGTCATCCAAAATATTTTCAATAAAAAACTGGACCAATCATAATTTCCCTTTTGATTATGAAACAAGTTCATATATCTACTTCCTTAAACCAATGTAATAATACATAGTTTTCTAGGGTGAAATCACACCTATATCTTACACATAATCAAGTAACTAAATATAAAGATTATGTTGATGTTGTATTTACGAAGTTCCAAAAGATAAGCGTTTATACTTCGTAATTCAATAAATTCCTTGACATTTTGATCATAATGATATGATCAAGTCTAACCACTACAGTATTATATATATACAGCTTCGCATGTTATGTTTTCAATATAATACGACTTGAAAGATATGTTAGGAATGGAAACGAGATCAAGTCAATATTACTAACCTCAAGAGGAAGGATGATGTCTTTGTTGCAGTCGTTACTTCTTCTCATTCTTTAGGTCTTCGGAGTAATACTTGTATGTCTCAACATTCATAGAATTTCTAGTCCAACCTAAACGAAGTTGACTCTAGTATTTAATCAAGCGACTCTAGAGTTTTGATACTAAAATATGACAACCAAACTTGACATACGAACGCTTGGTGGGTTCAACCGATCTATGCTCTAACAAGCTCCCCCTTTGTCAATTTTAGTGACAAAAGTCTATTACATATGAAAATAAACGAATTACAAAATAACTCATTCTTCATACGCTTGATTCCAAGTTTCAACAGCATAATAACCTGCATATGTCCAAAAATAAATGCGGATGTTGACATTTGAATAGAAAAATCTTTACTCCTCCTAAAGGAAAGCTAGGTAAATATCCAATCCGAACATATTTGTTATTCCCCTTTTGTAGTCTGAAATACTGCACAACATGATGATATGTTTCTCCCCCTTAGTCTATGCTTTTAGTCTTTCGTTGGATATAATATTTAACTACATATATCTTTTCCTAGTGATTGAAAATCACTTGTTTACTCCATATATTTCTCCCCCTTTTGTCAGAAAAATGACAAAGGTACGAGGAAGCAAAAGAGAAAACCGAAAGGATCTTACAAATCCATAAGACTTGTACAACCTATAAGAGTTAGAAGGTTTCACATACCACTTTAGATAACCAATACTAAAACCGAAACTACAAAAATAATCTAGCTTTAGTATGTTATAACGGAAACAATTGCCCGAAGAAATTTTCCCTTAGTCCGACAAATCAACTAAGATAAATTAGTTATTAACCGAACCGATTGTGTATGTACAATCTCTTGTTTCGACAAGACACAAATAGAGATCAGAATTAAATGCATTTCTTTTATCATGCTTTAATTATTCAATAAGATAACTTAGACCTTTCCTTTAGAAAAGACAACACTAGGTTAGTTAACTAGTTTTTCTTGTCAAGGATTTCGATTAGACTTGAATAACCGAATCCTACATTTGATAAATCTAATTAATATCAAAATTAACTTAGTTTCTCTTATACGGAATCAAATGGACTAAACAAATGAAACCGTAAATTCTTGTTAAGCCAAAATAATAGATACAAACCAAATCATTGACATGTCATAGTTTTTCTCAACCGGAAGCAATTGAAACAAATATAACCAATGTAAGCACCGCAATTGCACCGAATTTCGTTAAGCAAAAACACTTGATACCAAAAAATAAAAAAGATACCAAATCATAAGTCAATAAATTGACATAGTTTTTCTTAACCAGGAACAATTGAATCACAATAACCAATCCATACAACATAATGGAACATATCAATTGTACCGAACTTCTGTTAAGCAAAAGCAAAATATATGCAGTAAAATCAAGCTTTTCTTAAACAGGAAAAATGATTTAACTAACAATAAAAAATCATTAGCTCTATTTCCGCAACCACTTCTCCCCGGAAAGATATCATTTAAGCGCAAGTTCGATAAGAACTCTCCCCCTGTTTGTTGTCATTCTCTCGCAAGAACAAAAGAACAATAACAAGAGCCTTTTCCAGTAAAAGGTTGAATCAATTTTAACTAATGCGTGCCAATAGCAAAAGCTTAAACCCAAAACCCACATGTCATGATAAACACAACTTATGTAAACATAAATTGATATCAACATATTGTGACTTTTCACACATGATTTTTATCGTATCACCTTATGATCCTTTGATAAAGCCTACCAACAAGGGCTAGAACTTAATCCCTCCAAATCAAAAATCCACATAAATCATAAGGGCAACACAATATGAGATCGAATAATTAGGTTAATAAAAACCGAACTAACATCTCATAATCCAGAAGCAAATAGCATAAAAAAATATTCATTCATAAATTTTTTTATAGTTTTATTCAAATAGACCTATAATTCATGAAATAAATCAAAATATGATGTCTATTCTTATGAAATAGGAAGTAGATTACTCCTTATTTTTGAACTATTCTTCATATTTATGGCGTAGTTCTGGTCCTTAGTGTCCTTCCCCTCTCCAAAACTCTGTATCAATATCCAAGATACCTTGTAGAGTTTCTGGATCCTTTCGATGAGTGAAGGCTAGCTATTTCTGAATACAGTTTAGTTGATTACCAATACGCTTCATATATATCATAAGATCTTCATAATTATTATCAAAGATCTGTGAAGGCTCACAAATAACTTGTCCTTTGTTTTGTACTCCAGGTATTTGATTTATGGTTCTGTTGATGGTGGTCTTTAGCTTAGGGCGAAAACTGTAAAAGTCAGTCTACCTGACCCGGAATCAGAAGTAGTAGACCTTGATATATCCATATTTCGCAAGGAATTTGAGTAATATATCAGAATCTGATAAGTTCCTATGTATCTCTTTACATTATATTGAAACTCAAGCTCCTAGATGAATTGTTCACTAGTATAGATCCTAATGAGTATTTAAGCTCCTAGTTGCATTACTCACTAATGTCGGAGCCTGCCTAGTGTTTTCCTATGTTATGTTCTCAGCTGAACTCTCAATATTGACATGACATGACGATTAGTGTTCACTCGTAACAGAGAAGCATAAATCTCCCGAAGTGTCAATATTGAGACCTACATGAAAACACTCACATAGGCTACATCACCTTCTGACAAAGAGATCAGCGTGTTCACAAAGCTTTTAATTAAAAGTTAGCGCAATCGAATGCGTTTAAATTCCTTAATGGAAATCTAGACTGTCCACATCAGTCTTAAGAAAAGATCACGGCCACACAATTTGGCCACACAATTTAATAGGCCTAGTCTACTCCTAGCGGAACTAGGCGATCACAGGATGACCACCGGCGGGCCCACTAATAACCCGACCGGTCGAACTCCATCTAACACACTCCAATGTCGTCGAACGCTAAACCCAATGTGGGTGATCGTGCTATTGGCAAAACGATCTCAAACGAGCTAAGACCAGCAAAAACGGTCTCAAAATCCATCGCGCTCGTCCAACTTAGACGACCTAGTTGGACGGCTTAAATCACATCTTGAACGATCAAAGAAGCGCCGTCGTGTTCACCGGCGACCCAGCTACACCCATGGTTGATCGACTTGCTCACGGCAAGCCAAGAGCGTGTCGAATCGTTCACCCAAAGTAGGGTGAACGCGCTGCTTTGAAACCCTAATTGGTGTTTGCGGCAGTATGTGTTAGAGCATTGCTCGGTTGAACCCACCAAGCGTTGGTATATCAAGTTTCGTTGTCATATTTTAGTGGATCAAAACTCATGTTAAGAGTCGCTTGATTATGTACTAGAGTCAACTTCGTATAGGTTAGCTTGAAAGTATTAGGATACGAGACATTACAAGCTTATTGCGAAGTCTTGAAGATGTGAAGAAGCAAGGAACTACAACGACAACAATCATCCTTCCACTTGAGGTTAGTGATATTTGAATTGAACTGTTTCATTCCCTAATGTATCTTTCAAGTCGTGCATATTGAAAACATAACTACGAAGCATATTTGAACTCTAGATAGACATAGTATTAAGGAATACAATACGAGGTTTATTGTTTAACCATTAAATTTTGTAGATAAGACATCTCCATAATAATTTGAATGCTATTGTGATTATGTATGGGTATGAGGTGAGGAATTCATCCTAAGGAACAATGTTTACATGTGTTCTAAGGAAGTAAGTTCATAAACTTGTTTGTGGACCGAAAAGGAAATTTCCAGGTGTTATTGGTTTTGTTATTCATTGCATATCTTATGAACAACCAATATGTGTGATAGAGTATAACCGCTCAAAACTTGTTGTGTTCTTGGTAGAACTATGCACAAAGGCCTGACTTATGTATTGGTATAACTTTTATCAGTAAAATCGATCTTAAGTAATCACCTGTGGTATGATAGGATTTTGTATGTCTTACCCATTAAAAGGAAAGCGGAACCGATCCTTGTAAGGGGTGCAGTATATCAAAGGGAACCGATCCTTGTATGGGGTGCAGCAAGGTTTATAGCAGAAAGGGGAACCGATCCTATGGACATGTGCAACACGTTTTTAGGCAAAGGAGAACCGATCCTATGGACATATGCAACAAATATAAGTTAGATACCATATATATGTGGGGAACCTATCCTAGTACCTATTCAACCGAATTTTTGGAAAGCTAGTGTGACTATGCACAATACTCACATGGAGGTAGAACCAAAACTTGTTTTGATAGAACCGTAAACCCATGATTGTGATTGGATGTTGGTTTGATCAATCACATAGTTCTTTAAAGTCATATGAACCAATTCTAAACTTGTTTGGAAGTGTGGAAAATCGGTTTCAAGGTTGTAAGTGTGAAAGAGAACTTACAAAGTAAAGATGTCGACAAACTTTGAACACGTGATGTGAATGTTTATTTCTTTAATTGTTCAAAGATATTCCTTAACGGCTAAGGGAAGAGAATATCAGGATAGAAACATAAGTAAGTTAAGAATATTTTAATTAAGGTTATTAATTTCATTTTGTAGGGAAATTACAGAATTAGTAATGTGCATTTACTAATTAGATTATTCGATATATTTCGATCATTATTTTTGGACAGAGCATTTCCAGGAATTATGAAAACCGAATCTGTGCCTTAATGAATATCTTGAGAATATTTTCGGTTTTGGAAATTCCTTGTTGTCCAAACTTCCTTGTCTATAAATACTCGAAGTTTGCCTTTCTAGTAAACTAATCCTTCGTAACAACATATTTACTCTTTTGTTGTTGTTACTGGTGTAGCCGCCTATTCGGAGATGGGAGTAACCTAATTAGGCGAAATCTCTTACGGCCACTCAGTTTAAAGTATTCTTTGGGATTGAAAAGCTCTAGCGTGTACCGTTGGTGGGAAACTGGATAATTGCGGTTTATCTTTTGTTGTCGATTGATTTGATTGACTAGTGGTTGTTGAAATCTGATTGCACCTAGTTTGTCTATTCTTGAGAATCTTCTCTTCTGATATAAGATTCACTCAAACTAGTTCAGAGTTCGACAAGGATCTTTAGACTATTGTTAGTTCTAAAGACGATCTTGTGATAATCCATTGTTAACATACTCTGTTCTGTGCGTGATTGATCACAAGAGATTCAAGTGATTATGTGCGGTTTTTTATTGAAGATTTAAGAAGATTTGACGACAAAGAAGATATTGAAAATATGACTTGGGTTTTATAATCTTTGGTGTGAACAATACTTGTTTCGGTAAAAGAGGATCCAATTAATAATCGGTTTATCCTTGTGGTAGATTGGATTGATTAATTGAGTAGATCGACATCAACATGATTCTTCGGATTAAAGGTGTTTTTGGCTTAATCTTAAACGATTACCTTTGGGTGATTGAATACAAGATAGATCTAAGGACCTAACGAAGGAGTTTATGTTGAGATAAACTGAAGAGCCTTTGTGGTGGCTCTCTAAAAGAGTCACAGAAATGATACCTGCAAGTGCACAGGGTCTGTTGTAGTGAGTGTGCAAGGCAGGGTCGAACCACAGAGACTTGGGTGTGAATTGAAGTAATGAAGCAAGTGACAGTAAACAAGAATGTGAACTTCAGTGGAAGTGATAAAGAAACAAAGGCAGTGAGCCAAAGAACACGGAGTGTAAACACTAAGAATGAAGGTACTAGGGCAGTGAATCCACCACTAACTTATACTAGTTATTCTACTAGTGATCCTAACCTTGTCCTTATAGTTGATAACAGGGGAGATGCAAGTCTTCTGTGTATCTAAGGTACCTCCTATATGAATAAATCAATCACAATAGCTAAGGTATCTTCTCCAAAGCATCAGCTGTCTTTTTAAGGCACAGCTGATCAAAGGGTCAAGATGTGTAATGAATCATGAGCTGCAGTTCTACAACACTGGAGTGTTCTAACTACAATGGATGCATGACATTCACTGTGAAAGGATAGTGTTGAAGCCCTAAGACTGAGTTTCAATTTAAACATTTAAGCACAACAAGATTAATGCCATTAACATGAATAATAAGTAACAAACTAGAGCTTCATCTAAACCCTAGCAGATGGAATTAAAACATCATGAACATAATTGACAGTGCAAAACAATTGAAAATAACACAGTTCAGGAACTGGCTAGTCCAGTCCTCTTGGGTGAAGCTCTGGCTAGCCCAGGCATCGTTACAACACACACCCACAACCAATATTTATACCCAAATTAATCAATTAGGGTTTACAGAGAAAATCCCCAAATCCCCAAATTAAACAGTTGAAATTAGGGTTTTTACAAAAAGAAAAATTGACATACCTAACTCTCTGAAATCACTCAATCTTCTTCGACCCATGCCTTTATTCCTTCTCCTGCATCTACCCATGCTCTAATTACAACTCTATTTCAACCTATTCTACCAATTTCACATCTAGGGTTCATGAGATTGGTGAGGCGTGAAATTGGTGGAATAGAAGTCTATAGAGTTGGTGAAAGTGGTAGTGATGATGGGTTTTAGGGTTGGTGTGTTATGATGAAGGATGGTGGTGGTTGAGAGGCTGCAGACGGAGTTGGTGGTATTGGCAGCGACGACATGGGAGGGAATGGGTGAAGAAGATGGAAAAAGAAAGTTTGGATCGATAGTTTTAGGGTTAAGGCATGTTTGGCTAATGGGTATAGAATTGGGTATTAGGGTGTTGAGCGGTTTCATCAAGTCTCGATGATTCGTGAAGCTGAGCCGTGGGATGCGGAAATGATAGATTGATCTAAAGGCTACAAGTGAAGAGACTGGTATCGACCATCGGATTTCTAATACAACGAAACTGACGGCTCAAGATGGAGTTAGGTGCTGTAGTGTTAGACAGGAGCTTCAGACTTTGATGTACTGGCGATGCTGCGACCATTGGATTCAGATGTGATCCAATCTGACGGCTGGCGAAGGAGACGGGTATGGATATTGGAAATGGGTTTGGGTGAGGGTTTTGGGCCTTGGGTATGCCAAGCCCATATCTTCTTTAAGGACAATTCTTCCTCTTCAAGCCCACTTCCAGTTGATCCGGCTCTTGCAAACATCATTCTTCGCTGCCTTTCTGCGGGAGTCTTTGCCGTTTCTTTGTTCTTTTCGCTCCGTGAGTTAACCAGGCTTTATTTAGTACCTAAAAATGCAAAATTAATTAAGAAAAGTATTTATTCTTGAAAACAATGAAAATATAGAATATGGGATAAAATGTAGAATTAATGCACAAAAGATGAGTTAAATGCCAAGAAAAATATATAGAAATATGCACTTTTTAGCACTCATCAAATACCCCCAAACCTTAATTTTACTTGTCCTCAAGTAATACAAAACTAAGGAAATCCTACCTATACCACTGTCGCTGGTCTCTCGAATGCATTTAGCGTATGCACTAAGCCTTTTAAACCACTAAGTGTCCCTAGTGGACGAGTGAAGTATCGTGAAGGTTTGCTTAGAACGTACCTACAAAGTTCTAGGACAAAATATAAGCTCAGATTCCATGAAATGTGACATGTGCAAGACAGTAGAAGCTCACAGAAAAATGGAGATGTCAATCTAGCTATCAAAGGCACAATCCTAGCACTGATAACAAATAAAGACATGTGATAAGAGTGTAAAGTGTATCTACACATGCATAAAGAAAGATCGGATGTTATGACTACTAATCACCAAGAGATAGTTTCTCAGGCTAAGAACCGAGGTCGAAATCTAACTAGCTGTCCGGACTTTACGAGAATTGTGAATGAGTTGGAGGTATTTCACAATTACTCGCGTTGTACATCAATGGCATGCACCCTTCCTTGCTTACTATAATACAACAAAAGATGACTCTTTACATGACTCTTATTTACATTGACTACTCTCTTTTATTTTTGGAACAAGAGAGGATGGAATTGATAAATACTTGATTTTTTTTTGATATTTTTTTTTTTGATATTTTTTTTTTATATTTTTCTGAATATATACATCGTTTTTTTTTTCTTTTTTTTTTCTTTTTTTTTTAACATGCTAACACTTTTGATACATAACAAAAAGAAACAAAAAATTACATGACACTTTGCAAGAGGTAGCCCTTTTTGATGCACCCAGTTAAATTCGATGGTTGTCTTTCTTAATGTAACCTCCACCTTCTATCCCAACCAACCAAAGAACAAGCTAGTCAAGTTTCATTCAGTATTCTAAAGTGATTGGCAATCGTGACTTCCGATATAACACCTCAAGGATGAGGCTATACATGTATTGGTAGATCGTGCACGTGCAAGTTTCTTATCACTATGTGAATTGTGCTAGAATCATGGGTGCCTAAATATCTAGACTAAGAATCCTTATGTTTACATACATGCACAAGAGTCAACATTTCAAGGTAAATGAGCTCCATTTTTATGTTTTTTCAATTTTATATTTTTTTATTTTCATTTTGATTTTTTCAAAAAGAAGGAGTTTAGTTTTCAATTATAGCATGATATCACGGTATCTACTTTTCACCCCTAAACCTAAACTAAACATTGTCCTCAATGTTTCTAAAGATAAACAGATTTATAACTTGGACAAATCAGAAGAACATGTTGAGTTTTGAGAGAAAGGAAAGAGATTACCCGATTTGACGAAAGAAAGAACCGAACTCCATTGTTCATGGTTAGAATCCAACATATTTCAGCCGCGATCACCATGGAGTAGCAAAATATAAAGAAACATAAAATTTCACTAAAAACTACCTACCGGATTATATACAAAAAATTCACTATATACATAAAGTCTAAAGAGTTGAGGATCAACCCAAAAGACAAAGTGTTGAAACATAGACAGTTTCAAACAACTAAAATTGGACTGAAATGAGAGCGAGAGTGAAAAACCGGATGAATCACCCCTAAACCTAAATTTTTCAACGGATTTATTTGTAAGCACAAAATCTAGCAATTTTGGGGGTTCAGGATTCACAAGGTCTAACTCAAAATGGACTATTTGCGGGATGGGCAAAGAAATGTATTCCAATTGTGGCTCCTTAAAAGTATTATATTTTGATGCAAAATAGTCCAAAAGGACTTGGGAGGCACACAGTTCCAATCCTAGATTAGGAATTTTCAGAAAAGTTGGTTTAAAAAATTTGTTACAAACCAAATCTAGGTTGGGTGGAATAATCTCAATATGTGATTTAGGTAGGAAAGTTGGTACTTCTAAATTATTTTCATGGATAAGATTAATAGTACCAACACATACTTTCCCTAAATCAGAAACAGGTAAAATATGCTCACATTCATCGAACAAATCATCAAGACCTAACTCGGTATCATGATTGTCCGAAGTACTCAAATCAACATCAGAAGACATAACATTTTGTGACTTAGGAAAGGAATCAGACACATCAAATTCGTTTTTATGCATAATAAAATTAGTGTCTACAGAAGATTCAACTTCTCCTATGTCATGTTCATCTTCACAGAATAATTGTACAAGCCCCATATCAATATCAAGATCATATGAATTACAATGATTATTAGAAAAAACAACATTCATGAAGGTCGAGGGCGAGAAGACATATGTTATTGAACCAAAAGGTTCCACAATATTTTCGGCAAAAACATGTTTTTCTAACATAACATCATCATAATCATCATAATCCTCATAAAAACATGCATATTGGTCCTCATTAAAAGTGGTGGTGTCCTTAGTCGATTCATGTTCATCTAAATTAGGTTCATATTCAACATCATTTACATGAATGGGACTAGACGCTTCATTAGGGACAACATACATTTCCTCATGAATTTCCTCCTTTTGTAGGTGAAGCAAAATCTGATCTAACTTCGCCTGAATTCGTGATGTAGATCTATCAAAGTTTAGCTCACTGAGAGCTTCTATGGTGGAGTCTAAATTCATGGGAGTACAAAATTCTTCATGTTCAAATTGTGGTGATTGGTACATGTGTGCATGATAATTAGGGTCTACAAAATATTGATCGCAACCCTCAAAGGATTGATTATGGTCCCAATGACTACCAGCCTCACAATTTGTGGGCATTTCATAATTTGGATTTTTATGGGATTCTTGAAATTGCCTAAATTCATGCAAAGTATAACAGTTTTCATCAGGGTGGTCTAAACCACCACATAAGTTACATGCATAGATTTCAGGTTGTGTTGGTTGATACATGTGTGAATAGTTATACGGGTTTGCATATTGAGGCTCATGACCTTGAAAAGGTCCATAATTATAATCCCTACAACTATTGACATCATGGTCTGTGGGAGGCTCATAAGGTGAATCTTGCCCGTAAGCTTCTCTAATAGATTTATTCCCAGTGGCAGACCAAAATCCATTCATTTTTAGATTTAGGGCCGAAGTGATGCTTTTAAATGGATGGCAATAAAATCAGTGATGCCCATCAAACAAGTTATACAAACAAAGAAAACCCATAATCTAAAAAGGTTAAGCCAAAAAACACAGAAACACAAACCCACAGAAAATAAAAACCCAACTGTTGGGTTTAATATTACAAGCCCACAAGAAAAAAAAGGAAGCCCACAGGTTGGGTTCTCTCAATGGGTTTAGGCTTACCCCTTTTTGGCACAGCCCAGTTGGCTTTCTTAGTTGCACAACCCAGTTGGGTTTGGTTCAATCCAGCAACAGACAGCTCCTCAGCAGAAGATCAGCAGCAGCAACAGCAGCAGCAGCACATCAGCAGTCTTGGCAGCAGTAGCAGCAGCACAAGCTTCTTCCTCAGCAGCACCACAGGTACCTGGTGGCTCAAAGAAGCTTGTCAGAACCTTCGCACAGGGAAGTTCAGTTGTGTGTAGGAAAAAAAAACAAGAAAAATTAAACTAAGATGCTTACAAAGCTACAGAAAACTACTACACTAAGATGCTTATCAGAAAAGTTACAGCTACTACATGGGTTTAAGCTACAGATGCTATGCAAGATATGCAAGTTACACTAAGATGCAGTTACACAGTGCTAAGTTACACACACAAAAAAAAAACAGCAAAGTAAGCTAAAAAGAACAACAACCACACAACGCCAAGTCCCCGGCAGCGGCGCCAAAAACTTGGTAGTAATAAAGAAATGAAGGTACTAGGGCAGTGATAAACAAGAATGTGAACTTCAGTGGCAGTCATAAAGAAACAAAGGCAGTGAGCCAAAGAACACAGAGTGTAAACACTAAGAATGAAGGTACTAGGGAAGTGAATCCACCACTAACTTATACTAGTTATTCTACTAGTGATCCTAACCTTGTCCTTATAGTTGATAACAGGGGAGATGCAAGTCTTCTGTGTATCTAAGGTACCTCCTATATGAATAAATCAATCACAACAGCTAAGGTATCTTCTCCAAAGCATCATCCGTCTTTTTAAGGCACAGCTGATCAAAGGGTCAAGATGTGTAATGAATCATGAGCTGCAGTTCTACAACACTGGAGTGTTCTAACTACAATGGATGCATGACATTCACTGTGAAAGGATAGTGTTGAAGCCCTAAGACTGAGTTTCAATTTAAACATTTAAGCACAACAATATTAATGCCATTAGCATGAATAATAAGTAACAAACTAGAGCTTCATCTAAACCCTAGCAGATGGAATTAAAACATCATGAACATAATTGACAGTGCAAAAAAATTGAAAATAACACAGTTCAGGAACTGGCTAGTCCAGTCCTCTTGGGTGAAGATCTGGCTAGCCCAGGCATCGTTACAACACACACCCACAACCCATATTTATACCCAAATTAATCAATTAGGGTTTACAGAGAAAATCCCCAAATTAAACAGTTGAAATTAGGGTTTTTATAAAAAGCAAAATTGACATACCTAACTCTCTGAAATCACTCAATATTCTTCGACCCATGCCTTTATTCCTTCTCCTGCATCTACCCATGCTCTAATTACAACTCTATTTCAACCTATTCTACCAATTTCACATCTAGGGTTCATGAGATTGGTGAGGCGTGAAATTGGTGGAATAGAAGTCTATAGAGTTGGTGAAAGTGGTAGTGATGATGGGTTTTAGGGTTGGTGTGTTATGATGAAGGATAGTGGTGGTTGAGAGGATGCAGACGGAGTTGGTGGTATTGGCAGCGACGGCATGGGAGGGAATGGGTGAAGAAGATGGAAGAAGAAAGTTTGGATCGATAGTTTTAGGGTTAAGGCATGTTTGGCTAATGGGTATAGAATTGGGTATTAGGGTGTTGAGCGGTTTCATCAAGTCTCGATGATTCGTGAAGCTGAGCCGTGGGATGCGGAAATGATAGATTGATCTAACGGCTACAAGTGAAGAGACTGGTATCGACCGTCAGATTTCTAATACAACGAAACTGACGGCTCAAGATGGAGTTAGGTGCTGTAGTGTTAGACAGGAGCTTCAGACTTTGATGTACTGGAGATGCTGCGACCATTAGATTCAGATGTGATCCAATATGACGGCTGGCGAAGGAGACGGGTATGGATATTGGAAATGGGTTTGGGTGAGAGTTTTGTGCCTTGGGTATGCCAAGCCCATATCTTCTTTAAGGACAATTCTTCCTCTTCAAGCCCACTTCCAGTTGATCCGGCTCTTGCAAACATCATTCTTCGCTGCCTTTCTGCGGAAGTCTTTGCTGTTTCTTTGTTCTTTTCGCTCCGTGAGTTAACCAGGCTTTATTTAGTACCTAAAAATGCAAAACTAATTAAGAAAAGTATTTATTCTTGAAAACAATGAAAATACAGAATATGGGATAAAATGTAGAATTAATGCACAAAAGATGAGTTAAATGCCAAGAAAAATATATAGAAATATGCACTTTTTAGCACTCATCACTTTGTCCGACTCATATCACTTGGTTGAATAAAGTTGATACCAAACAGATTTGTTGTTCCTTTACTGTTTGGAATACGAACCAAAGGAAGTGTTCCAAGTACGTGACTTAATTATAAGTTGGAGGCGTGGGAATACAAAAAGGAACTAGGTGAACTGTAGGTTTAGTTACGTGGTCTCAGCTATATGAAGTTAGTGTATTTGTGTAGCGGCTTAATCCTGAGAGTTTTCAATTCTGGACTAGGTCCCTGGGTTTTTCTGCATTTGTGGTTTCCTCGTTAACAAAATCTTACTGTGTCATTTACTTTTATATTCCGCGTTATAATTGTTTTATTATAATTAAAGTAAATTACACAAACGTTAATTCCTATTTACTTGATAAGCAATCCTATTGTGTTTGGTTAAGTCCGAACCTTTGTATCAAGTAAACATACTTCGTTGTTGTATTTTATCGATCTCGTATCCATAGACGATCACATGAAGTGTGAACCGATAACTTGTATTGTCTCGACTCAGTCCAACTTTGCCATCCTAGTTGGACGACTAAGATCTTCCTTGGAATGATCAAAGAGGCGCCAGTATGTCCAATGGCGGCCCAACATCTCCCTTGGTCGATCGACTCACCCGCAGCAAGTCTATAGGAAATTAAATCGCTTGCCCAAACTAGGCCGAACACGTTAGTTCAAAAAACCCTAATTTTGGTTTGCGGCAGTATGCTACTATCGCGAATTGATCACGACCATCCATCTTCGCCAGCCAAATCGAGTGGCTTAGATCTAATTTTAGATGGCCCAGGAGATGTCAGCATGTTCACGAGCGACCCGTCTTCGCACATAGACGATCGTCCTGTTCAAATCAACGCCCAACACTTTGATTCAATTAACCAAACTAGGGTTAGCCACACGGCTTCCAAACCCTAAATCAACGACAGCAAGCAGCTGCCGCAAAATCATCTCGTTCGTCCAACTTCGCTAGCCTGGTCGGACGACTTAGATTGGATACTTGATGATCGATGCGGTGATGCTATGATCGCCGGCCACCCCTCCTCCACATAGAGTGACCGACCAAATGTTAGGTCATCCATAGGGCTCTCAAACGATCACCCAAAGATGGTCCTTCGCGCTACTTCAATAACAGTCCTTAACTGCCGCAAATCATCTTAGCCACTCAACTTGGCTAGCCGATTTAAGCGGTCCAGATCTAAACTAGATTGATCGATAGGATTTTATAATGGCTACTAGTCGCCACTCTCCTATAGGGCCTGATCATCCACTCTCTGGGTTGCGTGTGTAGGTCCTACCAACTCCATGAAATAGAACGGCCACGCTCCTTTTAAGACGCTAAGTTCCGTGACTGGCTTAGACACGCTTGAAAACAATGATGCTTTGGATACATCGATTGTAAACGATGTTTTGTAAATATTGTTTCTACAAATACTTTTGACCTAAAAGCATCATGTGCTGCTTTTAACGGCAAGTCTCATGACTTGACCCATTTGTTAGAGCATTGCTCGGTCGAACTCGCATGCGTTGCTATCTCAAGAATGTTTGTCAATGTTAGTGATCAAAACTATAAGTCTTTATTTCTAGTCTACTATATCTAAGGTCTCGGATTAGGATAAAAAGTGTAGTTGAGATCAAGAACTCCATGGAAATCATCATACAAGACGAAAGACTAATCAAGGAACTGGTGGATCTTCATCGACTAAAAGGTATGTGGATACTTGAACTTATGTATCACTCAAAAGTCTATTTATCTCCTATCTTGAGACAAAAGTCGTTTTGCTATATAGACTTAGATTATACACCTTTGGTATTTCGAGCCGAGTTTATCTCGCCTATCTATTTCTCGAAATATGTGTTGGTAAAGCTTTATCTTTAGCCAAGTTCATCTTTACCTAGTGAAGAAAGTCATGTTATGTTTCAATCACTTTGAAAATTGCTCTGACCAAAAATGGTTTGTGAATAACAACTATATAATGTTCTCTGAGAATGTTTCAATGATTGAAATGAGAGTTTAGACTATATAACCATTTGGAGGATATAAGCATTGTTGTGGAAACATATATATATAAGTCCATATTGCTTGAACCGAAGTTTACGATCTTTGTTGATCAAGTGAACCGTAGAAGTGCGTGAGCTAAGTCTGCGAACCCAGTCTGAGAACTGGCGAAGTTCTCAAACCCGAGAATTTCTGACAGAATTTGTGAACTCCATCCGAGAACTTAAGTCCGAGAACCCAGTCTGCGAACTTGAGTAGGTTATGTCTAAAAACGATGTTTAGTGAACTTATCTTTATTAATTAAGGAATGCAATTGCAAACTGCGGCTATAGAGTTCATGAACCGATTCATGTGAATCAAATCATTTTTTCTTCAATTGTGTCTTGTGTAGTACATAATATTTCCTTGTAGTTGAACAACTCTCTAAGTAGTTCATTTGAGTCATTTAAACTAGTTATGGTGAAGAATAATATTATTGATATGAAAGTGATCATAGAGCTAACCATTTGGTTAACTATTGTTGAACCAACTAATGTACAAGTTTGGGTACGGTTACATAAGCCTAGGAACGTGCATTCATTTGTGTATAAAAAGTTATGTTTTCGATCTAACGGTTGATATATATTAGCTTGAATCTAAATCAGGTTTTCATATAACGATGAATATTGAATGCTTTGTTACCAAGCTAACATTGATTGCAAACCCTGATTTGAAAGACTATATAAGGGAAAACTCTAGCAACTGGGAAACCTAATCCCCACACATTCTGTGTGATACTAGTTGTGCTAAGCTAGAGTCGATTCTCCTTTAACCTTTGGTTTCTTCTTCTAAACCAGGTTAACGACTTAAAGACTTCATTGGGATTGTGAAGCCAGACCGATACTAATTTTCTTTTAGTTGTGTGATTTGATCTTGCTGTTTCTATCGTACGAGTACAATTGTAATAATTGGCTTGAGATTTATATCTCCGATAGGCAGGATAAAAAGTAATCACAAACATCTTCGTCTCATCGTTTGTGATTCCACAATATGTTTTTTCGCTGCGTCGATTAAGACTGTTGTGGGGTGATTGATAATACTAGGCTGTTCTTCGGGAATATAAGTCTGGATTATCAATTGGTTCCTGTTCACCTTGATTTATCAAAAGACGGAACAAAACTCATAGGTATATTCGTGGGAGATGGATTTATAAATTACCATAGACTTTTCTGTGTGATACAAATTTGTTTATTAAAGTCTTCGACTTTGGGTCGTAGCAACTCTTAGTTGTGGGTGAGATCAGCTATGGGAATCAAGTACGTAGAATCCTGCTGGGATCAGAGACGTAGGATCATAACTGTACCTTGGATCAGTGTGAGATTGGTTGTGGTTTGATATAATTTTATATTGGTAAATAAAGTTCGTTCAACTCGGACTTGTGTAGTCTCGATTTCAGACTTAATAATAAAGAAAATATATACACAAAAAAAAGTTGTCACAATAACGAGAGGTACTGAGACTTGGGATTTCACCAATTTTCATACTCATGTGGTTCAAAAATCAATTCTACACAATTATAGCGCATATGATAAAGATTATTGACTCTTATTCTTTTCCAAAGTAGATTCCGAAAGTAATGACGGTAAATCTAAAGCATGGGACATCAAAACACTTAATCTAAGCATGACCCATCAATTGAAATCACAACCATTCAAGAGAAATCATAAATCAATTCAATTTTAGTGCAAAAATTCATATAAAGAATTAATAGAATTACCACAATGATGAAAAAGGGCTTCCTCCGTCATCCCAGTGTTGGGTTAAGCTCCTCATATCAAAACATGCTCAAAATATTTATTCATGGCTCCGAAGTGTTTGAAGAGAGTGAAAATAAAAGAAAAAGATAAAACAGATCAATTGCAACGTGTATAAGCGTTCTAGACTGACTGTTACAAAGGACTACAGAGAATATAAGATTGCCTCCTAAACGATACTTCTCTGCTGCAGTAACTAAACTACACGTCTATGCGACTGACTTAGGACGTCAGTTCTTCTTCTTCTTCCTTCTCTTCCCTGAAAGTGCAGAAACGACTCTGCAAATTTCTTTCTCCGAGAAGAGACCTCTGTTGTCTCTCCCTAAGCCTCCGTATCAACCCCAAACTCTCTACCCTTTTTTATTAATACTCCTCCAAGACTATATATACACCACAATCCAAGAATATTGCTTCCAAATCTTTTTTTCTTTCACCAAAAGACTCGGGATTTTTCCTTTTTTTCTCTACTTACGCATTTACAATAAGAGTTGAGTTATTCCAAAGGTAAACTCAAGTCAGAAGATAAGATATTCTCCCTGATTTCCTCCATGTAACTTCCATACTCCAACCAATTCTCTTTCCCTGTTTAACCGAGAAAATATTAGACTTCCCTTTCCTTACGATTCTAAAACAATATCTTCCCTGTTTTGATTAAAACCCTCTTTAGTAAATATAGGATGCGATCCTAGACGTACATATACTCTCTTCATATATCACGTATCTTCCCAAATCATCAACAGACCCGACAAAGTTTCCACCTCCTCTGTTTTATCCAAAACCCATGTAGATTTCCTTTTTTCACGTAACGGATTACCAAGCCTGTGCTGTCCTAACAGACTAATTCGGACCCAATCCAGCGAGAAAGTCCAATAATAGCTCGCTTGAATCTTTCCCAGAATTTCACGCAGTAGCTGTAATTTTTCCCGCCAATTTGCCAACTTTGAACTGTGAAGAAGAGATGTCCCCTAACCTCAGATGGGGTGTCTTTATCAGCTGGGTGCCCTGGGGTGCAGACAGCAAGTGGGTGTCCCTTAGTAATTAGGATGCCCTTTATCCAAACTGAGAGTCCGAATAGTAATTTTATCCCACGAGCTCAAATACCACTTTTCGAGCCAATTTTCCCCCAAAAACTTATTTCTCCAAAAACACCTACAAAGATATAAAATAACCAAATAAATACAAAATCGAGCACTAACAATATATACAATTGAGATCAAAATAGACACATAAATGCGTCTATCAGGGTTCAACTACAGTCCAGACCGAAGTTAGTTTGGAGTAGGCTAGTGTCTGTAGCGGCTTAATACAGTGTGTGTTCAATCTGGACTAGGTCCCTGGGTTTTTCTGCATTTGCGGTTTTCTCGTTAACAAAATTTCTGGTGTCTGTGTTATTTCTTTTCCGCATTATATTTGTTTACATAATTGAAATAATACATGTTGTGTGTTGTTCAATCAATTAGAATATCCGACCTTTTGGTTGTTGATTTAAATTGATTGACACTTGGATATTGGTCTATGGTACCATCCAAGTTATCTCTCTTTGATAAAGACTCGCAGATTTCTATTTGCTTAAGTATAGATCAAATCGAGAGATTGAGATATAAACTCTTTGATATACTTTTTATCTAGATTGAGTCTGACTGTCTAGTTGATTCTCTAGAAAGTATATTGGAGTTTGTCCATACAGATTGCTAAGCGAAATATTGGGTGTGGTTGTTAGACCCCCGCTTTTTCAATTGGTATCAGAGCGGGCAAACACGTTCAAGACCTTACAAGTCTGTGTTTGTAGCGATCTGAATCTATGGATAATATCGTCTCTGATAACGCAACATCAGTCAAAAGACACTCATGTGAGTCACAAGGTCCTGAAGCTTCTGAGAAAAACTCTATCTCATGTTCCTTGACTGAATCAGCATTCGACTGGGAAAAATATCTTGATGAGAAGTTGGATGTCTTTCAGATGACAGTGATTCAGAAGAAGGACAGAGTATTGATGAGGAAGTCTCTCAATATATCAAGTTGTTCGCCTGTGCCTTGAAAGAAAAAAGGTCAACAACTTTCTTGAGTAAGTACATGGCTCCTCTTTGTCAAGAAAACGGAAAATTGAGGAAACTCTTTAAAGGATATGATGGTGGATATAATCTCCTAAAATCTATCGTTAAAGATCGTGAAGAAGATGTACGCACAAAAAGGTCTGAATGTGATAATCTTCTTCGAAATATCTCTGTGTTGAAAGAAAGACTTGCAGATGCTGAAGCAAGGTATGACCCTCAACAAAAAAAATTAATGATAAAGAACTCAGTCTTCTACCTTGCAGCTGCTCTTAATAAAGTGAAATCACTGGAAGAGAATCTAAGTAGATTCAATTCTAGCTCTACTAAATTATCTTCTATGATTGGAGCATGTAAAGAACATCGTGATACACGTGGTCTGGGCTATAAGGGAATAGACGTTCCAAAAACTAGTAAGATCAATTTTGTTAAAGCTATTGATAATTCTTCATGTGAAAAACCTTTAGCAGTGGGTAATATGCCTAAAAACAAGGTTACTTCTCCTTCCGAATTTACTCACATGAGAATAGTTAAGAATAATTCCTTTAACTGCTATTACTGCGGAAATAAAGGACATTCTGAGCAAAGATGTGTCTTCGTGTAAGGAATGAAAAACTTCACAACATTCTTGCATGGATGTCTAAAGAAGTTATCAAACCTGTCTCTCATATTATTGGAGTAAAAGGCAATTTCAACAATCAAGAAAACTTCTTTGATAAGTCGTTTCTTAATCGTGCCTTTGAAACAAAAAATGTATACAATGGTAGAAGGAAGAAAGGAAGAAGATTAACTGACTTCTTAAACAACTCTGAAAAGAGAAAAGGCATAGGAGAAAGAAAAAGTCGAGTTCTTTGTCTCTCGCTGAAGAAGGTTGTGAATCTAAGCATTATGCCCCGGATTTCTTACATATCAATAATCGAGTCTCAGAACTTAAGATAAGCATAAACAGCCTCAAACGGAGCATCAAAAAGACATGGAAAGCGAATGGCTCAGGTACTCCTAGTTCCTCTCCTAATAAAACTTCTTCATTCTTGTTGTGTGATTTGTCTCTAAATCCCTTTAAAGGAGAAAAAGAAGAAGTCAATTTTGATGAGAAAAATGCGCATCTTAATACACCTTGACTGCTCACTATAGCATCCCTCTTTTATTAAATAAGGATGCTCCTTGTTCTCAAGAAGTTGTCTTGAGAAAGTAGTCAGTGTTGTATGCTATCTTTCGATCTTTAGAGTCTCTGTTTTTTTTTAAATCCCTTGTTCAAACTTCGTTCCACTAGTCTTTTGCTTCTCTATTTTCTTGGTCACATAAGTACTTTGACCACAAGTGCACGTCTACTAGACCCACACGGACATCAATTTTCCTAGGGTTTTTATGGTGGGAAACTTGCAGCAACAAACTAGTCTTGAAATGTGAAGGACTGGTGAAGCAGTCGACCTAGCCGCTAGGTTAAATAAGAAGGGAGGAGGCCCTGAGTAATCAATGCCTGGTTCTCCAGTAAATTGCTCTCTTGGCATATTAGAGCCTTCTGTCCATGCACGCTTTGACTCCGTCAATTCCAAGTTCACCGACTAATGAATTAATCACTTATTTTCTTTGTTTTTCGTCTCATGACTCCAAAGTATCTACAAAATATAAAAAAAGCGTAATATACAAAAATACAACAGAAAATAGTAAAGAAAAGTGTACGAAATTGATATTCAAATTATGTATTTTAGGCACTTATCAATTGTGTATTTCGATTAGATTAATTATGGGTTTTGTTGTGATTAATCTAATTGAGTGTCTTTAAGTCTTCATAAATTTACTTGTGTTGAGCATTTCCAATTAAGTTAATCATGGGTTCTCTTATGATTAATTTAATATTTTGGTTTCAAATTCATACTTGTATGTAATTTTTTATGTCCAAATAAATCCTTCTTTTCTTTTTGAAATTAAGGTTGCTCTTGTTGTTCTTTCGGGAATGACATTTTATGGGGGAAAGTTCTTTTGAACTTGTGCTTAATTTCCAAATCTTTGTGGGGTGTGTTGTTGTGGAATATTTTAGGGGTTATCTTGTATCTTAGTAAACTCCTTGATGAATGCATTTAGCTTCGTCTTTATGATTGCATCTAAATAAGATGATATATGCTTTCTTTTGGTCATGAAATGTCTCTTTCGGAAATTTCATTAGGATCCCGTTCTTGTACCTTTTCCAATTTTATTGACAAAAGGGGAAGAATTAATATGTAATTCACACTACAAATACATATGGTTTTCGGATCATTATGTAAGGGGGAGTGGTTTCCATGTGAGATATAGTATTGACTAAGGGGGAGTGACATATCACCATAGTATTGTTGTTAAAGTTGTGATACAATTGAACTTTGACGATGTGTAATGATATTATGGCAATGTATAACAATGATTGAGAACTCTTGTTTTCTCGTTGTTATAGCTACGGATTTTGAACAACGATGATGCTAAACTTACAACCTTTGGGATCATTGGAATACTTGGTAGTGACGAAGATTTCAAGTAATGTTGAAGATTAGGCATGTGAAATAGGATCTACAAAAGTTTATTTATATATTTTTTTATTCCATATGTATTGATAGTTTTGTCACTAAAATTGACAAAGGAGGAGATTTTTAGAGCATTGCTCGGTCGAACTCGCATGCGTTGCTAAATCAATCATGTTTGTTAATGTTAGTGATCAAAACTATAAGTCTTGATTTCTAGTCTGCTATAGCTAAGGTCTCGGACTACGATATAAAGTGTAGTTGAGCTCAAGAACTCCATAAAAATCATCATACAAGACGAGGACTACTCAAGGAACTGGTAAATCTTCATCGACTAAAAGGTATGTGGAGATTTGAACTTATCTATCACTCAAAAGTCTATTTATCTCCTATCTTGAGACAAAAGTCGTTTTGCTATATAGACTTAGATTATACACATTTGGTATTTCGATCCGAGTTTATCTCGCTTATCTATTTCTCGAAATATGTGTTGGTAAAGCTTTCGCTTTAGCCAAGTTCATCTTTACCTAGTGACGAAAGTCATGTTATGTTTCAATCACTTTGAAAATTGCTCTGACGAAAAATGGTTTGTGAATAACAACTATATAACGTTCTCTGAGAATGTTTCAATGATTGAAACGAGAGTTTAGACTATATAACCATTTATAGGATATAAGCTTTGTTGTGGAAACACATATATGTATAAGTCCTTATTGCTTGAACCGAAGTTTGCGAACTTTGTTGATCAAGTGAACCGTAGAAGTGCGTGAGCTAAGTCCGCGAACTAGTGAAGTTCTCAAACCCGAGAATTTCTGATGGAATTTGTGAACTCCATCCGTGAACTTAAGTCCGCGAACCCAGTCCACGAACTTGAGTAGGTTATGTCTAAAAATGATGTTTAGTGAACTTATCTTTATAAACTAAGGAATGCAATTGCAAACCGTGGATATAGAGTTCATGAACTGATTCATGTGAATCACATTGTTTTTTCTTCAATTGTGTCTTGTGTAGTACATAATATTTCCTTGCAATTGAACAACTCTCTAACTAGTTCATTTGAGTCATTTGAACTAGTTATGGTGAAGAAGAATATGTTTGATATGAAAGTGATCATATGGCTAACCATTTGGTTAACTATTGTTGAATCAACTAATGTACAAGTTTGGGTATGGTTACCTAAGCCCAGGAACGTGCATTTCATTTGTGTATAACAAGCTATGTTTTCGATCTAACGGTTAATATATATATTATCTTGAATCTAAATCAGGTTTTCATCTAACGATGAATATTGAATGGTTTATTACCAAGCTAACATTGATTGCAAACCCTGATTTGAAAGACTATATAAGGGAGAAATCTAGCAACTGGGAAACCTAATCCCCACACATTCTATGTGATACTAGTTGTGCTAATCTAGAGTCTATTCTCCTTTAACCTTTGGTTTATTCTTCTAAACCAGGTTAACGACTTAAAGACTTCATTGGGATTGTGAAGCCAGACCGATACTACTTTTCTTGTAGTTGTGTGATCTGATCTTGTTGTTTCTATCGTACGAGTACAATTGTAATAATTGGCTTGAGATTTCTATCTCCGGTAGGAAAGATATAAAGTAGTCACAAACATCTTTGTCTCATCGTTTGTGATTCCACAATATCTTTTTTCGCTGCGTCGATTAAGACTATTGTGAGGTGATTGATAATACTAGGCTTTTCTTCGGGAATATAAGTCCGGATTATCAATTGGTTCCTGTTCACCTTGATTTATCAAAATACGGAACAAAACTCATAGGTATATTCATGGGAGATGGATTTATCTATTACCATAGACTTTTTTGTGTGATACAAATTTGTTTATTAAAGTCTTCGACTTTGGGTCGTAGCAACTCTTAGTTGTGGGTGAGATCAGCTAAGGGAATCAAGTACGTAGAATCCTGCTGGGATCAGAGACATAGGAGCATAACTGTACCTTGGATCAGTGTGACATTGGTTGGGGTTCAACTACAGTCCAGACCAAAGTTAGTTTGGAGTAGGCTAGTGTCTGTAGCGGCTTAATACAATGTGTGTTCAATCTGGACTAGGTCTCGGGGTTTTTCTGCATTTGCGGTTTCCTCGTTAACAAAATTTCAGGTGTTTGTGTTATTTCTTTTCCGCATTATATTTGTTTATATAATTGAAATAATACAGGTTGTGCGTTGTTCAATCAATTAGAATATCCGACCTTTTGGTTGTTGATTTTAATTGATTGACACTTGGATATTGGTCTTTGGTACCATCCAAGTTATCTCTCTTTGAAAAAGACTCGCAGACTTCTATTTGCTTGAGTATAGATCAAATCGAGATATTGAGATATAAACTCTTTGATATACTTTTTATCTAGATTGAGTCTGACTGTCTAGTTGATTCTCTAGAAAGTATATTGGAGGTTGTCCATACATATTGCTAAGCGAAATATTGGGTGTGGTTGTTAGACCCCCGCTTTTTCACCATTTACTCGAGACATCAAACATGTCACAAACTGGGGGATGCTCACTGAGGTATTGGTCTGGAGGTTTACAGCATGCGGCGTGCAACGTGCCCATTACGAGAAACTGTCAGGAAAGACGGACGATTAACAGTAATGAGAGTAGTGGGTGAACGTGTGATCAGTCTTCCCTCGTAACGGAAACACGATGATCAACACCTTCCGCACAACTCCACTTCTCCATTACTTAGCTTCCTCCACTTCCTATGAGATCTGGGTGCGCTCAATGACTTATATAAATAGGTTTTCAACCTATTTCAAAACGGAGGACAAGTGTTATCAACAATAGTATCCAGAAACCATATTCTGATACAAGTCATAAAGCAGCCACACCTTCATAATTCAACATTCTGATCTCAAACACCTTCTTCGCTTCCCTCCCTAAGATCAACCCTTCTCCTTCACCTTGTGACTAAATTGAATCTGGAATGACCATTTCTTGGTTTAGGCCAGAGTCTTACAGATTGATCTCTCGAACTCAAAAGTACTCCTGTGCAATACATTTATTTAGGGTTTGAATTCTTTTCTCACCAACACACCCAAATTTACCAAATTATGCAGAATCAGTTTTTACCCCAAAACAGGTTCCCTTGGTAACAACTTATATACTTCAAATCACTAAAATTGTCACTCAATCCACATTCATAAATTTTAGTGATGAGACAGGGATATCCAAGATTTCGCTTTGAAACTGGAGAGGAGGTACTCTCGTAAATCTTAATCATCTGATTTATGATTATTCCGCAGAGATCAAGTTGTTTATCATTTTCTAAAAGAAAGTAGACAAACTCAGCAAACTCTTTTTACAAGTCTAACTTGTCTCTTGTATTTGCAATGATGGTTGTAGCAACAAGTTTTCCGAAAACCCTTAAATAAAGAGGAATATCTTTGGTTGGTAATCTTCCTTTATCCCAGTTAATATTTTTTCCAGTGAGACGGGTTGAAATGGTATCGTGATCAATTTCAAATCCGGTAATCATATGATTACAATTCTCATTGTACTTGATAATATTTGAGATCATCTTTCGACTAACATAAAGAAGATTATATCCGACGAGTGTGACAAAAGTAAGCTTCTTATGATAAATATTGTGAATATTAGCATAGAAGATTCTTACCACATCATGTGAATAATTTTCAAAATCAAAAAGTTTTCCCCAATTTCGATCTTGAATAAACTTCACATAGATAACATCCGAAACCTCTGAGACAAATGTCTTTTCAGCATTGAAATCCATCCCTTTGAGAACTTGATATTTGTCAACAAAATTAGTGATCTCATGTTGATCTTTGATTATGTGAGGAAATGTGATCTTCTCAATCTGATTGTAGGGAATGAAATCATTGTCTGGATCATAAGTTTTGTTAGTTGATTTCCCTTTTCCCATTATTTCCAGTACCGAAAACCCTAGTTTCTGTTTCGAAGTTTTTCTCAAAAATTGTTTGTAAAAACAATGTAAGAGTATTTCCTTTTAAAGTAAAAATGAACTTCATCCTGACTAGACTAGGTTTAGGAAATCGCAGATTCAGAAATATTTGCCTGTAAGAAAACAAACCTTATTTCCGAAAATTAATTTTCTTTTGGAAAAATAATCTTTCTTCTTGGACCGGATCCTTTTCCTGGATCAATTATATATTCATGACCGAATGTTTGTCTTCTCTATTATTACCAAGACCTGATAATATTTTTTGAAAACCATACAGGTTTTTAAAAAAAAATGAATTTTTCTATATGTGAGGAGACACAGTCGATTATAACAAGACACATAAAGAAAACATCTTTAGAAATAGAGATCGAATAATATTCTGAAGGATCACTTGCTTCACTGAAACAGTTATGTGGGGTAATGAAGCAATCCTTTGTTAACAATATTATTAACAGAAAGATTATCTTTTACACAAGTAAAAGGATTCCAAAAGTTTAGTCTGTTTAGAGACATCCTGAAAGTTTTAGTCTTGAAAGCGTACAAACATATGTTTGGATGAGAAAACTAGAATATGTTTAAGATTTCAGATTTTTCACACGGATATAGTCATGAGTCACTATTAGAGAAATCTTTTGAGAAATCTTACACTTTTTCAAGATTAACATAAAAACTGTCACATAGAAGTTTGTATCAATGTTACTACACCATTTAATAATAAATCTCATGATATACGAGTCTATGACTATCGACGGTTTATGTAAGTAATCTGAGACATACATCGAAAAAATCCATATTCCCAAAAAATTTAGGAACAAGAGTATTGTTTTATTTAATTGATTTTTCCACTGTGAGACATTGAAAATATCAAATCCTGCCAATACGTTAACTGAATCATCCATTTGATTCAAATCTTATAGGTTGGATCGCACCACACACATAATGTTAGATCTTTTCGTGTTTCCATGCTCTGATACCAATTGAAATGACGAGGGTACCCGAATACACCACAATCTTCTAAAAATCAACCTATAAGTCTGGTATCTTAAGTGATCGTCTATGGAAAGAGTCGAGACAATACAACTTAAGTCTTATACCTTGTGTGATTGTCTATGAACGAGGTCGACAATACGACAACAAGATATTTACTTGATAATAGTTTCGGTAAAAAAAACCGATTCACTAGTAGGATCAATGTCAAATAATTCAGATTAACGTACAAGTGTAATTTGCTTTAAGTTAAAATTAAACAAATTATAATTACGGAATAATAAAGTAAATAACACAGCAAGATTTTGTTAACGAGGAAATCGCAAATGCAGAAAAACCCCGGGACCTAGTCTAGTTTTGAATACTCTCAGAATTAAGCCGCTATACAAAATCTAATACCAACTTCGTATAGTTGATACCAAGTAGGATACCCTAGATACTTAGTTTTCTCAAGATCCATGTGCCTTTGACTTTTAGAGTCACGCACGTGAATAGCAAGTCCTTTGGATTGTACTCTAAACAACAAAGGAAGAATTTGTTTGGTAACCACTTTAATCAATCTTTGGTAAAAAATATTACTGAGTGTCAACAAAGGCTCTTCCGTTTAAACTAATAAAATCCTTTGTCTGGTTATCAATCTAAATCTTGATTATCGAAATAACCAGTTTCTAGATTCGCAATAAATCAATAGTGAACTCAAAGAGTAACTATAAAGTGATGTTGATCTCACACAACTAGACAATCAAGTCTATCAAAGATATACACGATTTTAGTTGGATCCCATCAGATCAAGGTTTGTGCACTATATTCACAAGATACGAAAACTAATAATAAAATATTATTCGTCTTCAAATCTTCGATTGTCTTCTTAATAACCTGCACAACACAACTTGAATCCTCTTGTGATAAATCACACACATAAAGAAGTTTGTTAACAATGGATTATCACAAGATGTCTTTAAATCCGTAAATTGTTTTAAATATCACGTCGATACTTTGATATATTTTGAGTGACCCTTATATCAGAAGAGAAGGCTCTCAAGAATAAATAAACTAGGTGCAATCAAAGTTTCAACAACCATTAGTCAATCAAATCAATAATCGAAAACTAAATAACAATACAATTATCTAGTTTCCCACCAACTGTACTCGTAGAGCTTCTTGATCCCACAGAAGTCTTTAAATGAGCGGTCATAAGAGATTTCGCCTAATTAGGGTACTTTCCTCTCCGGATAGACGGCTCCACTAGAAAACACGAATGAAGTTTGCCTGGCTCTTCGGATAGTTTGCAAGAAATGAAAACTCAAGTATTTATAGACCAAGATTGTTTGGACAACAAGGAAATTCCAAAACCGAAAATATTCTCAAAATATGCATTAAAGTACCTAATTTCCGTTTTTCTATTTCCAGTTAATTACCAAACCATATTTTAGAAATTTCTCTTAGAAAACTGTTATTCTTAGTGTAACACATTAACTAATAATATTTTATAGAGGATATGCTTTAATTGCTGGTAATTAAAACATATATTATGAAAATCATAATTAAATGCTTTTCAATATTTCAGTTTGGGATCACCTTATCAAGGAATATATTTGAACAATTAATGATAAGAGTTGTATACATGTTCAAATAATGTCGACATCTAGAAGTTTCTCTCAGCAAACCCTAATTCCAATATCACACAAAACATAAAGAGATATGTGAGTATTGAAAACTCGGTTTTTCTCCTTGGGACCGGTTCTACCATGACTTACAATTTAAGTTGTGACCCGTTATAATATGATTCCCAAACTAGTTGTGATCGGTTACACCATGCTTACCAAAGTAGCTTTGACTGGTTGCACCTTACTTCCCAAATTAGCTTGTGATCGGTTACACCTTGCTTCCAAAAGTAGTTTGTGACCAATTACAACTAACTTCCCAAATTAGCTTGTGATCGGTTACACCTTGCTTCCAAAATTAGCATGTGACAGATTACAACTAACTTCTCGATGTAGCTTGTGACCGGTTACACCTTGCTTCGCAAAGTAGCTTGTGACCGATTACAACATGCTACATATTATAGGTTATGACCGGTTATACCATAACTCTCAACGTAAGTTAGGATAGGTTCTACCTTGTCATCTTGCATTGGTCATCCAAAAGAAATTCGATAAAGAACCAGACCAATCATGATTTCCTTTTTAATTATGAAACAAGTTCATACATCTACTTCCTTAAACCAATGTAATAATATATAGTTTTTTAGGATGAAATCACACCTATATCTTACACATAATCAAGTAACTAAATACAAAGATTATGTTGATGTCGTATTTACGAAGTTCCAAAAGATAAGTGGTTATACTTCGTAATTCAATAAATTCTTTGACACTTTGATCATAATGATATGATTAAGTCTAACCACTAGAGTATAACATATATACAGCTTCGCATGTTATGTTTTCAACATAATACGACTTGAAAGATACGTTAGGAATGAAAACAAGACCAAGTCAATATTACTAACCTCAAGAGGAAGGATGATGTCTTCGTTGCAGTCGTTGCTTCTTCTCATTCTTCAGGTCTTCGGAGTAATACTTGTATATCTCAACATTCCTAGACATTATAGTGTAACCTAAACGAAGTTGACTCTAGTATTTAATAAAGAGACTTTAGATGAGTTTTGATACTAAAATATGACAACCAAACTTGACATATCAACACTTGGTTGGTTCAACTGAGATATGCTCTAACAATGAATATATAAACTTAATCAATGATTATATCCTTGCTACAACATTATGGTAGTAAGAAGATCCAACCAAATCACTTAGAGAACATATAATTGCAAAAATAAAAAGAAAGTTATTCAGGAATCATAGATTACGAGAATTAATTTTCCAACGACTACCATGCTATGCTAGCACCTGAGTTTCACATTCAATTATGAACGTATATAATTAAGGATTGTAGAACGATAAAGTGGGAATCAAGCTATAGTAGTAAGAACTGTTTCAACCTAAAAAGGTTTAATGTCATCCTAAATAGCTCATAATTAACTCCAAAAGATGAAGTATAGAAATACAAAACCGATGGGTTACCTCCCATGTAGCACTTAGTTTAACGTCCACGGCCTGACTAGGCACTCTTTCAATCACTCCTCCATAGGAAGTAAACCCTGAAGTCCACTCACGTCGACGTTCTCTGTAGGGAAGTTTTCTTAATATGGTTTCAATCTATGGCCGCTGACTTTACAAATTGGCCCTTTCGTGAGACTAGTAACCTCGCCCAATTGCACCATAAGGAAAAACATTAGTAACAACAAACTGTCCACCCCAATGGGACCTTAGTTTACCAGGAAATAACTTATGACGACGACAAAATTCTTTCGAGAAATTATCTTGTCATGGAAAAGTTTTGTGTTCTTCTTGTATATACGAGATTTCTCGTAAGCATGATTATGTATCTCCTCTAGCTCATTGAGTTGTAACATTATTTGTTTCTCTACATTGCCGTAATCCATGTTGCAAATCTTTATCGCCCAATAATCCTTGTGCTCAAGTTCAACCGGAAGATGACAAGCTTTGCCATAAACCAACCGATATGGAGACATACCGATCGGTGTTCTGTGCGCCGTTCTATACGCCTAAAGCGCATCGCTAAGCCTATAAATCCAATCTTTTCGTGTAGTGTTTACGGTTTTCTCAATAATGGACTTGATCTCACGGTTTGAGATTTCAGCTTGCCCACTAGTTTGTGGGTGATACGGCGTACCGACCTTGTGACTTATATTGTACTTATTGAGTAGAGCATGGAAGGATTTCTGAAAATGTGAACCTCCATCACTAATAACCACTCTTGGTATACGATGTATCGAGAAAATATATTCCTTCACAAACTCACAAACAACTTGAGAATCATTAGTATGGGTGGCTTTATCTTCCACCCATTTCGAAACATAATCCACATCAAGAAGTATATAAAATTTTCCATTAGAATTGACAAAAGGACCCATAAAATCAACTCTCCACACATCAAATACTTCTACAACAAGAATTGGTGTGAGTGGAATTTTATTTCGAGTACCTAGATTGCACGTTCTTTGGCATTTATCAGAAGATTTGCAAAAAATATATGCATCCTCAAATAAGGTAGGCCAATAAAAGCCACTTTCAAGTATTTTGAAAGCGGTACGTTTACCACCAAAGTAACCACCATATGCATAATTAGGTACGCACCTGCGGATAATTTGATCGGAACCGTATTTATACAAGTATGGATCATCCCACACATATTGCTTGGCTATTTTCTTAAGCTTAAATTTTTGAAATTAGACCTTGTACTAGGTACTTGTATCGTGACAAATTAGTTCACTATGTTCGCGTACCAAGGTGTTGAATCTTTAATCGATAAAAGTTGTTTATCTGGATAATGATCTTGTAAAGGAAGTTATTCTTCGGAAACAACAAGTCGACTAAGGTGATCGACAATAGTATTTTCAACGCCTATTTTATCCTTAATTTCATAATTAAATTCTTGCAATAGTAGTATCCACCGTATAAGTCTTGTCTTAGCTTCTTTCTTCTTTAATAGGTACCCAAGTGCTGCATGATCGGAATATGCAATCACTTTTGTGCCAACCAAATATGATCTAAATTTTTCTAACGCAAACACTACGGGCCAAAAATTCTTTCTCAGTGGTAGAATAGTTGATTTGCGCATAGTTTAGGGTCCCAAATGCATACTAAATCACGTGAGACAACTAGTCTACTTTTTGACCCAAAACGGCTCCAACTGCGTAGTCACTTGCATCACACATTAATTCAAATGGTAAGCTCCAATACGGTGACCTGATTATTGGTGCAGTTGCCAACAATTATTTCAATCTATCAAAGGCATCCTTGCACTCCAAAAATAACCTCATTTTGCAATAATTTGCATATCGGCATAGATATTTTGGATAAATCCTTGATAAACCTCATGTAAAAACCTGCATGACCAAGAAACGCACGAATTTCCCTCGCCGAAGTGGAATATTGTAAGTTTTTTTTATTATGTCTATCTTTTCTTTGTCAACTTCGAGCCCTAGAGAGGACACAATGTAACCGAGCACTATTTTATGGTTTACCATAAAGTGGCGTTTCTCCCAATTAAGAACAAGGTTAGTGTCTATGCATCTTTTAAGTACAAGTTCAAAATTTTGTAAACAAATATCAAATGAGTTGCCATAAACACTAAAATCATTCATAAATACCTCAATGATGCGTTCCACGTAGTCAGAAAATATACTAACCATATACCTATGAAAGGTGGAAGGCGTATTGCAAAGACCAAACGGCATCCGTCTATAGGCAAATGTACCAAAAGGACAAGTAAAAGTAGTCTTATCTTGAGCCTCGGGCGAAATAAAAATCTTATTGTATCCCGAATAGTCATCCAAAAAGCAATAATGTGAATGCACCACTAACCTTTCTAACATTTGATCGATGAAAGACAAAGGAAAGTGATCCTTTCAGGTTGCGGTATTAAGCTTTATGTAGTCTATGTACACTCTCCATCCTGTTTGAACTCTTGTAGGAATAAGTTCGTCATCTTGATTTCTAATAACAGTGACACCTGATTTCTTAGGCACCACTTGAACCGGGCTAACCCATTTGTTGTCATAAATTGGGTAAATCACCCCCACACTTAGTAATTTGAGGATCTCTTTCTTCATGACCTCCATCATTGAGAGGTGAAGCTTACGCTGAGCATCACGTACCGTATTGAAATCATCATCTATTAGGATTATGTACATGCACATGGATGGACCAATACCATGTCGGCAATTGTTCAACCAATAGTCATTTTGTGCTCTTTCAAACCCTAAGTAGACGTTTTTCTTGTATTGGGGTGAGGTTCTTCGCAATAATCACTGGAAGTTCTTATTTATCACCTAAGTGCGCGTATTGTTGGTGATCCGGAAGCGTCTTCAATTCTAGTTTCGGTGCCTACACAGTATAATGCACCACATATCTCCACCAGTTCTTTGGTTAAGTCAACGTCCAGGTTCGGCTGCCCGTGAACGTCTAAATCAATGTTGTTGCGTCACAAAACTCCAAGTTCATCTTCACCGTTCAACTCAAACATTTGTTATGCTAACGAACCAATAACATCAATAGAGAAAGCAGAGTGAACACTAGGATAGCGCATGGTTTCAAAGATATTGAACCGTATGATCTCCTTATCAAATTCCATAGTGAGTGTACCACTATCTGTTAGAGCATTGCTCGGTCGAACTCACAAGTGTTGCTATCTCAAGCTTGTTGTCAAATTTAGTTGTCAAAACTATATCTTGATTTCTAGTCTGCAATTAGTTAAGTCTCGGTCTAGGATAGTGGTAATTGAGAAAGAACCATTCATCATTTGCGTTCTACCGTTTGAAGGCGGAGGTCAACCGAAGCTTTTGGAGAACTTCATCAACAAAAGGTAAGTGAAGACTGAACCACCTATTTCTCAAGTTATATTCACTTTTCTATCCTTGAGGCGTTTGTCGCGTAACTAATTAGACTAGATTACATAGACAAGAATTGAACTAATTATTTAGTTTACGAATTTCTCGAAATATAATGACTAATCTTAATGAACGTTTGTTCATACTTGATCAATTTAGGTGGAGAACAATATATTGTTCGGAACCAAAATCATAATTCAAGTTTATCATTTGAAAATAGCCTGGAACAGTGATATGTGTCATTGATGTTATTCGGGAATGTTTCGAATTGAGAAAAATATAGAACTACTATATTCGGAATACAAGACAGTGTTGCCAGTCTTACAAACTGAGATAATTGTTATATGTCTGAACCCTTATTATGTATACTTGTACACGTAATGGAGTAGCTATATATCGACTTACAGATTTGTGATATACGCATAATCGTATGTACATCATAGGACAATCTGTTTGTTTCATGATCCGAATAGGTATGCATATTCCTGTGCAAACCATTTTGGAACTGTGGTAAGGGAACCGGATTTAAGTATCCAAACCGGCATGTGAACCAAATAGTTTTATGTTCTTGAACCAGTTTAGTACCCAAACCGGTACACAAACTAAAAAATTTCTGTGAACTCCGGAACCGGTAAAGTTTTAAGGTTTCCAAACCGGTTCATAAACTGAAAAAGATCTGTCAACTCCGGAACTCAGTTTTGCACCTAAGTTTGCAAACTGGTAAGTGAACTAAAAAAGTTCTGTCAACTCAGGAACTCGGTTTTGCTCATAAGTTTGCCAACCGGTCTGCGTACCATGACTCAGTCGATTCACGAACGACTCATGTATTTGCACTTTGTAAATTTACCAACTATGTTTATTATGATTCAATTGCGATTAAATTATTTATATGAGATGATTTGCAATTGATCAATTCTCTAAAAACACCAGACTTATTTGAACACATAATTGTGACTCAAGATCAATGTCTTTGTGTTCATGAATATTAAGCTTTTAAGTTCAAACAGTCTAGTTTCGGCTAACCATGTTGGACATAGTCTTTGTACATGGTTCGGTTACGGTTTACCTAACCAGAGTGTATATCTTGTTTATGTGATTGAGATTCAAAGTTTTCATCTAACGGTGAATATTGTTTGCTTGGTTCCAAATCTATCTTAGCTTAAACCTAAATAAAACTATACTTTGAATATCTATATAAGAGGAACTCTTGGCAACTGGGATATTTGAATCCCGACACTAATTTTTGGTGTGTCCTAGTTGTATATAGAGTCGTCCTCTCCAGAAACCCTTTTAGGGTTTAGCGACTATCAAATACTTCATTGGGATTCGTGAAGCCAGGTCCAGTTATTTTTTATCTTGATAACTTGAATATCCTGATCTTGTTCGATTGTAGATTTATCACTTGAATAGGATAGATAGAAATCAAAAAGTTCTCTTCGTCTCAACTTTGTGATTCTACAAGTTTTATACTTGTGAGGTGAATAATAATCTAGGCTGCACTTCGGGTTGCATAAGTCCGGATTTTGAGGATAGCTAGACTTCTCTCAAATTGCTATCGATTTCCATCACCTTGATCCCACGTTTGATTTGGTCATTTGTTTCGATCGTAATTAGGAAATCAATTATAGGCTTAATCTGTGGGAGGCAGATTTGGTTTAAAGTCTTCAATTGAGTTGAAGCAACTCTTAGTTGGTGTGACATAATCTAAGGAAATCAATTGCGCGGAGTCCTGCTGGGATTCAAGGGGCGTCAGGAGCGCGACTGTACCTGAATCAGCGGGAGACTGAGTTCGGCCTCAACTGCATTCCAGACCGAAGTTAATTGGTAGTAGTCTAGTATCTGAAGCGACTTAATACAGTTTGGTGTTCAATCTGGACTAGGTCCAGGTTTTTTCTGCATTTGCGGTTTCCTCGTTAACAAAATTTCTGGTATCTGTGTTATTTCTTTTTTTGTATTATATTGTTTATCTTTATAATTGAAATATCACAGGTCGTGCATTGATCAATCACAATAGATAGATCCGACCTAGTTTGTTGGATAAAAATTGATTGATCCTTGGATATTTGTCTTTGGTACCATCCAAGAACTCTCTTTGTAATTAGTTTCAAGGATTCAATTATGTAAACGTTCTAATCACAAGAAAGATAGAGATACAACTCTAGACGCTTTCCTTGATTGATTTTTAACTCTCGGAGTTGTGTCGAGTTTGTCCATTTAGATTTCCCATGAAAAGTTGGTGGTGCATTTTGGTACCTCCAGTGTTTTCATTATCGACATCAATCTTTGTCTTTGCAGTTTTCATAAACGGTCTCCCGAGAAGTAATGAATTAGATGAACAATTTTCTCCATCTTGCATATCCACGATATAGAAATCAACCGGAAAGATTAACTCATTCACTTGAACTAACACGTCATCCACTACTCCCTTGGGATATCTATTGGACTTGTTTGCCAATTGAATAGTAACCCTTGTATCTTTTAAAGGTCTCAGATTCAAAGAATCATAAACATCGACTGACATAACACTTATGGAAGATCCCAAATCAAGCAAATCTCGCTCAAATCGTCGGTTACCATTGGTAACGGTTACCGTGAAACCTCCAAGATCTTTACACTTTGTAGGCATCTTTTTTAGTAACATAGTTGTAGCACTTTCACCTACCTAAGTAATCTCATTAGCAATCAACTTATCCTTTGTTGTACACAAATCCTTCAAAACCTTGGCATACCTGGGTACGGTTCTGATGGCGTCGATAAAATGGAATGTTGATTTGTATCTTGTTGAAAATATCCATGATCTCCTTGTCTTGAGATTCTTTCTTGGATTTGAAAAAATGACTAGGAAAAGAAGGTGGTATTGTAAAAGTAAGAACCGTGTCTTTAGGTTGTCCGGTTGAGGTTAGCTTTTCCTTAGGTACGATTTTCCTTTTCAATATCGTCACTAGGTACATGTACTGGTATGTGTACCCACTGGATATCGGAACTGCAGTTTTGTCGGTACGTGTACCGGGTACACGTACTACCAATGCGTCCAGATACGAATATTCTATTCGCTTTCCACTCCTTAACGTCACTGCATTAACGTGTTCTCTTGGGTTCACGAATGGTTGAGATGGTAGTTTTCCAGCTGCCTGCGACTCTAACTTTCCTACGGAAGTGGCTATTGACCCATTTATCGCCATATTCTATCTTTGTAGAATAGTATCTTGTTTCTGCATGTAAGTTTTAAGCAAATCCTCAAGATTGGAGCCTTGATTCTGAGGTTGTTGGGGCTACTGGAATTTTTGTTGAAAACCGCATTATCTCGCATATGGATTATGATCTGCAGCTTGTTTGTTGGCATAACTTAAGTTAGGATGATCTTTCCACCCTGGATTATAAGTATTGGAATATGGATCATACCTTGGCATTTGATTAGGAAATACAACATTCACCTCGGTATCATCTTTATATGTAGGAACAACTGCAGAAGCTATTTGTTGGACCATCTTTTCCACATTACCCATTCGTTGCTCCATATGTGATAAATCTCCCATTTTACTAACTCTTCTTACCGCCGATGAATCTCTAGTATAAATTTGTTGTGTATTTGCAGCCATGCTCTCGATCAAACTAGTAGCCTCCTCGATAGTTTTATTATCCAGCGCACCACTACTAGCTGTATCAATCAAGTGTCTCTCATGCGGTAGTAACCCCTCATAGATAAGTTGTGGTGGAATTTGATGGTGTGGACAACTCGCCAACAATCTCTTGTATCTCTCCCAGTATTCATACAAAGACTCTCCAGTAATTTGCACAATGCCACTAATATCTTTACGAGTAGATGCAACTTTAGAAGCAGGGAAATACTTATCTAAAAACAACTTTTTCATTCCTGCCCATGTGGTAACACTTCCAGGAGGGAGATAATATAGACATGATTCTGCTTGGTTCGTCAATGAGAATGGAAAAGCTTGTAGGAAAGCTATTTCATCATCATTGTCACTCTTTCTCATATTTCTTACTGTATTCAGAAACTTCCGCAGGTGTCGATTAGGATCTTCACCCGGTAGTCCCTTGAACTTCGGAATCCAATGAAAAAGATTTGACTTAAGTTCCGTAGTGTCATTCAGAGTAATAAACAATGAAAAAGATTTGACTTAAGTTCCAAGCATGGGTATGTTAGATCTCTCAAAATCTTCCTCTCCGGAGGTGGAGGAGGAGGTGGTGGCGGTGGTGGAGCTGCACCGTTCGTCATGTCTGATGTAGACGGTTCTAGTTGTGGTTGTTGATGTGCTTGTAACACTGTTCCCTTGCGAGTTTGAATTCCGCACCTCGGGTAGTCCCAATATCTCGGTGCCAGAGATTAAGTACCTGAAACCAAAAATCTAGAAAACTAAAAGGGAAATCTAAAAATAAAAATAAAACTAAAATATATAACAACTAAAGCTAGCGACTGCTTCCCGGCAGCGACGCCAAAATTTGATGGTTGTCGTAAATGCAATTAAATTAAATCAGTTATTTCACACAATTAACTGGTAATATAATGGAAGCAAGGATCGTTCCCACGAAGATCAATGAGTTTTAGTTGTCAATGTGTTACAAAGGAGGGTTTGTCTTAGATTTTAAACAAAATAAAATGATCAAAGCAAATAAAGTTGAGTTGTAATCAATAGAGAGATATATGATCGAGGAATCCTTCTTCGTTACTAAACCGTCAATGAGTTATTATATTCATCTATTCGTCATTAATCATTGATTATCACCAACCGTAGGAAAACATCTAGAGCAGTGCTATCCTCTAAAGTCCTTTGGTCACTGGATACCGAAGCGCTCGAATACCATTTATATTCTTCCAAAACACCAAGTAGTAGTGCACTCAAGGTGTAGCTTGGTCGAATGCTTTATGTTTTGTGACTTAGGTCAATCCTAGTTGTTAAACTCTTGGCGCAAGGTCCACTTTCTAGTGTTATTTCTACACGCGATTGCTCCACAGAATACCTCTGCAAGATTTCACATTTTCTAATTGTGTATGGATTATTCAACAATTACTAGATTTATATTAATCAAGAAACTGATTTAGTTGGCCACCCCGAACAATCAATTAATCAATCATAAACATTTGTTATAGTATAAACAAACGATAATCAAATGGAGAAATCAAAATAAATTCATATATTAATTCAAATCAAGTTTAGAACTTAGAATTCATCGTCAATCAATAGGTGATTAACTACTCATGGATGTAGAAACATCCATGATATAAATATAAAAAAAGTAAAGAGATAACGTTACGAAAGAGGAACCGCTCTGAAACCCTAGCTTTCGCTCCATGTGTTGTTTTCTCCTATCCAAGGCTTACAATTTCGTGCCCTATTGATATCCTTTTATACATGGCCTAATAACGATTTATTTAGGTTTACATTGCTTGGCCCTCAAGTATCTAAGTTGGTTCAAGAACCTGACCCTAAACTACGAAAGAAAGTCCTAAAAGATAGTTCGTGAATATTAGCCTTCATGGTACCCGTACCAGTATGCACACCATCTTTTTAGAAAAGTTTCCAGGAACTTTTTGGTATCCATACCAGTATGAATACCCTCTTGTCCACGAAATTCAGAGTTTTCATGGTTCACGTACCAGTATGCGTACCCTATTGTAGATGTTGATATTCGATAAGCTTGTTTTTCCCATAACTTCTTTGTCCGAACTCGGAATTACCTCATTCTTTTTGAATTATCTTTGTAATTGAATTATATTCAAGATGGTGACGAGAGATCCTTAATTTGAATGAGTTGATCTTGGTATTTGGCCAGTCTCTTGATTTTGAGCGTTTTTGCTCCGTTTCGTCGCACTTCTTCCACTTCTCTTTGGATTGGGCACTTAGATACTTGGGATACTTTTCTTCTTAGATATTTGTATCACTTTATAGCTCCTTTTTGGATGATTTACCTAATAGAGAAAAATAAGAGAAAGCAAGAGTAATAATACGAAAATATGCAAGAATAAAGCTAAAACATGTATGGACTGAACACTAAAATCATATGAATTATGCACTTATCAAAATGAACCAGAAATGCTTAATTTGAATAAGTTAAGCTTGGTATTTGTCCCGTCTCTTGATTTTGAGCGTTTTTGCTCCATTTCGTCGCACTTCTTCTACTTCTGTTTGGCTTGGGCACTTAGATACTTGGGATACTTTTTTTCCTAGATATTTGTAGCACTTTGTAGCTCCTTTTTGGATGATTCACCTAATAGAGACAAATAAGAGAAAACAAGAGTAATAATACGAAAATATGCAAGAATAATAGCTAAAACATGTATGTAATGAACACTAAAATCATATGAATTATGCACTTATCAAAATGTACCACAGTAAAATAACGCTATTACATTTCAATTTCTATCTCTTCTAGTTTTCAACTTAAGTCAACAACACCATTCATCATTTTTTTTCTTCTTTGGCAAGAAGTATATTTTAAGTAAATTCGGATATGTTGATTTGAGTAAGCCATGTTCATATTTGGTATCATATTTGTTATGTTGTCTCATAATTGGTTAGCCAACTTAATCTCTGTGTGGCAGTACACTGGATGTTATAAGTTCGGATCATAATTGATTTTTCAGGACAACATAACTTTTTGATTTGTTATAACTTCAACCCAACTTCAAAGATTTTTAGCTGAATATTTGTTGTTTTGAGAATTTTATACTTGGTTTAGGAACAACAAATTTAAACGGATGATGCACCCAAAAAATATAGAACATGGAGGTAACGCCTTATTCTAGAACTCTCAATCCTCGAGGAGGATGCAACAAAAAATTGGGAGCATGAGGCAGAGGAACAGAAAAAGACGCTTCTTTAGAAATTTGTGAACCACCGCCAGAGATGCAAAGCGAACAAGAAGGAATAGTTGGAGGAGGAAGAGATGATGATGAAGGTGATGATGAAGATTAATATGATGATAATGAAGCAAAAGTAGAAGAACCACAACATCAAAAAAAACGGAAAGAGAAGAAGCTTTCTGAACTGCGGATTACAATTTTTCTCATTCCTTATAAGGATAACGTAGTACCTGCTCGAGAGGATGGTTTACCCCATGGTCTTCCGAAATATGGAGGAAAGGTTTTGATTGGTTACAAAGATTCTCGGGCAAAGAGAATCTATTAGACTCTAGATCACAATGATGTGGTCTGAGTATTGACACACCATAGAGCTGCACATTGGGATTTGTTTGAAGAGGTTCCTGGAATGGTTGCTTATGTATAAAGGAAAAAGTTTCGAGAGGGAAGTTGGTAATGGACAAAGACAAAGTCAAGTAAACTGAAACTGTGTATTTGCTTATAATCTTAGAAAATATATTGAAAATACGAGGGTACCCAAATACACCACAATCTTTTTGTTTCAACCTATAATTCCTCTACCGAACGTGATCTTCTATGGAAAGAGTCGAGACAATACGACGATTCGGTTCACACTTCGTGTGATTGTCTATGGATACGAGATCGAGATAATATAACAACAAGATAACTTATGTGATTGACTATGGATACAAGGTAAAGACAATACGAAAACAAAGTGTGTTACTTGATAATAGGTTCGGTAAGAACCAAACTCTACATGATCATTATCAAGTATTGCGAAGTTAACGTATATGTGTAGTTTACTTTTAATTATAATAAAATAATTATAATTACAGAGTAGAAAAGTAAATGACACAACAAGATTTTGTTAACGAGGAAAACTGCAAATCCAGAAGAAAAAAAACCCGGGACCTAGTCCAGTTTTGAATACTCTCAGAATTAAGCCGTTATACAAAATCTAATACCAACTTCGTATAGTTGAGACAAAGCAGACTACCCCTAGCTACTTGGTTCCCTCTGTATCCCTTCGCCTTCGACTTCTAGAGTCACGCACGTGGATAGCAAGTCCTTTGAATCGTATTCCAAACAACAAAGGAACAATCTGTTTGGTAACCACTCTAATCAATCTTACTACAAGATATAGATGAGTTGTTGACAAAGGCTCTTCCGTTTAATCTAATAAACTCCTTTGTCTGGTTAGATTAATCTAACTTTAAATAGTGAAATATTCAAGTATAGATTCACACTCAATCAATATAAATCTGAAAGAGAAATATAGAGAACATCGATCTCACGCAACTAATCAATCAGATCTATCAAAGATAAACTGATTCTAGTTGGATCCCAACCGATCAAGGCTTGTGCACACAATTCACAAGATATGAAAACTAATAAGAAATCTTCTTTGTCCTCAAATCTTCTTTTATCTTCAAAACCTTCACAACACCACTTGAGTCTCTTGTGATCAATCATGCACAGAATGGAGTATGTTAACAATGGATTATCACAAGATGTCTTTAGATCTAACAACATTTCTAAAGATCCCGTCGATACTCTTATCTAGCTTGAGTGAATCTTATATCAGAAGAGAAGATTCTGAAGCATAAACAAACTAGGTGCAATCAAAGTTTCAACTACCGTTAGTCAATAAAATCAATCGAAAAATAATAACACTGCAATTATATAGTTTCCCACCAATGGTAATCGTAGATCTTCTTGATCCCACAGAAGTCTTTAAATGAGCGGTCGTAAAAGATTTCACCTAATTAGGATACTTTCCTCTCCGAATAGACGGCTCCACTAGAAACAACAAGAAATGAAGTTTGCCTGGCTCTTAGGATAGTTTGCTAGAAATGCAAAGTTAGGTATTTATAGACCAAGGATGTTTGGACACCAAGGAATTTCCAAAACCGAAAATATTCTCAAGATATCCAATTAATCCCAAAATTTGGCTTTAATAATTCCAGTAAGTGCTTGTCCAACATTTCCGAGATCTCTCAATAGAAAATATCCAATTAGTAAATGCACATTACTAATTTTTATTCTCTAGAGTTATGCATTAATTGTTGGTAATTAAAGCATATAAAACCAAAAACCTTAATTAAAAGATTCTTAATTTATTTTGGCATAGGATCACCTTGAGTACCAAGGAATATCTTTGAATAATAAATGGTAAGAGTTAATGCTCGTATTCAAAGTATGTTGACATCTTTCCACTGCAAATCCTTATTTCATATTTACATGGATTTGCATTCTTGGAATCGGTTATACCACACTTCCAAACAAGTTTAGAATTGGTTTGCCTGTATTTCATCATACCAAATCACATACATGGGTTCGGATCGGTTATACCTAAATATGGTACCTACTTGTGATCGGTGGCACCAGTCACTAGGATCTCTTACACCAGTTACAAGGATCGGTTCCATCTACACATGGTATCTACTTGTGATCGGTCACACCAGTTACCAGGACCGGTTACACAAATTACAAGGATCATTCACACCATACTTATGATCGGTCACACCAATTACTAGGATTGGTCACACCAATTACAAGGGTCGGTCATACCATCACATGGTGATTAATTAGGATCGATTACATCAATTATCAAGACTGGTCATACCAAATCATAAGTCTAGGCATTAAGATCAGTTATACCAAGATACATAACCTGAGTTAAGATCGGTTCTACTAACTCACACATATTGGTCATCCAAAGATATGCAATGAATAGCCGGACCAATAAGCCTATTGATTCCCTTTCGATTCACGAAACAAGTTCATGAATGTACATCCTTTAAACAAATGTAAAACATTATTTCCTAGGAAGAAATCTTCACCATAACCAATTCACATAATCATAATACTATATACAAGATTATGTCGATGTCATTTCTACGAAGTTCAAAAGATAAGCGTTATACTTCGTAGTCTAATTCCTTAATACTATAATCATACTATTATAATCATGTCATATCACTAGAGTATCATATAAAATATGTACAGTATATACAGCTTCGCGGTTATGTTTTCAATATAGCACGACTTGAAAGATATGTTAGGAATGAAACAATTCAAGTCAATATTGCTAACCTCAAGTGAAAGGATGATGTAGTCGTTGTAGTTCGTTACTTCTTCACATTCTTCAGGTCTTCAGAGTAATACTTGTATGTCTCAACATTCCTAGATTTTCTAGTCTAACCTAAAGTTCACGCTAGTATTTAATCAAGCGACTCTAGATGAGTTTTGATACTAAAATATGACAACCAAACTTGACATATGATAGACACATTTTTGTGTCCAATTTGTTCTCAATACTATATATTGTTGGCACTCGATTTTGTACTAATTTTGTTATTTTATGTATTTGTAGGTATTTTTTGGAAATAAATATTTTAAGAAAATTCGTCTCGAAAAGTTGATTTTGGCACCCGGAGGACACGTGTTATTCGGACTCCGAAGTTTGGATAAGGGGTAACCTAATTACTAAGGGGAACCCCCAGGTCACCCCCAAGGCATCTGCTATTCGCACCCCAGTCCAGGATAAGGGGCACCTTCTTCAACAATTCAAATTCTCAAAATTGGCGGGAAAAATGTTCACACACAGGAGAATTTTCGATCGAAGAAATGAAGTAGTGGTAGGTCGATTCAATGGCTGAATTTTGGTAGAAAGATGTGATTTAGCCTAAGGAAGATAGTTTGGGTGTCGAATTTGATCGTAATTGGCTGGAAATATCTATTTGATTCTCGAGCTCAAAACAGAGCTACACGGAGTGAACACGGCCTGTACACGGTGTTGTGTGTGTTTTGGTTTTGCATGGAAGTGTTTTGGAGGGGTTGGATGACTTATGAGGCATGTATAAGGCTTAATAGAGCGTGCAGGATCAAAGTTTACGTGTGACAAAGTTATAATTGGAAATTATCGTTAACTAAGGGAAGCGAGCAATGACGGATTAAATGGAGAATATACGCAAGTAATGGTCGGATATTTTGGTCCTAAAACACTATAAATACAAGGCAAAAGAGTTTGGAAGGGTTAGCAAGTCATTGGGAGAGAGTTAGAGCCGAGAGAATCGAAGGAAAGGGTCGACAGCAAGAAGAGTTCTGCTGCTGCTCAGCTAAGAACACGAAGAACCAAGACCAACCAGGAAAGTCGTAGAGGAGTGTCGCTGAACTGCGACAATTCCCTATTCCTTTCCCGTGATTTCTGCACTTCTCATGTGCCGTTCTTTTCAGACGTTTCTTGTGTGTTGCAAAGGACGGTCATAAATTGGTTTTCTTGTTATTTCATCATTTGTAATCAACTTGTGAGCATTAATAAAATCTTTTGAGATGTATTATACCATGATGAGCTAAACTTATTCTCTGGGGCGACGGAGGAAGCAATTCCACCAATGAAAAAATTGGTAAATTCTATTTTTATTATTTATGCAATTAAATTTATTTAATTATTTGCCTTGAGTATATAGGATTTTTTCCAAAGATTTTTATTAAATAATTGTTATTTTGATTGATGGATTATGCTTGACTTAGAGTTTTTGATATTCCATGCTTTTAACTTACAGTTATTATTTTAAAAAATCAGTTTTAGCAATAATTAAAATTATTTTAAAGGAAAAATTTGCATAATAAATATTAGAAATATCAATTTAAATGGTAGAAAAGTGAAATCCTTAGCCCCAGTTTCCTCCAAAAATATTTCAATCACTTTGTTATTTTCTTTACAATTTAATTAAATCTAAAAAAAAGGTTACCTTCACAAGTTCGAAAGAACCTAGTTTTTACCACTATCTACAACAACATTTGAAAATACATCAACATACCAACGCTTGGTGACTTCAACCGAGCTATGCTCTAACAATCTCCCCCTTTGAAAATTTTAATTACAAAGCTCTTATTACATATGGATCTAAACGAATCACAAAATAATTCATTCTTCATACGCTTGATTCCAATTTTCAACAACACAATAACCCGCATATATTCAATCAATAAATGTCATTTTTGACATTTGAATATCAAAATCTTTTACTCCCCCTAAAGGTAAGCTAGGTAAATATTCAATCCGAACATCTTTGTTATTCCCCTTTTGTAGTAAAAATTACTACACATTAATATGATATGTTTCTCCCACTTAGTCACTGCTTTACTCTTTCGTTAGATATAACGTTTAAGCACAATTTTCCTTTTCTAGTGATTAAAAATCACTTGTTTACTCCATATATTTCTCCCCCTTTTGTCACAAAATGACGAAGGTTCGAGCAAATAAAGGACAAACTGAAAGGATCTTACAAATCTAAAAGACTTGTACAACCTATAAGAATTAAGCACGAAGGTTTCACATACAATTTTAGATAACCAATATCAAAATCGAAACCACAAGTAATTTGGTAAGTCTAACAAAGATCAGAACTAACTTAGTTTCTCTTATCCGGAATGGAATTGGACTAAACAAATAATCCCGAATTTTTGTTAAGCCATAAATAATTCATACAAACCAAATAAATCAACTTGCATAATTATTTATCTTAACCGGAAGCAATTGAAACAAACATAGACATTAAAGTACCGCAATTGCACCGAAATTTCGTTAAGCCTAAACAATTGATGCCAAATAATAAAGAAAGATAACAATAGTTTTTCTCAACCGGAAACAATTGAATCACACACACATCCATACACACATAATGGAATAAACATCAATTGTACCAAATTTTTGTTAAGCAAAAGCAAAATATATGCAATAAAATCATAATTTTCTTAAACAGGAAAACGATTAACTAACAAATGTTACCTCAGAATCCGCATCCTCTTCACCCAGAAAGATATATCATTAAGCGTAAGTTCACGTTAGAACTCTCCCCCGTTGTGTTGTCATCCTCTCGCAAGAACAAAAGAACAACAACAAAAACAACCTTTACTAGAGAAAGGTTGAATCGGTTTTAACTAATGCAAGACAAAAGTTGAAAACCCCGAAACACATATGCTTTTATGATAAACCAAAATCGATTCACCATATTGTGACTTTTTCACATATGAGTTTCAATCGGAACACCTTATGATCCTCTGATAAACCCTACCAACATGGGCTAGAACTCGATCCCGCTAAATCAAAAAGCCACACAAACCATAAGGGTTCACACATATGAGATCGGATATTAAGGTTATGAAAACCGAAATCAAATATCCCATAAACACATAGCAATAATATAAAGCATTCAAGCACAATCCATGTAATTGAAAAACCATCACAAGAAAAAATATAAAATAATAATTTTATTCATAATAGTAGATAGCTTTATTCAAAATAGACCTTATACAATTATTGAAAGGAATCAAAAACCAATGTTTATTTTCCCGGATTAAGTATATGACTTAATCTCTAGTGGTGCTCTTATTGTTTACCGAGGTTTCATCAGTACTCAAACTTTTGAAGCAAGTTTCAAGATACTTGTCTGCAACCACTTCCTGTTTCTCAAGTTCTTTAACTAGAATCTTAAGTTCAGCAAGAACAACTTTTGTTTCATCGATTCTGTCTTTGATCTAATCTTGATGTCAAACCGTCATTATGAGATTGGTTCTTAGTTCTTCAAAACCTTGGATATAGTTAATCATACTATCAGAATGTATCCACTTGGTTTCTGTTGGATCTTGAAAGTTGTAAGCCAATAGACATGACTCATCTTGAGATCCATTCGAACTATCGGAATCATAGTCAGACATGATTTTTGATATATTTTTCTTCTTCCTCTCTGTATTGATTCCTTGAAAATCCTTAACCTTTTGAGCTTTCTCTTTATTAGCCTTTGTAACACTGCGAGTTATTGGAGGCATGCTCGTTTATTTAAATAGGGATTAATCAGGGTTTCTTAATACAAGAAAGAGATTGTTTCTCCTAAGAAGAAACAAATTTTCGTACTGAAAAAAAAAACTTGTGGAATACCGAAAATATACACAGAATATATTTTGTTTCCTTTTTCCGAACTTCTCATGCTGGAGGGTTTATTAAAATTCGAAAATTTCAAATAAAACCTATTTGGAAGATCATGTTAAACATGAAAACTTGTTAAACAAACATGGATTCGCAGCTATCCATAAATTGCCTCAAATTTTTCTGATAAAAAGACACAAACAAAAAATTGTGCTCTCGTTTTATGTGCTTCCCATCCCAAAATTATGAGCATGAATTAGGATGAGAGTGCACAATCTCCATACAACTAGGTTGTATCGGAGTAAGCTTTTTCTAGCTTACAGCAAGTATAAGAAACATAGTTCATGTATCTCTTTGGGAATTTCTGACCATAATATTTTCTCCCAAGAAGGTGATCCTTCCTTGATCTAACGATATGATCATTAGGAGAAACTGTACTGTCGTGAGGATTTTCAGAGATGGATAAATCTCTCTTAATTCTGTCAATGAGATTTTCATAAGATTTTATCATTTTAAAGATTTCTTATGATGCACATCAGCATGATTGTCTGAGACAATTATTACAATTTTCTGATTGTTTCCTTTGGCAGAGATTTTCTCTTCCCCTTTCTTCCGGAGTCGTTCTTCATCAAAACAAGAACTATTTTGATATGGGTGAGGAGGAACCTTTTTCCGGAATCGATTATCAACTCTTACTCATGTTTCTTTTGAGTTGATTTTATCGAAATGTGGTAAATTATATCTTTCTACTGAGGAATGATCTTTTAGTTTTTTACGATAAGAAACTTCTTTCAATATTTTTACCACCGTGTTTTGAAGAAGTATAAGTTTCCTGTCAAGTGACTGAAAGTTGTATTCCTTAAGATCATATTCACGGAATCGGTTCAAAGTTTCCTTTGGACAAGATTTCGCCTGATCATCAGTAGATGTAGAAGATGGTTTCTTATCCTCGTATAACTTGATGTATTTAGGCAAACTACCATCATCATGATCTGTTTCAGATGTGATCAAATAAGTTTTGTCATCACAATATCTCAAAGTCTAGCAAGGAACTTTGGTTTCTTCATCAGAAAAAATTATAAAAAAATCATTAGTCGGGGTCATAGGATGAGTATCTTGATCTTGAGCAAGAGATTTACCAAGAGCTTCTAATTTGACAGTAAGATCCATATTCTCTTTGGATAGAATATTTAGTCGAATGTCTTTATCTCTGATCTCATTCTTAAGAAGATTTGACATTGTCTTTAATATTAGCATTTTTGTAGACAAAGATTTTATAGGCTTTAGGAGTTTTACCAACTCTTTATCAGCATCTTCTTTTCCATCAGAAAAAGACTCAGATGTACTCTTGATCTTCGTAACTCCTAGATCATGAGTCAATGAAGTGGTAACATCATAAACTTTTGAGTATTCATACTCTTGCAAAACATTAACTGAATCAGACATGGATTCAATTCTTATAGGTTGGATCGCACCAAACATAAATTGTTAGATCTTTTCGTTTTTGCATGCTCTGATACCAATTGAAAAGACGAGGGTACCCAAATATACCTCGATCTAAAAAATTTCCACCTATAAGTCCTCTTACTGAAAGTGATTGTATACGGACTGAGTCGGGACAATACAAAGAATCGGTTCACACTTCGTGTGATCGTCTATGGATACGAGACCGAGACAATACAACAACAAGATAACTTGTGTCATGGACTATGGATACAAGATCGAGACAATACAACAACGAAAGTGTGATTACTTGATAATAGGTTCAGACTTAACCAAACTCTATAGGATTGCTATCAAGTAATTACGGAATTAACATTTGTGTAATTTACTTTAAATTATAATAAACAACAATTATAATTGCAGAAAATAAAAGTAAATGACAATACAAGATTTCGTTAACGAGGAAACCGCAAATGCAGAAAAACCCCGGGACCTAGTCCAGAATTAAATACTCTCAAAATTAAACCGTTATACAAAATATAAACCAACTTCGTATAGTTGAGACCAATCAACTAAACCTATAGTTCACCTAGTTTCGTCAGTATCCCTGCGATTCCGACATTCAATAAGTGCACGCACTGGAACAATTCCTTTGGTTCGTAATCCAAACTGTAAAGGAACAACAAATCTGTTCGGTAACAACTAAGGCTGCACAAGAACCGGTATGTTGTCCTTGTACCGTACTGGAACCGGAGATACCGGACCAGAACCAGAACCGGAGTAAACGGTACAGGGATCGGTTCTCAAATTTTAGTCCTGGAGTAGACCGGTATAGGCATTGGTTCTGGGGGAAGTACCGGTCTGTACCAGCTTGAAAGTCCCGATGAATAATAGCCACAGATTGTTTTATTAGAATCAATCATGGACATTGATCCTAGGTATAGATAGTCACCGTATCGACTAAATCACTCATTCTTCTTCTTTTTTCTCTCGTACCCGAAGAACAGAACTACTCAAATACCATCGGTCACTTCTTCTTCTTCACCAACTCTGTCTTTATCAGATTCACCACCACCGCCACCTTATTCTTCACCACCACCATCATCAATTACTAACAACAAGTCCATAACATGTAATTCATTCATCTTATTTTGGGTAATTTCAGATTTGTTTGATTAACTTAGGGTTCTTAACAATCAATTGCATGTTTAATCAAACAGTTTAGTTGCATGTTTGAATCTCAATTAGGGTTACAACATAAGATAAAGATGGTTTTGGTAGAAATTGATATAATCTGTTGAAGAACATGGAAGGCATTTTTTGCGCATTGCATACGGCTCTAGAATGAAGAAATTGATATGGTAGTGTTGCTGAAGGGAAATTAGAGAATGGAGTTGTTGAACTGCGGATAGAGGACGAGAAGAACAGGGAAGAAGAAATTGAGAGATTAAACAGTGGTTTGATGTGTTCTTATGGATTGCACCTGTTAGTGGAAATAGAAATAGAAATTGAGAGAATATACTGCTATCAATTACAGAGATAGAAATTGAAGACTCTGTTGGTGAGAAGTTGTTGCCGAGAAATGGAGTTTGTGATGAGTTGCTGATGTAATTCAAATAGAAGAATATGAGTTCGTTTGTATATGCAGATGATTCTAAAACTTAGATGAATGTTAGCGAACGAATGTATGAATGACTGTAGGGAAATGTAGAAGATATTGGCCTGAATTTCAATGGATTGCTGGTTGTGTATGTGATGTTGGATATATAGATTACTAAAACTTGTTATTGTATAGTTTGAAAACACTTTTGGAATAGGGAAAAACCTGGTACGGTCTGAAACCGGACCGGTCTTACAGGTACAGGTCCAGGTTCAGGTACTCAGAATGAGGTACCGGTCAACACCAGGTATAGAGACCGGTTCCATAAGAAAACCAGACCGTACCGGACCTTGTGCAGCCTTAGTAACAACTCTTTTCAAACAAAGTGATATGAGTTTGACAAAGGCTCTTCCGTTTAACCAATAAACTCCTTTGTCGGGCTCTAGATCTATCTAATTAACAACTACCAAAGCAGTCGTGTTTATACTATGCAATCAATAATAGGATCCACCAAGATACCATATACTGATGCTGATCTACGCAACTAATCAATCAAATCTATCAAAGATAAACCGATTATAGTTGGATCCCAGCCGATCAATTTTTCTGCACACCAAAGATTATGAACCCAATAAGAAATCTTCTTTGTCTTCAAATCTTCTTAGATCTTCAATAAACACGTGCACACCACAACTTGAATCTCTTGTGATCAATCACGCACATAACGAAGTCTGTTAACAATGGATTACCACAAGACGTCTTTAGATCTAAAAACAGTTTTAAAGATCCCGTCGAAACTTCGATATACTTTGAGTGAATCTTATATCATAAGAGAAGATTCTCAAGCATAAACAAACTAGATGCAATCAAACAATCGAAAATTAATAATACTGTAATTATCTAGTTTCCCACCAACGGTACTCGTAGAGCTTCTCAATCGCAATGAAGTCTTTAAAACGAGCGGTCGTAAGATATTTCACCTAATTAGGGTACTTTCCTCTCCGGATAGACGACTCCACCAGTAACAACACAACTTGGTAGTTTTGCTGGCTCTAAGGATTAGTTTGCTCGAAATGCAAACTTAGGTATTTATAGACCAAGGAAGTTTGGACACCAAGGAATTTCCAAAACCAAATATTCTCAAGATATGCAATAAATGCCCAAATCGGTTTTCGTAATTCCTGGAAATGCTTTGTCCAAATATCTACCGAAATCTTACTAGAAAATCTCCAATTAGTAAATGCACATTACCAATTTTTATTTTCCAGAGATATGCATTTAATCGTTGGTAATTAAAAGCATGTAAAACTAAAAACCTTAATTAAAAGATTCTCAATTTATTTCGGTCCGGGATTTTCCTTTAGTTATTAAGGAATATCTTTGAACAATAAAAGATAAGAATTACTGCACATGTTCAAAGTATGTCGACATCTTTATATTTGTAAATCCTTTTTCATATTTACAATCTTGGAACCGATTTATCACACTTCCAAACGAGTTTAGAATTGGTTCATCTGATTTCCATGAACTATATGTGATTGATCAAATACAAATTATCAAATTACTAATCATGGGTTTACGGTTCTACCAATCACAAGGATCAGTTCTACCTCCATATGGTTACTAGGAACGGTTACACCAGTTACCAGGATCGGTTACATAAATTACTAGGACCAGTTAACATATACTCGTGGTATTACTTGTGATCGTTCACACCAGTTACCAGGATCGGTTACACCAATTACCAGGACGGTTTACACCAATTACACGGATCGATTACACACTCTTTTGTGACCGGTCACACCAATTATTAGGATTGGTTACACCAATTACTAGGGTCGATCACACCAATTACAAATATCGATCATACCATCTTAGGTGATTACTTAGGATCAGTTGCACTAATAAAAGTCATACGAATACATAAGTCAGGCACTGTGAATAGTTTCACCAAGATACATAATAAATTATGATCGATTGTACTAATCACACATATTGGTAATCCAAAGATATGCAATGAATAAAAATACCAATAAGCCTTGTGATTTCCCTTTCGATTCACAAAACAAGTTTATGGATGCGCTTCCTTTAAACGAATGTAAACATTGTTTCCTAGGACGAAATCTTCACCCATACTCATACACATAATCACAATAACATTCCTACGATTATGTCGATGTCTTATACACGAAGTTCAAAAGATCAATAAGCGTTATACTTCGTATTGTAATTCCTTAATACTATGTCTATCTACTAGAATATAATCATTCACAGCTTCGCAGTTAAGTTTTCAATATAACACGACTTGAAAGATACGTTAGGAATGAAGCAGGTCAAGTTAAAATATTACCAACCTCAAGAGGAAGGATGATGTTGTCGATGTAGTTCTTTACTTCTTCACATTCTTCAAGTCTTTGAGTAATACTTGTATGTCTCATATCCTAATAACTTTCTAGTATAACCTATACGAAGTTGACTCTTGTACATAATCAAGCGACTCTTTAAATGAGTTTTGGTTCACTAAAATATGACAACCAAACTTGACATACCAACGCTTGGTGGGTTCAACCGAGCAATGCTCTAACAATCTCCCCCTTTGTCAATTTTAGTGACAAAAATCTTACATCATTTGGATAAACAAATTACAAGAATTCATTATACATACACTGGATTCCAAGTTTCAATAGCACAATAACCTGCATAAATTCAATTTTAAAATGCCGTTGTTGACATTATAATAACAAAGCTAATACTCCCCCTAAAAGTGAGATATGTAGATTTTCAATCCGCACATCTTTGTTATTTTCTCTTGTAGTCCAAATAACCACAATCATCATATGATATGTTTCTCCCCCTTAGTCAATGCTTTACTTTTTTGTTAGATATAATGTTTTAAGCACATTTATCCTTTCCTTAGTAAATACCAACCCCTTTTAGTCACAAAATGACAAAGGTACGAGCAAATAAAGGACAAACCGAAATGATCTTACAAATTTAAAAGACTTGTACAACCTATAAGAGTTAAGCACAAAGGTTTCACATACCATTTTAGATAACCAATATCAAAACCGAAACTACAAGTAATTTGGTTTTAATATGTATCAAGGAAACAATTGCCCTAAGCAATTTTGCCTAATAGTTTAACAAATTGACTAATCGCCTTAGTTCTTTTTGCTAAACCGATTGCACAAATACAATCGCTTGTTTGATAAGACCAAAACAAAGATCAGAATTAACTTTATTTTTCTCATCAGGTTCTAATTATTCAAACAATAACTTAGACCATTCACTTTTAAACAAGACAAGTACTACTAAGATCAGAATTAACTTAGTTTCTCTTATCCGGAATCGAATTGGACTAAACAAATGATCCCGAATTTTTGTTAAGCCATAAATAATTCATACAAACCAAATAAATCAACTTGCATAATTATTTTTCTTAACTTGAAGCAATTGAAACAAACATAGACATTAAAGTACCGCAATTGCACCGAAATATCGTTAAGCCTAAACAATTGATACCAACAACCATTCACAGCTCCATAATCTCACGACAACAACCGTCCATCACATTGAATCAAGCAGCAGTTCATTCTAGATGTAGCTCACCGACAGCAACACAAACTCCTGAAATTAACGACAACACTAGAATGAACAGCAGCAGTTTCTACATGTCAGCTGCTAATACCGGAATTCTCGTTAGTTTCTACCCGTCCTAGTGTACCAAGATGACCTCATTTTTCTTAGAATAATATGAGAGAGAGTTATCTTTCCATTGTACCCTGTCCTTTCTTATATAGACTTTCCAAAAGCACCTTCTTTTTATGACATCTTGCCATGTGTCCTAAACCTCCTTAATTACTATTAATCACATCCTTTTTTTCTGATACAACCTACTTCTTTCTTGTTAATTCCTTCATTGTCCCTTCCATCTTATGGATACTTCTTTGGTGGACTTGGGCTTTAGTCCCCATGTTTTGTGTGTGGCCTTTCCCCTCTTCGGGGCACCCCAGCCTAGTTAAGGGAAATTATTTTTCATGTATCAATATTGGGCCCCTGACTATGAGGTTATCTTACGATTAACCTCATAGTCATTATCTGGACATCTTCCCCCTTGGCGTTCGTGGGAGACGTTTTAACTCCTCCTAGCACGACCTTTTCAGTTCCTTATCAATTATCGTGTCCGTTTGTGCAACTGCCGCCTTTATGCCTTCAGACTCCCTATATATATGAGCCCTCCAATTTACTAGTTTCTTTCACTTTTTTCACCGTTTAACTCTTTTCTTACACACTGCGCCTACACACGCTCCATGTCTAGTAGTTCTTCTGATGATAATTATTCTAGTGATTCCGACGAGTCGGAGGAAATAGTGAGCAATGGCTCGGAGGAGAGCGAGTACTCGGGGGAGCTAGAGCTCCACTTACCTCCCCCTCTCGATGGTGAGTCTTATACGCTTGCAAAGTTTACCGCGACTCCCGTGCTAAAGCGCGAATTAAAATTAAAGGAGTTGCGTGGAGGACGACGCGTGATGCCTCTGGATGATAATCTTGTCTCCCGTCTCCTAAATCCTCCAGTGTTTCCTTACCCCAAACGCCCCCGGGTAGCTTATGTACCCCGAGCCGGCTGACACAGCTACTTATCCGTTCAAACGGGTTCCTCGTATGGCTATCCATCGTGGTGATTATGAGCTTCCTGATATCGACACCCAATCTGTATTGAAAACTCCTGCGATATGGCCTCACTGGGTGACTTATATCCGTGATAATCCTGACCACGCGGCCATGCTTCGTAAGGCCAGAATTTATGAGGCTATAGATTCTTCTCTCCATCGGGAAATAGAGAGATGCCGGCGCGACACGACGCGACTTTTCTGTCGTTGGATCCCTCCTGTCCATACTCTCCTTACAGCCTGGGGTGAGGCCATCGTGGTTTTGGAAGATGTCGTCGCACTTGCCGGTCTGCCTCTCCATGGGACCCATTCCTACGACGAAGCGGTCGTTTATGAAGATTTGACCCCAAAAGATCGGACGTTGTGGGATTATCTATTAGACTGCAAGGATGCTTCTCGTGTTGAATTAGTGCGGAAGGACAAGACATCGGCCGCAGAAGATCAGACGCGGAAAATCGTTACTGCGGGGGGCAATACTATCAGCACCAGCAAAGCAAAGTTCTCGGGTGCTGCTAAAGGGAAAGCTAAGCTTATTGGGGATAAGAAAAGGAAGAAAACCCCGACTCCCTTGGAAGAGCGTCTCCTTAGTAGTTCTTTCCGCGCTTACGAGTCGATTCATGGTCCCAATTCTTCGACTATTGCAACTGAATCTGAATGGTTCCCCAAGGATCATAAATGCACGTCGTTTCCTCTTTGGCTTCGGTTCTAGGATCCGCGGCTTGTATAAGGAAAGATGTTTTCCCCGGAGCGTCAGGAGCCGAACCCTCGGGCAGAGTTGGCTGCCTTCATTCTTCTTTGGCTCTGTCGCTACGTGTTTGAGGATAGTCCCCAGGATATAATAAAGAACGAGTTGGTTCCCATGGCGGTGTTATTGTCTTGCGGGGTTTCCTTTCCTCTTGCTCCTATGTTCCTAGGTGGCTTATACCGTCATTTGGATTTGTTCTGCCAAGATCTTCAGATGGTGGGGTCGACGTATAAAATGGAGACCTTTGTCCCCGCCTCTTTCATGCTTGCGTGGTCTTGGGAATACATTCTTCCATACACCCTGATCCCCACGTCTTGGAGGTTAACCGCGAAGTGTATGTTAATCAGGCTGATGGTTCAGTGAGGAGGGTTCCCGTCGAGTATAGTTATCCTCGCATGGCCCTCTGGCACAAGAGAGGGAAGATACCGAAGGGTGATATAGCAAAGTTCTTAGATGTGGCTAAGGATTTCGAGCCATGACCCTATCACGATGGCCGATTTGGTTCGTCCCACTATGATTTCACAGCACCTTTCGACGCGGATTTAGACTCGACGCAATTTTTGTCTGAATCATATTTTGACGCGGTGATGGCGGTATTACCTGGTTATCTTCATGGCTATCATGCCGGTAAATTTATAGCCATGTCTTACAACCCTGATCGTGCATCTCTCCAAATCGGGTTTGACCAAGGAGTCCCCCTTAGATTCCCTCCACCGGAGAGTACAGATACTTCAGATATCATTTCTAGTTTTAATCGTTACATTTTGAAGGTCTGGTGCGCTTGGCTGATCAAGGGGTTAATTTTTCGTTTAAGCATCCTCTTGCAGGTCGGACCTCGGGGGTTACCGAGGGTGCTCATGATTATCAACTTCTGACACGATGCCGCGCCTTGAATTTCTTCCTACGGGACTCAGCTCTTGCTCCAAATTTATCACACGCGGATCTTAAGGCACTTCATGCCTCAGGGAGGATCAAACTTGACGATGCCATAGCCATGGAACATCATCTCTCCTCAGGTACTAAAGGCCGTCCTTTAGAGCTTATCGTGACTTCCTGGGATCCTCCCGAGGGTTGTGATCCTATCCGTCCGAAAAGGGAGACGAAATTTTCCAATCGCAAGCCCCCTCGTTTGAACGTACCCCGATCATCTCCAAACCCTTAGGCGGTTCAGGTATTAATTCTACTCCTTTATATTATATAGATATTGTTTACTATTATTTATTTTTTTGTATTCGGTCTCCTGCTCCCCCCTCTTTTTTTCTTCTTAAAACCAACATGGTCGCTGATGGGCCATTGGATCGACTGTCCCAGGGTGCTCCGTCTTCCACTTTTGTGGGGTGTAAGGCCCCTTCTTATGTAATGGAAGAGTATTTAAACATGCCTAAACGTGACTGAACCGAGAAGAGTCTTGCTAAAGAGGCTAAACGCGAGGCGGCCAAGTTCTCTCATCTTCCTATGCGCCCTTGTTCCCCTGCTAAAGTTTCCCCTTTACAATTTGGGAAGTCTCATCAAAGAGGCGCGTCGTAGTCCTTTCATGGTGTTGTCAAAATTTGTCTCCCTCCTTTGCCGATCAATTACACAATCTCGGAATAAGCTTGTCCGAGGGTGGCGTCCGATGGGTTTCTCCGCGCCTAAAGGTGTTGTCAGTCAATCCCCCTCGGGCACAGATTGTTCGTGTTCGAGGTGAAGTGCCTATATCTCCTAATGCTGTCCTGGAATCAATGAGCCCATCTGGGTCTAAACGATCAGTGTTTGGTGGGTCCTTAACCCATGTGGCGTTTCCTATTGGGGGCTTTCAAGGTAACCAATTACTCTGTCTTGCGTTTATGAATGTTTCTCCCTCTCTCTTCCCCTTATTTTGTTATAAATCATCGAGCTTTGTTTATCATGTTACTCACTTTTGGATTCTCGTGCGCATCTAGTGATAGACACATTTTTGTTTACGATTTGTCTCGATTCTATATATTGTTAGGGCTCATTTTTGTACTTATTATGGTGTTTTATTTATTTGTAGGTATTTTTGGCTAATAAACATTTTTGGAAAAAATTGGCTCGAAAAGTTGTCGGAAAGCACCCGGAGGACATTTGTTATTCGGACTCTCACTTTGGATAAGGGGTAACCTAATTACTAAGGGGAATCCCATTTCCAGGCAGTTGCTAATCGCACCCCTACTTTGGATAAGGGGCAACCACCTTCAACATTCAAAAAAAAAAGGATTTTGGCGGGAAAAAAGTGTAGTTAAAGAGCAGTTTTGGCAATCGTGATTTGGAGGAGTTTGAGGTCGATTAAAGCTCTGATTTTCATAGGATAGACTCCTTATGGGTCTAGGAATCTGATCTGGGTGTTTAAATCGATTAGATTGGGCTCAATCGATGAATTTTTCTCACAATAAGAAAATATAGAAAGTCACGTGTGTGACCTGTTTTAGGGAATTTTATAGAGATTAAAACGCTGTAAACCTTCCCAAAGATTTGTATCTATCTAAGGAAGAGTTTAGAATAAAAAGGAAAGCTCGGAAACGCGTAGAAATCCTAAAACAAGAAATTGTCGCAACTTGGCCGTGAAGAGAATGAAAGAGATTTTGGAAGATTTGGGAGAGATTTAATCGGTATTTTTGATATAAATAGATGTCTTGGGTCATATATAAGAGGTGTCGAGAGTTTGGGAACCTAAGGAGAGCCAGAGAAGAAGAAATCAGAGCTTTACCAAACTCTGTTTCTGCTGCTGCTGCTGCTGCTGTTGAAGAAGAAGAACAACTGAAGAACATTGACCCTCGGTAGACAGTCGCAGAAAAGTGTCACTGTTTAACATCTGAAGAACATTAAGTTGTTCAGGGCAATCTTATTTCAGGGCAGTCTTAAATCAGCGACAAAGCAACAGTTTTTCTGTAACAGTTCCATTGTAACAGCTGTTTTGCAACACCAATACACTGTTGCAAACAGTCTGTGTTATTAATTTTCACTCTTTTAATCATCTTTTGATCAACAAACACATATTTTGAGATCATGATTAATATGAGGAGCTAAACCACATTGCTGAGGCGATAGAGGAAGCTATTTTTCCAACAAAAAAGTGGTATATTCTATTTTATCTTTTTATTTGCAATAATTATATGATTATTTGCCTTGAACTATTATTGAATATGATTTTTATTTGAGTGATTGTGATCTATTTTGATGGAGTATGCTTATTTTTAATACTTTTGATGCTTCATACTTGGTATTTACAATTAATACATTTGAAAATCTACTTGTTGCAATATTTTAGAATCAAATTAAACAAGAAAATTGCATAATTGGTTTAATCACTTTGAACTTGGAAAATAGTGGAATCTTAGACTCAGTGTTTCTTTTAGTATTGATATCATCTTTGATTGAGTTTGCTATAATTTTTAGTGAGTTTTCTATTTTAATATTAGGATTTAAGTCTAATTAATATCCTTCACAAGTCTGAGAATCGAACCACTTTTACCACTATCTACAAATCACATCATCTAGCGGTCCAAGCTCGTCATCTGGTTCTTCGGTGTCCCGCGACAAAGATATCAATACATCATAACATCAAGCCACGTTTAAGGTTAGAAAACAGGGCTAATATTTTTACTTTATTTTCCATTAACCCACATATATATTAATAATTGGTTTTATTATTAGACTATGGGTAGTAATCGCAAGGGAGGGAGCAAACCCGAGATCCCTGGAATTGATGTCGGCCGGCGCGTAATTGCCAGCGGTGATAGCGGCTCCAAGCGCCCTCGTAAATATTAAGGTGGATCTCAAGTGGACGTGTAGCTACCGAATGTCCAAGTAGCAGTCCCTCACGCCGATAAGGGTGCGCAGCTCCAATTCCCCATGGTGGTGGAGGCCGTAGCGTCCGGGATCGACCCTTCGACTCATACTTTGGTTTATGGGTTTTGTGTTCCATCCATTTTCGCTGCCGCGTACAAAGATATTTTTGAGCGTACTGGTCGCCATATGGTTAGTGTCGGCCTATTGGATATGAGGACGCTATGCTACATGACCAAGAATCTGTTGGAGGTTGCCGACGAGCTTACTAGGGTGGGAAGTGGTCCCATCTCTGCAGCTAAGATCGGTGGTTGTGAAGCTTCCGTGTGAACAGCCATCAACTTGAAGTTTCCGATAGGTTGGATGGAGGCGTTGCTAGTGCAAGTGAATAATCGTAAAGACCCCCGTATTCAACTTACCGCTCGGGTAACTAAGCTCGAGGAAGAATTGGAGAACTGTTCTGGGATAACCAAACAGAGGAAAGAGGTGCTGGACCAGCTTCTTACCCAGGTGGGAGTGGCAAGCGAAGAGCTACTTCGTGCAGAACTGCAGAGAAGGGTGCCCGAGATGCTCTTGAGCAAGCACAGCAGGATCTATCCTCCCTTCAATCAATCTGATGCACTTTCTTTGCCTTCTTCTTCATGAACAATTTCATATCCCTTTTCCCCGCTATCTAATCTTAAGTCGGGTTGTTTGTTTATTCGTTTTTTTGTTAGACTTTTGACGTTGTTTTAAGTTAATGGTGTTTGAATCTTTTAACTATGCGTGCTTCCATTCCTGCTTTGCTGTTTATTGTTTTGAAAACTTCGTGCTTGCGCGTCAGGACTGAGGATTACATATGGTACGAGGTGGACATGCCCACTCCCCCCTTTATTTCTATTAGGTGGGGTTAACACCTATTATGTATGTTAAACGCGCCTACTCCCCATTCTTTTTTATCAATGGGGGTTGCGAGGGAGGAATATATGTTAAACGCGCCTACTCCCCCTCAGTTTTTCTCAACAGGGAACTGGGGAGGGCGGGATGTATGTTAAACGTGCCTACGCCCCCTCTGTTTTTCTCAAAAGGGCATTGGGAGGGCGGGATGTATGTTAAACGCGCCTACTCTCCCCTCTTTTTTACTTGATGGGGATCCGGAGGGCGGGATGTATGTTAAAAGCGCCTACTCCCCTCCTTATTCCCCGCTTGAATTTATTTAACACCTTGAGGTGCAGGTGGGCGGGGAATAAGATGAACGCGTCTACTCCCCCTTTTTTTTTTCTCTTTTGCCCGTTTGTCGGTCTTGGCCTTTCCGTTATTTGTCAGTTGAGCAGGCGTCATTGGCGTTCCTACTACCTTTCATCAGTCGATCGGACGCCATTGGCGTTTTTGAAAAATTTCAATCGATCGGGCACCATTGGCATTCCCGTATTTTAGTAAATTTTGTCAGCCGACCGGGTGCCACTAGCGTTCCCGAAACTTTAGTAAATCGATCAGATGTCATTAACATTCCGCCATATTTTTTCAGTCGATCGGGCGCCATTAGCTTTCCCGCAACCTTTTGTCAGTCGATAGGATGTCACTAACGTTCCGCGACCTTTTGTCAGTCGATCGGGCGCCATTGGCTTTTCCGCAATCTTTTGTTAGTCGATCGGACGTCATTAACGTTCCGCAACCTTTTGTCAGTCTATCGGGCGCCATTGGATTTCCCGCGACCTTTTGTCGGTCGATCGGACGTCATTAGCATGCCACAACCTTTTGTCAGTCGATCAGGCGCTATTGGCTTTCCCGTGACCTTTTGTCAGTCGATCGGAAGTCATTAACGTTCCGCAACCTTTTGTCAGTCGATAGGACGCCATTGGCTTTCCCGCAACCTTTTGTCAGTTGATCGGACGTCATTAACATTCTGCAACCTTTTGCCAGTCGATCGGGCTCCATTGGATTTCCCGCAACCTTTTTTCAGTCGATCGGACGTCATTAACGTTCCGCAACCTTTTGTCAGTCGACCGGGTGCCGTTGGCTTTCCCGCAACCTTTTTTTTGTAATCGACTCTAGAGATGTTTTTTTTCGAAATTATTTATAAGGGAAAGACATTATAGATTATATTTTTTTCTTTACCCGTTGTTCGCTATCGCGCTTTTACATTTAGCTCATCGGTTTCCTTTGTTCTTAATGACGCGGGAAAGGGTCTTACTCGATCATTTGTCTTGCTGCTTCAAGCCCTCCGGACTCACGTTTTATTTCAAATATGCTTCTTATCGTGAGACATTCTACTGTCGGATGTCCCATTCTCCTATGATAATGGAAATACCTTGCAGCATCCTTTCATTTTGTTGACATCCACCACTGTCGGCTTCAATTGAACCTCACCCTCGGCTACCCATTAGTTAAGGAGCCGAACAATCTGTTCTCTTCCATAAGGTAGTAGAGGAGGAGATGGTCTTGAATCCTTTCTAATCTATTTGTTTTTTCTTTGGATGAGGTCCCCCCCTTGTTGTAGGCTTCCGTTTCTCTCTTTGTTATTAGGATTGTAGGGGACTACGGATGTGGTACATACAGTATGACGCCAGTTAACGTCTGCGGGTAACTCTTCCATGCAGTCAACAATTCTTTCGGCATCTTCCTCTAGATCGATGAAGGTTTGGAATCTGAAGTTGATCAAACTCCCTTTGAAGGACTGAATCATCCCCCGTACGCATATTTCCATGAGTGATTCTTCACTAATGTCTTCATGACAATCCAGTGTCGTCCGTCGGAACCTTGCTATATATGTCACTTTTTCTTCACTTGTCCTCTGTCCGCTTCTGCTCAGGTCTATGGGCATAACCTTCCGCTTGGATGAATAGAATTTACACATAAACATCGAGTACATAATGGGCCAAGAGTCTATGCTCTCTGCCTTTAGGTTATCGTACCAAGTAAAGGCTGTTCCTATCAATGATTTGGGGAATTCTCTCAAACACAGTTTCTCGTCGGAGATTCTATCGTTCATGGTTGGGAGAAAACGGCTGACATGTTCTCGCGCATTTCCCTGTCCATCGTAAGTTTTAAACTTAGGAGAAACATAGTCCTCGGGGTACCGATATTCCTGGAAACTTAAAGGATATGGGTTGTTTGTTTGATGTTGGTTATCTTGCTTCGTGATACGATACCTATGCTCCAGGTACTCCGCCATTTCCTTATGTGTGATTACTACGGCCTTCGTATCTGATGTTTTTCCGATTCGGCTGCTTCTCCTGGGGCACTTTGGCCTGCAATCACAACTTGTGCTATCCATTCTTCCAATGCTTGCGTCTTTTGCAATCGCTATTCTAATTCTTTCTGAATACTTTGCATGCCCGGGGTTGCAGGCTTTGATTGTCGGACTATTTGTATGTATTCTTTGCGCGTGGTATTTGTTTCTCAGTCTTGGTGAGCGTCCTCAAACTGTTTGTCTGTGTTTTGATGTGATTTTTCTTCCTCGCTATCCCCTTCTTCTATGATGACCTCATCGAGGTCGACATGGCAGGTGGCTGGTTGATTTCCTGCCGCACCAGGATTACTGTTATTTAGCTGCATCATGGTGGAGTAGGCACGAGCCTCCGGGTGTGGTCGCCAAATGTTAATACCGGAATTCTCGTTAGGTTCTACCCGTCCTAGTGTACAAAGATGACCTTACTTTTCTTAGAATAGTATGAGAGAGTTGTCTTTCCATTGTACCTTGTCCTTTCTTATGTAAACTTTCCAAAAGCTCATTCTTTTTATGATATCTTTCCATGTATCCTAAACCTCCTTAATTACTATTAATGCCATCCTTTTTCTAATATAACCTACTTCTTTCTTGTTAATTCCTTCATTGTCCTTTCCATCTTATGGATACTTCTTTGGTGGACTTGGGCCTTAGTCCCCATGTTTTGTGTGTGGCCTTTCCTCTCTTCGGGGCACCCCAGCCTAGTTAAGGAAAATTATTTTTCATGTATCAACAGCAGCGACACCCAAGTTCAATGGCAGAAACAAACACCCTTTCTTTTAAAACGCTCAACAGACCCGATATCTCCTTCTTCATCTCAGGTTCATTAGCGCATCAAACACCCTTTCTTTTAAAACCCAAAATTGTATCAATTCTTACCCATTCTACCAATCGTTTTCAGCTAAAATCCTAAAACCTTCTTGAATCAACCATCAAACCCATTAATTGGCAAGGCAGTAGAATCAGATCATCTTTAATTTACTGCTTCTTGTTTACGATTCATAGTCAAAATAGAAACCCTAATTAACTACAATACAAAATTAAATACATGTAATTGAAGAAAAATAAAAATCCAGTTAAACCTTATTCTTAAAAACACCTCAATTTTATAAATTAAACCTAATTTTACAAACCCTAAAATTTTCCAATGATTTTAAAAATCGTGAATTCAAAACTAACAATAATCACTTGATGTTCAAATCAGTCAAACTCCTCATACCCACTTTGTTGTAACCCCTTTATTCTTTGCCAGAAACCACAATGACCTCGAGCTAGAACCAAATTTAAACTTTACCAGAATACCCATCTCTTCCTATTTCATCAGCTTCTTCAAATCGCAACAAACCCAAAATTCCTCTGTTTGCGAATCGAACCCATTCTTGTCTGCGTCTCAGACAACAGTGGGGGAAAGACAAAATTGAATGGCTTTCTTCTCTTTCTACCAATTCTTCGAACTTCAGCAACAAAAGAAGATAAAAATGTTTGCTTGTGGTGATGTACGAGAATAATAAATAGTTGTAGATGTGCTGATTTGATCGAAGAAGAAGAGGATATGAAGAATGGTGTATCTCTTCTCTGTTTATGTTGTATCGATTCAATTGGAAGAGAAGAGAGATAATAAAATATTATAGAGATTATGAGGACAGTCTAGTAATTGAATCATCAAAATTTTACCAAGTCAATGACAAATGACCAATCATGTGGGCCTTGACGGAATTAATAACTTGAGTGGCACTTTATATATATATTGAAAAAAAATAGAAACTATCATTTAGTCCTACGAATAATATATTAGAGTTAGTTTGGTCTAGTTGACCCAGTCAACTGTCTGTTTGGTCCTTTTTCAAAATATATGTTACTGTTTGGTCATATAAATTATTGTTTGGTCCTAGGGTGGAAAACACCCACGCGGGATGACGTCATGGATGATGTAATTGACGTTTGGTAGTGGCAGAAATACCCTTTTGGGACCATATATATGAAAAGTCAAGAGAAACTATCTTATTTTTCAGATCTACTTTCTCTATTTTTTTTTCTTTTTTGCTGCTATTTTATTTGTAGACGATGAAAACGATAAATAATTTTTTTTCTAGGGTTTTATGAAGATGATGAAGATTGATTATGGAAGACGATGAGATTTCTTTCTGCTATTGAAGACAATGAAGATTGATTATGAAGATGTTGAAGATTGATTTATGAAGAATTTCTTTCTGCTGCTGTTGAAGATGATGAAGACGATGAGGTTTATATGTTTTTTTCTGTTGTTGCTGCTGTTGAAGATGATGAATACGATAACGAGAACGAACATGAACTCATGTTTGAAGATTTGATCTGTTATTTTTGAAGAATGAACTGATTTCGTGTAGATTTATGTTTGTTTTCATCATTCTTTTTGTTCTTCGATCTTATTTTGATGATTTAGGTTTTGTTGTGTGTTCATTTTTACGGACGAACACTATTTTTTGTTCATAATAATGAAATCTGATTTTTGTTCATTATAATGAACTTTGATTAGGTGTTCATTTGAAAGAATGAACTCTGTTTTTGTTCATAACAATGAAAGTGTTGTTGTATGTTCATTTGAAAGAATGAACTCTATTTTCATATATGTTTTATTAGGTGTTCATTTGAAAGAATGAACTCTTGTTTTTATTCATAATAGTGGAGTTTTTGTCGTGTGTTCATTTGAAAGAATGAACTCTGTTTTCATAAGTGTTTTATTAGGTGTTCATTTGAAAGAATGAACTCTTGTTTTTATTCATAATAGTGGAGTTTTTGTTCTATGTTCATTTGAAAGAATGAACTATGATTTTTTGTTCTTAATAACGAAATTTTTGTAGAATATATTATAGTATAATGGAGTTCATATAATATAATGAAGCGTGGAGTTTTCATGAAATAGAATGAACTCAAATCTACGAAAGTCTGATAGTTCATCAAACAGAATGAACTGCTACAAGAAAATAAGTAGGAATTAACACGGAAGGATATTTTTGTCCATTTTGTATTTTCAAATAATTATGGACCAAACAGACTTGGGACCACCTAAAAAAGGACCAAACGATTATTTCCCATTGAAAAAACGATGGCACTTTCTTAAAACGGAAACTGAAAGTGTGGCATTTTCTTAAAATTCTCGTGATAATAACCACCAATAAGATAAGGACAGGTTTTCCCTTATTAAAAATATATGGATAAGGGTGTTGATGGTGGATTTTAGCTTAGGGAAAAAACTGTAAAAGTCTATCTACCTGATCCGGCATCAGAAGTAGTAGACCTTGATATGTCTGTATTCCGCAAGGAATTTGAAGAATATATCGAAATATGATGAGTGCCTATGCCTCTCTTCATATTGTATTAAAACTCAAGCTCCTAGATGAATTGTTCACTAGAATAGAGCCTAATGAGTATTTGAAGCTCCTAGTTGCATTATCCATTAATGCATAGCTTGCTGAGTATTTTCCCATGCTATGTTCCCCAATTGAACTCTTAATAATGACATGACATGACAATTAATGTTCGCTCGCAGCGGAGTAAAATAAATTTTCTGAAGTGTCAGGATTAAGATACGCATGAAGGTACTCAATCAGAAGCACGCTGGTTGCGCTGCTCTTTGAGATAAAAATTAGTGATTTTGTGCCAGCGCGCAAAATTGACCAGAAATTGATTAATTTTGTGTCAGCACGCAAAATTCAATTTTCGAACCTAATCAATTTGCAAAAATTAGGTTTTTGCGGTTTACGCAATATTTGGAACCTTATTGGTCGAGACCAAACCTAGGCAAGCAAGGAAATTGATCCGTCATGGACTACTAGGAGAAAAATCCTACCAAAAGTAGAAAACAAGAAACAAAGAGAAACTGCGGCAAGTAAACATAGCAGCAAAAGGAGGCGCGACCACATCACCTGGCCGAACAGTTTTCCCTAGCAGGCGATGCCCGTGGCCAACCGGCCACGCCCCATATTGTTGCTTGTTAGCCCCTCTTTCTCATCAACCAATCAAAACGCTTTAAATACGCAACACACATTTTTTATTAAAAGTGGAAGTTGGCTAGTCGCGCGCCTAATTCTTTAAGGAATTGAACATAGGCTGCCCATGTCAGTCTCAAAAAAATCACGACCATATATTTTAGCCAGCCAATTCGACGAGCCTCTCCTCCTCCCAACACATCCAGAGAAGCTCCATGATACTCACTGGCGTGCGCACTTTTATTCCAACCAGTCGGAATTCTCATAGCACGCCGGCAACAACCCTAACCGCAAGCCAAAATTAGGCCAGTTGCGCGGATGAAAAGGGTTCAATGGAATTAAAACCGTATATGGTGGTCTTAAATCAATCGTGATTGTCCGACTTCGCCAACTGAATAGACCGGCCTAGATTAATCCTAATCAACGGGAAAGTTACGGATGCTCTCACCAGCGGCCCAGCAATAGCTCTGGCCGATCGAACTGCTCCCAGCTCGCAGCTAACACTTAAAATCGTTGGCTCAAAATAGGTTGGCCAAACGGCCAAAAACCAAAATTTATGTTAGCGGCAGCACATTACTATACAAAACGATCTCGACCATCCAACTTCGCTAGCCGAATCGACCGGCCTATATTTGATTTAATCAACTAGCAAGGTACGGATATGCTCACTGGAGGCCCAGCTATATTTCCGACCAATTGCATTACTCCAAACTTTCCAGCAACGCCGCGATCAGCTCACCCAAAGAGCGCCGACCACATGGCTTTAAAAGCCTCAGGTTCGACCAGCGAAAGTGTATAACTTCCGCAAAGAAATCCTAGCCACCTAATTTCGCTGGCCAAATTGATCGGCCCAGATTTAATTCCGTGCGACCAATAAGATGTTGTCATGATCACCGGCCGCCCCTCTTTTATGAGGGATGATCGATCCACAACCTACCCATATGGCTCTCGACGGCCGCCCAAAGATGGCTGGCCACGCTTCTTATAGGAGTCTTAAATAAATTAGCGGCAACCAATAACTGCCGCAAATCATCTCAGCCATCCAATTTGGCTAGCCAATTTAATCGGTCTAGATTTTACTTGGTCCGAACAATAAGATGTCAAAATAGCCACCAACCATCACTCTCTTATAAAGACAGACCAGCTCACCTTTGGCATGCACGAATAGCTCCTGGAAGCTTCCTGAAGATGGCCGGTCATGCTCCTTTTAAGACATTAAGCTCCGCGACTAATTTAAACGAGCTTTATACAACGATGCTTTATGAGCATCGATTATTTGAGTTGCTTGCTTAAAAGCGATTATTTATACGCATCTATTACAAATGATGTTTTATAAATATCGATTTCACAAATAATTTAATTATTTGACTTAAAAAGCATTACATGTTATTTCTTGCGGCAAGTCTCATGACTTGACTCTTAACATATGACCGCCCGCCGTCTATTTTGCGCGTGATTGGTAAAACAACTAGGTCTTGTAAGCAAGACCTACTCAGCAACTTGCTACAGATTTTCCATGAAAATACTTGAGATATCATGTCACAAACTGGGGGATATTCATCAGGATATTGGTCCGCCGGTTTAACGTATGTGGCGTGCAACATGCCCATTATAAAAAAGTGTCAGGAAAGGCGGACAGTTAGTGGCGCGCAGAAGTAGTGGGTGTAAACAGACCTGTCTTCCCTCATGGTAAGACGTGGTTTCTAACATCTTTACACAATCCCCACATCATATCACTCAACTATTTCCACTTCCTATGAGATCAGGGTGCGTTCAATTATGACTTATATAAATAGTTTTTCAACCTATTTCAACCAACAAGGACGGTTATCAACACAAGTATCCAGAAAACACCAAGAACTGGTAGCTTATATTCCTTAAGCAAGTTCCACATTCTGATACGAGTCATAAGCAACCACACCTTCGGAGTTAACCATTCTGATCTTAACACCTTCTTCGCTTCCCTCCCTAAGATCAACCCTTCTCCTTCATTTTGCGACCGAAACAAGACTGGAACGTCAATTTCTTAGTTTAGGCCAGAATTGTACAGATTGATCTCTTGAATCTAAAGTACTCCAGTCCAGTGCATTTGTTTAGGGTTTAGATTCTTTTCTCGGCGGCACACCCAAATTTACCATTTCCAGCAGAATCAGTTTTTACCCCAAGACAACTGGCATCCACAGTGGTAGATTAATCTCTCGGTTGCAAAAATTATTTTCCTAATTCCATTTTCGATTTCCAAAATTTATCAAGATGGCTGATCTTAGGAATGGTTCAGAAACCCTCAATCCCAATTTTACTTCTCCTAACACTGACAATACTTCACATGTTATTCATGAATCCATTCTTTCATTCTTGTCGAGGCTATGGAATCTCAATATTTAACAACTATTCACGATTTGATGAAAATCCTGAATGATAATGTCACGAATCAATCTACTATTGTCAAGACGCGGGACGAAGTATTTACGCTTTTGAAAGTCCTCACAAATCAACTATTAAAGGAACCAACACGTATTCATTCTGGAGAAACACTATCAACAATTCATTTTGGATCAATACTGATGGTAGTAGTCCTTACTACAAGATTCATATTCCTATTCCTGGTAAGGAAGATGAAGTCTATGGTCATGCTGAATGGAAAGCTAGCCACCAACTTAACTTGTCTGCTCATGAAGATCAAAAGATATTTTCTCAAACTCAGAAAGAAGACTCGTGGGATTTATCACGTTCTCATCAGAGTCCTTGCAATGAAAATGTGATTTCATTATATGCGTCCTTCTTGGAAAATATTAATTCCCATATTGCATCAGAAGCTGCTAAGAGATCCGCTGCTTCTTTACTCAGTCGATCCGAACCGTCACAGAATGAAGAAGCTCGTAAAGATGTTCACGAAAGGAGGCGTCCTTCCAATAAAATATCGAGCCTCCAGCCAATCACTAGTGAGGGTGGGAAGAGAAGGCATCCGGGGAACGACTATCAACAACCTAAACGTGCGGCACCAGTGCAGTAAACAAATCAAACCCGTAAAGCTGCGACTAAGACGCCTGCACAACAACAAGAAACTGGAGAGGCTGCTCTAATCTTCTCATTTCCAATTGAAGAGGTAATCGAACTCCTAGAAGCGTGGACCCAATATGGCGTCATCAAGCTACCTCCTATCATACGTCCTCCAACTGAAGAAGAAATTGCAAATCCTAAATATTGTCGTTACCATAGGTTCGTCAATCACCCCACCAGCGATTGCAACAAATTGAAACACATTTTCAAAGAAACAGTGGATGCAGGAGAACTTCAACTAAGCACTGAGGGAGTCCACAGAGATCCTCTTCCCGTCAGAAGCTGCATGGTTTCTGGGGACTCCGTCCACAAAACCGTATAGTCCATAATTGAGCATTTATGTATTTCTCCAAGGCACAGCGTCAAGACATATTTGTATCCCTCGACCGTGTTGTATTAGGCAAGCAACAATAGGTAAGCTTCCGCACGCAGGGAATCAAGGAGGAGCCGCTTCACCGAAAATAGAAGAGGGGAAATAATAAAAGGAGAAATAAACTCACGTAAGTTATATAAAAGGAAGAAACTCATCCTTTGGGCCATAACGGCCGATCAAAGCCTTTTAATGTTCGTGGTTGTGGCTAACATCACCGCCTATGCTCGCCTAAATCTCGTGGACGTAGCTACCACTACTTATGCCTCTCCGCTCATCCAAAATTCATGGTCGTGGTTACCAAATCCCATGACCACCATCACCACGCCTCTCCCTGCCGTGTCCGCAGCCACCACTCCTCTTGTCAAGGATTGTGACTGTAAACAACCAAACTCCAGCCAATCTGTTTTGTTTCCACGAAAGTGCAGTCTCTTCTGATCGCAGCTGCTGCTAAGAACCGTTGATGCTCGTTTGTTAATACCAACCAGAGCTTCACCATAGCAACAACAACCACGGACGAAGGTAATCCGAAATTATGCATATTTTATTTTCCCATGGAGGAAGAATAGAGTCACCAGTACAGAGGCAAGATGGTGATATATTTATTATGGTAAACCCACCGACCATACAAGATAAAACCACGTAAACCACACTTGGAGACTGAGGATCAACACGGAATCCCTTCATTGTCAAGGAACTCTTCAACTCATAAGAGACGGTCAACCAAGAAATTGTGACAAGGTCACCACTATTCAAAGATGCAGCGTAAGGATATCGTCACCTCCCTGTCTGGAAGGCGCCTGACTAACAAGCAGTATTTGGTTCAGCCATTCATAAGCGTTGTTGTCAGTGAAGAATTAAAGAGGAAAGTCGCGCCTCATCAATCCACACAGACCAACTGCATCATGTGTGCCACATCACCTACTCAGAACTCAACACCGCCTGCCCAAGGCCTGCATGAAGTTGCGCGTCAACAACCACATCGCCGACAAAGTCAGATTCGGTGTTTCTAAGTTTACAATTTCCTATGGAAGGGGTGCATGGGCTGCCAAAATTTTGGATACAATACAGATCTATCAAATGCGACTCCCGCTCATTAATCAACAAATGACGAATCCAAAAGATTGCCGCCTTCATCAATTCGTCAACCACCTTACTAGCAAATGCAATAGAATTACATCTTTCAGGAGAAAATAGGCTCAGGATAATTACACTTGGGGACTGACAGCACGGGATGTCTTCACGTCCCTCGACCATGTTACTTTTGATATTAGCATCATAAGTGTCAATAATTTACGAGCCGCAGTAATTCCTCAACATGAAGCTGTACACGTGCATCAAAGACTCCAA